>NC_140275.1:10835563-10838063 GCF_964030765.1 Micromesistius poutassou | reverse complement strand
CGACATCCATCCAATGAATGAACAACCTAAAGTTGAAACACAGCACAGTTATAACCTTAATTAACCTTTCCGAACCGTTGTATAGCCAAAGCCAACGTTAACTATACATGCACATATTTTTGAAATGTTGCATTACATTGTTATGTATTTTTTTTAACGACCCGATCGTTTCCTTCGATTAGGACAGAAGCAGGGCCGGATGAAGAGGGGCACCTTTACCCTCCAGCATCTCGCTTTTCTCCAGCATTGATGCCGCCGAGCAGAGGGATGTGGACCCGGACTGCAGCCCCGTCAGTGCCGTCCCAGGGCCGAGAGATGGGGTCGGTTTGATCGGCACGGGAACAGGTAAAGCCTGTCCGTTGGCGTTCTGATAAAGGCCCTTCATCGACATGCCGAAGGGCGCATAATCAGTGGGTGTGTGCACGGGTACGCTCCCCATGGACTCGGGGAGCATCCCCACGTGGGGCCACATGGAGTTGACCATGCTGCTGAGCTGCGGGGGCACCGGGTAGCCCAGGTGGTGCATGACCGAGGTGAGGGGCAGCCCGCTGGCCATCACACCCTTGTAGTCCCGGTTTATTATGTTCTCGATTGCGAACGGGTGTTTAAAACCCCCTGACTGTGAACAAGCGATTCCCCCGTAACCCTGGAAGTTCGGTAACCGGCTCACCGTGCTCGTGGGTCCGGCCGGGTGCTCATGGTGCGCGGAGGCTGCGGCCAGCTTGGCCCCCGGGTGGTGGTGGTGGTGGTGATGGTGGAAGTAGTGCATCATCGGGGAGCCTTTGCAAGCCATGTGTTCAGCACGCAGCAGCTTGAAGCGCTTCCGTCTCCTCAGGAAGCTGCCGTTCTCGAACATGTCCCCGCAGTCCGGGTGGAGGGCCCAAAAGCTGCCTTTCCCGGGCTGGTCGGGTCGCCTGGGGATCTTAATGAAGCAGTCGTTAAACGAGAGGTTGTGCCGCAGTGAGTTCTGCCAACGCTGCGTGTTCTCCCGGTAGTAAGGAAAACGGTCCATGATGAACTTATAGATATCACTGAGAGGCAGCATCTTCTCCACGGAGTTCTGGATCGCCATCGCCGTCAGAGATATGTAGGAGTACGGCGGTTTCTGGTCGCTGTAGGAGTTTTTGCCGGGACGGGGCATTTTTTATTTATTTTATGTGTATCAATAAATGTCTTTAAATATAAAAAGTTGTACAACTAATAAATAGTGTTAGCTATACTGACATATAACCAAAATTGTTAGAATAATCACCATTGAAGGCCAATTGAAAGTCCAAAGTTCAGTGCCATCCGATTGAATCCCAACTCTGTCTTCGATGGCTTGAC
Source organism: Micromesistius poutassou (assembly GCF_964030765.1). Classification (NCBI taxonomy): domain Eukaryota; kingdom Metazoa; phylum Chordata; class Actinopteri; order Gadiformes; family Gadidae; genus Micromesistius; species Micromesistius poutassou. Next base: position 10,836,737 of record NC_140275.1, on the reverse strand, counting down.
TATATAGTCAATATTTAGAAGAACTCAATTCCATTAAGCATTTGACCACTTTCCCATGAAAAGTCATCTCTCGTTCCCTGCTCAAGTTGACAAGTGTGCCGCGCGCATTGCGTAAAAGTCCGTGCGTAAAACTTGAGGAGAATAGTTCCTTTTCCTATTCACTGCCGATTCGTTTCTTTGATATATATATTTTTGCAAGTGGTGATGGAGCGATGATCCTGGTGCTCTTCTGCTTGTGTGAGCCCCTCTCCGCCGCCTCGCGCCGTTTTTGTAAGTTTGGCTGCGCGCGAAAGGACCCCTGCAGGTCTCCAGCTCTATCATCACAGGCATCAAGGCAAATGGGGACAGCGTGTGCGTGTGTGTGTGTGTGTGTGTGTGTGTGTGTGTGTGTGTGTGTGTGTGTGTGTGTGTGTGTGTGTGTGTGTGTGTGTGTGTGTGTGTGTGTGTGTGTGTGTGCATGTGTGCGTGCGTGCGTGAGGAGGGGGTTAGGAAAAGGGGTGGTGCGCATCCTCGGCTTGCCTGTGATCTTCTCAGCTGTTTGCCAATCAAGGAGATACGCGCAAAAATAATGGGAGATGAATTTATTAAGACGCTAAATGAATTCCACATCTAACGGTTTAACATGATGTCAGCGGCGGAATCAGCGGATCTGATGTCAGTCGCCTTCTAGAAAACGTTGATCAAGATGGAAATGGAAATATTGAACGATTTTAGGGACCGAATGCAACAACGCTGTATATAATAAATAAGAACAGAATTGTGTTTTTGTCAACATGTTCATCAACAAGGTAAACAATAGAAAATACTATTACATAACTATATTTAATTCATAGTAGTGTTTTTTTATTGGCCGCTGTCATTTTTGAAATTCCATTTACCGTTATGTTAAAGAATAAAAAAGCTTCCTTGGTTTAGGAAAGTAATGCATCCACAATGTTGCGTTCGTAAAATTATAATTGATAGCATTGTAAAAAAAAAAAATAAGCTAAAGGCCTATTTTGTTTTAAATCGGCAGTATTTGAGTTCGGCAGTTCACAATTTACAAACTACATCATCCACTCATCCGCACGCAGCCTCCTCATCTCCTCATCTGACTCTGTGAGACTCCGTGCGGATCACAGATGCTCACATACACACGCAAGCATTTTTACACACACACACACACACACACACA
>NC_140275.1:10818063-10825563 GCF_964030765.1 Micromesistius poutassou | reverse complement strand
GTTCAGATAGGGGACTCTTTGGATGCTCCTCCTCCAACATACAGGACACAGGGAGTTTGTAACAGGAGTTTATTGGCAAGTTGGATGTTACAGGCACTGAACATCTCATCTGCTGACATGTCAGAGCTCTTCCTTGAGTTTGGGTGGGGATCATAGACATACATAGACACCGCCTTGGATCGAATGGCACTGTTGGAGCTTCTGTTTTTCATATTGAAAAGCGCTATGACATTTACATTTCAATGAGTCGTTTTTATTCAAGCACTGCTTTTGACAGAAACGATTTTCTTCATCAGAATCAATGTTCAATATGGAGTACATTTTTTAAATAAAAAAAATCTATATATATTTTATATTTTATGTATATAATATGATCAAATACAAAATAACAAATTGACATCAGAAAGGAATTGTAAACATTGTAGTCGTTTTTAATCCAGAACACTGTAGCTCTCGTTTATTTGTATTTGTTTACAGAGTAGTCTTGCCTCTCTATGGATAATGTATACATGTCTACAGTGGTGAAGGCTGGTTTATCCTTATTCTTATTACCCAATGCACCACAGGTATACAGCCTCACCCAGCCCCAGATGAATCAGCGTGACTCAGGCCGGGTGCGGCCTATATATATTCTATATTAAATTGGTTTCTTTTTGTAAACAAATATAAACATTATGGGAATTATTTTAGATATACATGCAAATGTATTTATATGTTTGATAATGTTTTATAATCTCATTGATTTAGTCCCAGGTAATAATTCTCTGATTGTTTGTCTTCTGTGTTTGGTGGGTAACGGAAGTAACACTATTTTTGCTGTAGGCGTCTCTACTTGTTGAGTCAGATCCAACGTGGCAGGTTACCTCAGTGGTGTCCTGCCCATACCATCTGTCAGCTTGCTGCCACTTCGGCTTTACTCATTTAGCTAAGACCTTTTTCCAAAGTCGTAAACATGGTCATTGGTCATTAACGAGCAGGTAGTTATCTTTCTAAAGGATTCCCACAGGTTAGGAGGAGGTTGGTTGTTAGGAGGTTGACATTCAATTTCAAACTCTTTTCAGCTTGGACTGTGTGGGAGTGTGTGCGGATGTTGGCTGGTTTAAGCGATCTCACCTGGCTGAGTCTGATTTGACTCTGGGGCTGGGTGAGGCTGCACACATCACATGCTACTGAAGACCCATTCTCCACAAGGGAGATGGGGATAGAGACTTGTTTGCCCTGGGAGAGGGTGGCCCTACCCCAGGCTGTTTCCGGCCCTCCGAGGAGACACCACCGCATCCCAGCTGAACCTGCCACGTCACGTCCACTGACACCTCGCCAGTCAGGGCAAAGCAGACGAGGACCTAGGTGACGTTAAGGTGACGACATTGCTACAGAGTGAAACTACCGAACCACATGACTATCGTGGCCTCCATGAATGGAGACATTTTCATCCTCGGTGGAGCGGGGTAAAGTGCTAATGAAAGTCCACTACTTTCATTCAAAAGTCAACTTAAACCCATCTCTTCAGGACCACCTACAACATCTGACAAATCATCCTCTGCCATCTTCCCCTCTCTCTCTCTCTCTCTTAATGTGTTGCCTATTGTTGTCGTGTTATTTATGTTCCTTTTGTTTGAGTGTCTGTGTAACCAAAACCACCATAACACTATCAATAAGTATCAGAGTTCCCGACCCAAGGTGTAATACAGTATTCACCCTATCAGTTATTCAATTGAATGAGTGAGGGAGGAGACTATGAACAAAAATAATGCACTTTAATTGAGTTTGTCTTTGCTACAAAAAGAAAAGTAAAGTATACGATAATCACCCCACAAATGGGCACAATCACTTCTATAAGGGGGAGGGAAGGGGGCCCGCCAGCCGAGAGTAGAATTACCCAGAGAGAGAGACAGCTACACACTATACCACGACAGGGCTATAATGTGCCTAGTCACACAGTTAATTATATAGCACACAACAGGAATGTTACAATTAATCCACTGCAATTTCAACACAACCAGTAGGTTAATATCACTGCACACAAACAGATTAGTAAAGGCCTCAGTACAGACAGCAGTCAGTGCGTTTACATGACACTCAAGAAAGCCGACTTATTGGCTTAGCCCAACTATGAATGGATTACTAAGATGCATGTATACACCTTAGTCGAGCTATACTCAAATCGAATTGGGTTACTCATAGTCGAATTAAGACCCCTAGATAATGCGATTCATAGTCGAGTTAAGCGTGCATGTATGGAGTCGAATTGGATTATGCGTTGAATTGCATTCTGCACATGCGCGAGATCTTTTCTCGGGGCCCTGAGCCGGAAGTAGAAGGAGACGATAGTTGTGTTGTTGTTGTTGTTGTTGTTTTTGTCGCCGTCGGAAAACGAGAAACTGCGATTTATTTAAAAAGGTGGCGCAGAAGATGGAGGAAGCCGGTGAATGTAGTTACCCCCTATAATAATTGTGTCCCGGCCGTGGGAGCGCGCATGGCATGCATTCATTAAAGGTGGAAATACACAAACACTACGCTTCGATTTCACCCAAGGCTGAATTAAATGTACATGTTTCATTAGTAGTAACTTCGGGCACATTTGTCAAAATAAACGTTTTTTTCTTACTACGTCTTTACGATCTTTACTCATTCATTGCACCACGGCCGAAATGACGGGGGTATTCTCTGATATTATGAATCTTACAGACTGCGTCGGGTTCTCCGACTCTCTAACCCCCTAATGGGGTTTATCTTGACCATGGGGGAAAAGGAATTGGGGGAAATTAACTTTGGCTTTGACTCTCTGAAGTCCAGATTGAAACAAACATGGAGGAGAAAGCGATGTTTCAGTAGACAGCTGTCAGTTCACTTCGGGTCCATATCATTTCTCTGATGCTCTATTGTTTCGACCTCTCGTCGTATGCGGACTCCTCCGCGGGCAGAGCAGCCAGAGGAGTCCGCATACGACGGAGACGATATGATATGGACCCGAAGTGAAATGACAGCTGTCTGCTGAAACATTGCTTTCTCTTCCATGTTAGTTTCAATCTGGACTTCAAAGAGTCAAAGCCAAAGTTAATTTCCCCCAATTCATTTTCCCCCATGACCCGAAGTGAACTGACAGCTCTTGTCAGCTCAACTGACGCGCTTCGGCCAATGACTCTATTTACTCACCGCCATGTATACGTGGACAATTGCAGTTCTCCAATTGAGGAGCATAGTCGAACTATGGCTTTAATCGAATTAAGCTGTGCATGTAAACGTACTGACTGGCTACCACCCAAAACAGACCCACTGCGCTGAACATGTATATGCTATACTACCCTCTGCATGAACAGTCTGAATGTGTGTATGCATGGTTGTGAGTCATAAATCTCCCATGAATATTTCCTGCTTCAGCTATGTGCCAGTTGTGCCAGTTATGTTATCTTCTTTGTAAGGTGTGGCGAGGAAAGAACATTCCACTATGATTGCTTTTGCTACGTTTATAACTTCAAAAAAAGCAATTAAACAGATTCCTGATGGACAGGTTAGTTGCTTTTAGTAAGAAAAGAACCATTCTGCCAGCCTAGAAATCTAGACGCCCCTAGCGGCAGCAAATGTCATTTGCAGTCAGGGTCGTCTAGCAACTCGGGCTTAACTAACTCGGTTCCATGTGAAGTCTGTGCGGTCAACCATCACCAAACTTGTGTACTTAAAGAAGCATAGGTCAAGGTTAACCTAGTGGTGGATTTCATGATTCGTTTGAATGAATCAGTTTGCGTCGGTCATTTCGCCAAGAAGAGTCGTTCATTCGTTCGCATTTCCGGTAGCGGTGAATCATGATTCTCAGTCACTGAGTCGGTCAGACTCGGCTCCTCCCTTGTTCTCGTTCAAACGAATCGCGAATGCACAGTTCTCAGCCGAGTCGGTCAGCCTCGGCTCCTCCCTCGTTCTCATTCTTAAACAAATCATGATCGTGCAATGGTGCAAAGGGTCATCAATCAACACAACATTAACTAAGTTCCTTTTAGCTGAGGAGCACTTCATGTTCGGAATCGGGATGTTGTTGCCCGGCTGGCTCATGACTTCTCAGTCCTCGAGTCCACTAGTCGCAACTCAACGACTAGTGGGTGGAGCTGGGAGTCGAGTCTCGGCGAATGAACGATACGAACGAGACGAACTGAAACGGGGAATCAGGTCGGTTCGTTCATGTTAAAGAGTCGTTCGTTCGAACTGATTTGTTCGCGAACAAGCCATCACTAGGTTAACCAGGCTAAAGTTAATCAAAATAGGATGATAGGGGGAGCTAAAGCAATTAATTGCAAACTTCAAAGACTCATAACTCCTCAGCCTTTTGACGTACCGTCATGAAAGTTTGTTCGCCCATCACCAGATCCAAGCTGAAGCTATTCCAGCATTGTCAACCGTATGCGAACAAAAAAGGTATTAATTGTATTCGTCAGGGTCTTATGGTCTGCATCACGGTCTTAATGGTCTATCAGGGTCTTCATGGTCTGCATCAGGGTTTTAATGGCCTGTCAGGGTCTTAATGGTCTAACAGGGTCTTATTGGTTGGATTTAGGCTTGGCACCCATAAAATGCTGTACTACAGCTGTAGAGGCTAACTCAAGATTAACAGACAGCAAATATTACACTGATTGGCCCAAAGGTGGCGCTATAGCAACTGTCCAAAAATGCATACTTTGAACAAGCATATCTCGTAACCACTTTGACCTACAGTCATGAAACTTTGTTCACACATGCATATCCTCATGGTGAACAAATATGCCTCAAGAACCTATGACTTTATTTGGATAGATTTGCGACTACTTTGTTAAAAACACTCAATTCCCTAAGGATCCTAGGTTTTTTGACTTACGGTCATGAAAGTTTGTTCGCCCATCACCAGATCCAAGCTGAGGCTATTCCAGTGTTGTCAACTGTTTATGGTCTGCGTCACGGTCTTAATGGTTAGGGTTAGTTTGTCAGGTCTGTCAGGGTCTTCATGGTCTGCGTCAGGGTTTTAATGGCCTGTCAGGGTCTTAATGGTTTATTGGTTGGCTTATGCTTGGCACCGTAAAATGCTGCTTGCAGCTTTAATTATTATTAGGGTGCCAAGCACAAAGTGCGAAGGCAACCTATTGTAATTGTTAGTTTTACTATTATTATTCCGCCACGTTTGACTAACACAGCCTAAACCGCTCGCACGCTTTTTATGAAACTTACTACAGCCATCTTGAATTTTGTTAAAAACACTAAATTCCTTAAGGATCCCAGGTTTTTTTAACTTAGACAAAAATACTTTAGCACATATTCATCTATGGACCAATTTCTTCAATCTGACATAAAGATAAGTCTGTACAATAAATATAAAAGCACCCAGGAGCAAAAAGCTGTTCAGAATAAAATTCTAAACAAGAAAAAGTCCACATAATTTCAATTAAGACGTGGCATCGAGATGGGCGTGGCCTGTAACTAAAATCACCACAGTTCATAGACGGAATGTTTGATTTGCGCAGGACCGACTTAGTGGCTGTTGGGCACCAAAGTTCCAACTGCTCAAGTAAGATGAAGTCAATTGATAAAACAACATGGCCGCAGAGGCTCTAACCAGTGTTGCAAGATTGGGCTGTTCCCCTCCCAATTGGGCTACTTTTCATCACTTTAGGCTGGAAAAGTTAGCATTGGGCGGGTACATACAGTTTGGGCTGGTTTTGAAAAAAAGTGTTAGTGAGATATAGCAAAGTGCCTTGTGTACAAGCACCTAACTTAATAGTTATTACGACATGTGAAGTCTGTGCGGTCAATCATCACCAAACTTGTGTACTTAAAGAAGCATAGGTCAAGGTTAACCAGGCTAAAGTTCATCAAAATAGGACGATAGGGGGAGCTAAAGCGATCAATTGCAAACTTAAATTAAATGTTATGCTCAGTTAATTTTCTGTCAAACTAAACCCTGAGTTAACAAGCATCCAGAGATGTTTCTCCAGCAAAAAGTTCTCCAGCAGAAGTGTCCTCATCTGGCAGGCAGTAGAGTAGACCTAATGGATTGCTGCTCAGCGATCCATTTCTTGGTCTGTTGAATCGATGTCTGGTCTCGTCTGCTGGGTAAGCTGAGAATTGGACTTTAGTGGTGACTCTGAATGTGCATTTATTATCTTTGGTGCTCAGAAATCATATACAACTAAAATGATTATTCATTGTTATTTTAATGCAACATCATGCCTCCAACACCCTCAGCCATTACACATTCCTGCCCAAGTTATCAAAATCAGTGACATTAACTTTCACATTGCGCTCTTCTTCTTCTGTGTGTTTCTGTGTTCTCAAGGCAGGGGTGTTGGCAGCTGGCTGCAGTGTCCATATTGTCCTAGGAGGACCAGAGGCAGATGTGGACACAGTGGCCTCCATCTTGAGCCTAGCTCTCCACCTCAGTCAGGTGAGGCAGCTGTCATGTCTACATCCTCATCCTCATCCTCATCCGCTTATCCGGGGTCTGGTCGCGGGGGGCAGCAGCTCAAGCAGCTTTCCCGGGCCACATTGACCAGCTCTGACGGGGGGGATCCCGAGGCGTTCCCAGGCCAGTGTTGAGATACAATCTCTCCACCTAGTCCTGGGTCTTCCCCATCATGTCTACATGCAAGGTTGAAATCTTTCGGCCAATTATACTTCTGCACAGCAGGGGGAAAACGTGGTTGCCCCGGGCCCTGGCGCCAGATTCATTCACTGCAATGAACATTCACACACATGCACAAACCCGTGCATACACACAAGCTACACAATTAGCGATTGTATGACATTAAAGATTGTATAACTACACTATTGGAAAAGCTAAGATCAGAACAGGTTAGACAGCATGGATCGATCAGAACAAAGGGTTCAGGAACGCAAACAAACTGTATCTTTTTTAATGAAGTCCAACCTGAAAATGTGCATGGTGCACAAGCCGGCATTCGAAAATACAGAATTTTGCGCCTTTTTTGCACCCAAACCACAATGGACAGGCTTTCTGCAGCAGCCCGGTTTAGGCATAATTGGTGTGCACAGTGGACCGAAATCATAACAGGTTGGCAAGGCAGCCCTTTGAGGAATAAGATGAGATACTATAAGACAATATAAAACTTTATCGATCCATAGGTGGGGACATTCTGGTGGTAACGGCAGCCGAAAGACAGGCGATATATACAGATGCATATAGATGAGTATTGTTAAAAAACACACATAATAAAATTAATGAAACACAATAGACGAATAATAAACATATAATTGAATAATAAAGAATGAACAAATAAAACTCATCATAAAGCTCACATCCCCTATAAGACCATGTGCAGGCCTAGGCATACTTTTTTTTATAACAATAACAACTAAAAAACAACAAAACAAAAAAAAACAGAGACAAAAGAATTGAAGACAAAATAATTAAATAGAGCCAGAAGACAAAAAGCTCAGACAAAGGGGTAAGTAAATAAATAGTTAGAAATAATAAAGATGATGGAACTGGATAATTAGTTAGTAGTGATGAAAGTGTGTGTG
>NC_140275.1:10498063-10808063 GCF_964030765.1 Micromesistius poutassou | reverse complement strand
ATGCTTATTGGATCTCTGTATGTCTATCTATCTCTCTCTTACGTATTGTAGCTCTCTCTCTCTCTCTCTCTCTCTCTCTCTCTCTCTCTCTCCCTCTCTCTCTCTCTCAGTGGTCGTTTAATCCCTAACAAAAGTTATTTAACAGCGGCATTCATGGATCCAGCCAAGTCGAAAGTCGTAGCCCAACGGTATATTATCGTATTTGTAATTTGTAAAAACATAATTTCAAAGTATCTTGACAGTTGGACGTAAACAATGAAGCCTGAAACTTTGAGAAAAGTTGAAGGTGTCACATAACACATAAAGCCAGTTATAGATGATTTGAATAAAAGGAAAAACATGCAATCTGCAATGTTTCGGACACAAACTGGGACTGCCTGCCTATGGACTGGTCGAGGGATCAGCAATATGTCCCGTTTGACAAGTTCCTGCCTGCCAAAACGAAATGGACCATTTGTGATCATGGATGAAATGTTGGTAGATTTCAAATCCTGAATTTTAAAAGATCAAATCCAGTCTTGGAAGTCTAAGATTATCCAATTTTTAATTTTAATTTGTTTGAATAATAATGAATCTATTCAGTTTTTGTGGAGAGTAACTGTCAAAATAGGTAGAATTGCAGGGTTTATATTTTTGCCTGAAACAACATAGTCAACACTTAATCATCCAGGAAGCCTTCACATTGGATTATTCATGTATGTAAAACAAAACTTATGCTTTCTTCTATATGGCTAAATTACCATAGCATACTTTATCTATTAAGTCCTCTAGTGCGTCTTCGGGGCATTGAGGGCTAAGGCAAACAAGCAAATAAACAAAACAAAACATTTATAGACTCGACTCGCAGCCTAGGCCCCAAAATCCCAGCGCTTGGAGTTGAGTAAATGAAGCATGCAGGGAGGCCCATTCATTCATTCTGAGCTTCTGTTTAAGAAAACCATAACCGTTCAACCAACCAACACACGCACGCACACGTACACACACCCGCAGACACACACACAAACACTACTTTACTATGTCTCTAGAAACTTCACAAGTAGCATTATCTGCCTGTTTTTGTGTATGTGTGTGTGTTCGTGGTTATGTGTGTGTGTGTGTGTGTGTGTGTGTGTGTGTGTGTGTGTGTGTGTGTGTGTGTGTGTGTGTGTGTGTGACTGTGTGTGTCTGCCTGTGTGTGGTATGTGTTTGCACATATGTGCATATCTGTGCGAGCGGGGTGTGATGTCAGCCCGTTCCTTGCCACCCCATTTGCTGTTGCTGTACCGCTGTGATCACAGACAGACGTATAAATCAAACTCCGCTTGATGGATTCATCAGGGCGGCGAAACGATCGCCTGAGAAGATCTCTCGGCTCTTGTAGTGCATTGTGTTCTGACGGAAAGGGTATGCAAAGAGCCTAAATGGATGAACGCTTGATTAATTCTTTGCCGGAGATGTCGGCGACAGCAGGAAATGTGTTTTTGCCTTGACTGTGTTTGCATGGGAATTTGTGTGTGCGCGGGGCGTGTGTGAGTTATGAGGCCTTAGTTTGGTACCTAAGGCTATTGTGCGTAATGACAGCAGGTTGGGGGAACTGCAAGCGGCCCGCTAAAGACTTGCTACCTGTGGAGAGAAGACAACTGGAGAATGAGAGGGAGAGGGAGAGGGAGAGGGAGAGAGAGACAGTGAGACGGGAGAGAGGGAGGGACATGGAGACAGGAAGATTGAGTTTGAGGGAGAGGGCGAAAATAGGATGAAAAATAAAGACTTGATATCATTCAGATGAGAAAAAAATACTGTGAGTTTAACTGTTAAATAATAACTTATTGCTAATAATTACAGAAATATATATTATATATAGGCCTATATATTTCTGTATAGCCTATATATTATTATATATATGTTTGAAAAAAATGTGACCCACTGGGCATTTTGTAAAGTCGTTTTTATAAGCCCGGACTCAGGAATCATGAGGCAGCCGTTCAATTGGCTGCAAATTTGACTCTCTTAATGAAACCAAGATGTTCTCAGCGGATGGCTGTGTGTCTGCCCTTGCTGTTAACCCTAGTGCTCATAATCTCCAGACTTTTTAAATAATACATGTAGTAAGTTTTACCAAACTTCATTGTGTGTTACCACATTTGCTTTGGCTGTCCTGTAATATATTCAGTACTTTCAGAGTATATGTGAGGAATGTGTTTATTTTTCGTCTAGGTCATATGGCTACATGGTGAGCAGTAGAGTATGAATTATTTTAGTGGAGTAACAGTATCATCTTACTCCACGACTATTTATTAGAAATAATATTTTTTTTTGCCTTTGTGTCTTTGGTTTGACTCTGGCTTTGATACCAAACGTGTGGCTAAATTATTAAGGCAACATGTGTATTTCACTGTGAAAGAGGAGGGGTGAGCCATCTCAGTAGTAATTTACTCACTTAAGAACCAAATGCTAAACAGACTGTCGCTCTGCATGTTATCTGCACTCTGTTCGGCTTTCTTGCCAAATTGTCCTTCGTGTGTGTGTGTGTGTGTGTGTGTGTGTGTGTGTGTGTGTGTATGCATGTGTGCGTTTGTGTGTGACTGTGTGTGTGTGTGTGTATGTGCGTTGAGAGCGAGTAAGCGAAAGAGAGAGAGAGAGAGAGAGAGAGAGAGAGAGAGAGAGAGAGAAAGAGAGAGAGAGAGAGAGAGAGGATTAATGGCCCTGACTCTGACAGTAGCCATATTGTGGAGAGAGGGAGCGATGGACTGTTACAGAGAAGAAGGGAGAGAGGGTGTGCAAAAGAGAGAGAGAGACAGAGCGCACGAGAGAGAGAGAGAGAGAGAGGGAAAGAGAGAGAATATTGTTGCCTTCTCCCAGGTTAATATTGACACAGCCTGGGCAGATACATGCCTGCAGTGCCCATCCATCATTTCCACTGGACCCACACAAACTAACACACGCACACATACACACACACACACGCACGCACACACACACACACACACACACACACACACACTCGCACACACACACACACTCATTTGAACAAATGCACCCACACATGTTTAAAACACACTCGAATCATGTGTGTGCCAGGACTAACATGGATTTCAGGAGAGGTTGGGGCAGTCCAAGAACTAGCCCCTACATTATCATACTCTGACGTGGAGGTGACCATTTTAGGGACAGGTATGGTCCAACTATCAAGGTTTTGGTCGCTCAAAGTCAGATTTTGCTGATCTTCTGCTGTCATATCCTGCTTTAAATTGAACACAAACAAAATTTAAATTGAACACAAACACGTACAAAGAAGACGTACAGACAAGACGCACAATCACCCAAGTACACTCACTTTCATGCACCCATACACTTATTCACACGCAAACATACACACACACACACACACACACACACACACACACACACACCATTACTACAAAGAAACTACAACTACAAACTACAAATTAATTGCTAATAGTGAGGGAACCTTCTGAACTATGTACTATGTACTATCATACAAATGAGTTATATTGGATTTCCATTTAAATTATATATTTCTATTTAATGTGTCTATAAATATGTTATACGCAAACAATATACATTTATGAAAGGGTATTTATTTAATGTCTTCATGTAAATTGTGCCTATATAGTTGCTAAATCGCTAAAGGTTCTTTTCTACAAGTTAATTGAATTTGTGTGTAGATTACAGAGTTATACACACACCATTTATATTGATGTGATGGCAAGTTAAGTTTATTTATCAAAATTACTTTAACATTTAAACTTTTAAATATGTACAGTATACAATTTTTGAGAACTCATGATTACCAAACGCAAACAAGACATTAACAACAATTCCAGACTAATCTAGCAAATTTGTTTTCAAAAGTAACACTTTGAGCACTGCCTTGCCAACATTGCCTCGCAAATTAAGGTTGACACACTATTGTTGTTAATCATTTTTTAAAGAAAAAAAATGGAACTTCCCTTGACAAACAAAACAATTAATTAATGTAACTTTTCATTCATCAATCTTGGCCTGTGTCATTGAATTACCATAATCTGTGCATGGTGGCTCTGTTAAGAGCAAATAGATAATTTCCCTACAATAAATCACATTGTGTCTCTTTACCCCTCTCTGCGTCCTGACAGCTCGTCTCTCATTGCTACACATGATGGCTTACTTAAAACACTTCAGATTCCCCCAAAAAATAAATTAAAGCATATGCACAATGGAAGGCAGGGGTCCTACAAAGTTCTAACTCAGCTATAGTCAAAATGGCAGGAAATGTTGAAAAAGCTATTAAGATGTTATTAAAATGTTTCAAAGTTTTGCTGATGTGTCTTTTTCATAATTTGTTTGTATCTCTCTTTCTGTTTTACGCTTCTTTGTTTCATTATTTTATTGTTTTCTTTGTGAATTTAATTCCCGTCTTTCATTATATATATATATTCTCTTTCTTTGTCTCCCTTTCTCTTTGAGGACTGGTATGGATACTTGGAGGAGTTAAAATCGTTCTGCCATCGACATAGCTATGACAGCCTGGTAGTGGTCAAGTACACAGATGAACATCAACCCCCGATGGTGCTGGTGTATTCGGACAACAGTGACATTCTGAATCAGGTAAAGGAATTCGCACCAAGCTTACAGGCCATGTTTACTTATCAGAGTGAGACAAGGATGTCATGCCAAGATAAATAATCTAATAGCGAATGTGAATTCACTGTGACATTTTCTAAACCATAAAATAATTGATATACATTTGGGACATATGGTCTACTTGCTTTGATAACATTTATCTTCACATAAACCTGAGCTGGCCGGTCTAGTGGATTTGGGTTTGAAGTTCATGCTGTTCACATCCAGCCAGAACACATCCTTGAAGACGCTTACTTACCTGCTCATTAAGCCTGGATTTGTGTGTGTACATGATTTTGGATAAAAGCTTCTAAAAACCCATTAGCAACAGAAACAATACAGCCATTTTCTTAGCACTGGTGTCAAAAGTGGTTATGGTAAAGAAAATACTTAGCCTTGTGCTCAATCATTTAACAATGTCACATTTGATTTGATTTGTCCACGCATTTTACACGCAGTATTTCCTTGAAATTGCAGATATGCTGTGAGTTGGAGGAGTCTTCCATCTGTCCCCAGTCCGTGATGCTGGAGGCTGAGGAATTCATCCAAGGCTGTCTGCAGGTCTACCACATCCCTGGAGACAGCTTCACCTCAGCCAGCATGGCCGTTGAGCTGGAGGCAGGGCTCCGCAGCCAACTCAAGGCTTTTGTTGAACGGCGTTGCTTTGTGTTGGCCTGCCACCCCAGCAGCAGGACCTCTTCCACAGAGGGCGTGGCCGGTAGCGTTGAGTTCTCCCAAGGGTCTTCAGGAATCACAGACATGTACGGCTCGGACACAGAGAGAACATGTGCAGACGAGGTCTCCATGGCAGGGTAATCATGTATAATTAATTATACACGATTCAGCTCTCAATGAGTATGAAACGGATAAAAGCATGGTATACATCAGCCAAGGTGTGTTTATGCTTCAGTATTTTATTGTTTGAATGCACAAATCCAACCCTTAAAATAGAGGTTCCAGGCTGACTGAAATGAGTGCCAGGTGGCCCCAATAAGGGAATTCCTCTTACTCTTTCTCTTAATCAATCTATCAATCAAGCTAATCAAATGGCTCATGTAATACCGTAGTTTAAGGTCTGTAACAGCTAGGCTTGACACTTGTCATGTCTCCTGCTGCGCTTAGGGAGATGGCGGACCGGGAAGGAGACTCAGGGAGTGCAGGAGTCGGTGGAGGAGGAGGTGAACTGGTGAGCCCGGACAGCGGTATGGCCACCATCCGCAGCAGCCGTTCCTCAAAGGAGAGCTCTGTATTCCTGAGCGACGACAGCCCCATCGGTGAGATCATGGCCGGGGTGGTGGCGACCACAGGACCCGGGGCACCGTTCTTCAGGAACCCTTCCCCCCTCGGGTTCTCGACCCTCTCCACACCCGTCGCCCCTGAGAGGAGGAAGCAACGGCGTAGCCGAAACCGGAGCGATAACTTGGAACTGTTTAATTTTGACCCTTTACACAATAGTAACTCAACCCTGCCAGCAGAGGTGTCACTAGACAACCTAGGGGAAACCAGACCTGCTAGTCTAGCGGGAAGCTCTAGTCTGTCAGAATTTGAGGAGCTGAGTTTGGTTGATTTTTATGCTCCTAAATTTGGATCTGCATCCGAAGATGCAACATCATCAGCCAAACAGACAAAGCTCCATTGTGGTGATATCCATGAAACTGACGTTTCCCACACCCTCCTGAATAGCTTGGTGGGTAGCAGCCAACCAAGCCATTGTTCTGACATCCAAGAAGATAAGAAAAAAAGCCTTACTGGCCATCAGCCAAAACAGATCATCACTTCCTCTTTGTCAGAGGTATGGGAAGAATTTGGCTCCAAATCAACAGTTGAGCAAACCATGGTCGAAGATAATATGTCAAATTTAAATAATGTTGTCGAGACTGAGAGTGTGGCGAACATTTTGGAAACAAATCGAGTCAAAGGTTCAAGCGAGGTTCTCGTATCAAATTACCGGGAGGATAAAACACTAAAACCTCAACTAAGTATGATTATAGATGCCGACAATACCTTGAACCTGGACTCAGGATTCACACAGTCATTGGATACTTCTACTTTGGCTGATTTGCAGTTGACGCCCCCAGTCGAGGACACTGATGGAATGATTTGGTCACGTATTGCTGGAGTTAAGGAAAAACTGATCTCTGTAGCCAAAAAGAGAGAGTGGCCCAGCACACTTACACCAGAAAGCTCAAAAGAAGATGATGACGGGACGCACAGAAGGAAAGGAGAGAAACAGACCGAACTGAAAGATTTTTGGTCTTACTCAGCTGAGAAGGGCTTTATCAAATCTGATAGCGGAACGACGACTTCCTACCCGGAGTCCCTAGATATGTGGAACACAACCATCCGTGATGATAGTCTTTCACCTATCACCACTCCCGATATTGAAAACATGCCAGAACTCTCTGATTTCAATAGTGGCCGGGTCTCCAGTGTTGAGGGTGGAGCTTGTATAGAAAGCCCTCTGGGATACACTGAGTTTGGCATGGTGATGTGGAACACCACCATACAGGAAGATAGCACTTCTTCAGTTACAAGTCCAGATGCACCAGAAACAGGAAAAGGCTCTGGCCACTCACAGGATACATCCGGATGTATAGGCACACATATGAACCAAGTCCAAAATAAAAATAATGAATATCAGGGGAAACACACAAACACTCTAGTGGCAGAAGAGGGTGTACAAATAATCATAGAAGAGGTGGGTGGTGGAGGAAATGACCAGGTTAGTTATATTTGCAGTGACCTTGTGGAGCAGGATATGACAGCAGAAGATCAGCAAAATCTGACTTTGAGCGACCAAAACCTTGATAGTTGGGCCATACCTGTCCCTAAAATGGTCACCTCCACGTCAGAGTATGATAATGTAGGGGCTAGTTCTTGGACTGCCCCAACCTCTCCTGAAATCCATGTTAGTCCTGGCACACACATGATACAGTTAGATGGAGAATCCAGCCCTTTTATCGCTTTTGTCAAAGAGTCACAAAAGGGGGATGAACACTGCCAACAGTCCGCCCAGTTCCATCAAAATTATCGCTCCGAAAGCCAGATGTTCATTTTTGAAGAAATTAACGAGTTTGATTGCATTGGGTCTCCTATCCAGTCTGAAAATGTTAACAAAGGAAAGGGTGGACTGAAAAAGACGTCCAATGGATTTGATTCTGAAGATCAATCAACTGTTCAATCCCCATTCATTCTAGTGAACGATTCTCCCCTGTGCAACAGTTCAGCAAGTTCTGATTTGAGTCCAGAAGATACTCATGCTATTGCTCAAATACACACTCAACAAGTAGTTTCCCTAAACAAAGATGATAGGGAAACCCTCCCAACTATTTCAGAGAGTTACAAATTTACCATGAACAGTGACTTATCACTTGATTTAGAAACGACAGTTGTCCGTGTTCATGATGTATCAGTCACTGAAATAAATGGCGAACCTCACGTTGAAGCAAGAGAAAATGCAGAGGGTGCAGTTGTGGAAACAATGTCCCTAAGCCCCAGCTCTGGGGGAGAGAGGGACGTACTGAGATGTAGTCATGACAGCCTTCTCCTCAGTAGCATAGATGAACTCAGGTCAAACTCAGATGGAGATTCTTCTTCAGGCCTGGAGATGGAGTCCATTGTGCTCTCTGGATCAGTAACAGAGAGCAAGGGGGGGCAGAGTAATGGTTTAGGCAGGGCTTGGCAGAGTGGTAATGCCAAGCCAGTGGGAGATGCAGAGAGGTCCATTGAGACATTCAGTATGCTGTCATGTGCTGCTACACTGCTGAAAGCCCAAGAAAGCAGGAAACAGATCAGGCAAAAACAAACGATAACCGAAAACGAAAACGGTTCAAGTGCATGTGAGAATCAAGCTTTCCTGTTGCAAACTCTAGCAGCTAGACCTACCCACTCGGATCACTCTGATGTGGTGCCCTTGGATAAAAGTTCACATGATGAACACTCCACATACCAGTCCTCTTCAAAAGAAGGAAATAGTTTCCTTGAATGCGTTGTTGAATTGACTACAGATATTAGTAGCTCAACTCAACATTTTACAAGCACTGAGCATTGTCCAACAATAATTGATAACACCATTGAAGATTTCATTATTCCAGAAATTACCGGTCCAAACATTGCAAAAACACCCCCAGAAGTTGTCCTAGAGCAGGACTTAATGGCATCCTGTTGCAGCCTATTGCAGGCTGCAGACGAAACTTCAGATTGCCAGGCAAACTACGTGGTACGGAGCATGTCATCCTCTTTGAGACATCCGTCCGATCACTTCCTCAAAACCAGAGAGGAAGTTTATGTCCATTCCCAGATATCCATGGAGGATTCTGACGACGGGATTCAGTCTCCCTCGGCTACTCTGTTTTGCCCTCCTCTGCTGGGAGTGGAACTCGGTTGGAAGGAATCATCAGCAGAAAAAGACATGCCCTCAACCCACTCGGAGCAGCCATCCCCTGAGCTCACACACAGCTCGTTTTCCCACAACAGCTCCTATATCAGCACCCCGGTGAGTGAATCTGGTCACCTAGCAGAGAGAGCCTGGGCTGGGTCCCCTTTCGCCGGGGATCTCATGGAGGAGGTGTGTGATGAAGAGGATGGGGAGGATTTCCGTCCAGGGCCCCCTGTCTCTTCCTTCCAGACCGAAGGACAGGTGAAGGAGAGAGAAGGGGGAGGTTACATTCATATGCCATGCACAGAGCTCACAAAGGACCTTATGGGGGGAGAGTGTACTGCTCAGCTTCTTGCTGTGCAGACAATGGAGTCTACAAGGGGGGTGACTTCTCAAAGCAGAGAGGATTCCTCACCCGAACAGCCGACAACGCTCCATGGTTTTGACGGATCCGCAGATCAGGAAATTGGAGACAGTTCAAGTTACTCACAAAGTCAAAGGTGAGTCAAAGGTGTAAACTTTAATTTCATGTTATTATATGTTTTTCACGTTCTACCATACAGTTATGACATTCATATATTGTACGATAAGGAACACACTGAAACATTAAATGCATTTGCCTTGCTTCAAAAAACACATTTAGAATTATTATTATCAATAGTGACTTAAACAAGTCATTTCAGGATCTAGTGATTTCAGGGCAGGAATTAACAAACTGACAAGCCCCAAGTTGCAAGTAGGCTCTGGCCGTCATCCCAGTCCCCCTCAACTACCAGGCCCTCCTGAGGGGCCAATCGGGTGTTGGAGGAGTGTGTGAGAGACGAGGGAGAAGGAGAATACGTACATGATAACAGAGGAGAACAAATTACATTCAAAGTAAACTCTACCACCAAATTTTGGGTTTCTGATTGACAAAATGTAAACGTTGATGAGCGTGTGTGTGCGTGCGCGTGTGTGTGTGTGTGGTGGGGTGTTTTGTGCTGAGGCCCTGTGTGCCTTCTGAAATCTGTTCATGCCTCATTAAATATGCATTACCTGCTTCGTTACTGGAAATCCCAGCACGGTTAATGAATATAGCTCCCGTAGTTCTCGCACAAGGTGTTTGTGTGTGTGTGTGTGTGTGTGTGTGTGTGTCTGTGTGTTTGTGTATGTGTGTGCTTGCGTGTGCGTGCATGCATGCGTGCGTGGGCATGTGTGGCCGTGTGTGCATATGCATAACAATGATTTAGGGTGTGTGTGTGTGTGTGTGTGTGTGTGTGTGTGTGTGTGTGTGTGTGTGTATCTTTGGTTTAGTCTTCAAGAGGCTCCATTTTGGCACTGTAGTGAGTCTGCCAGACTGAAGAACATAAAAGCACAGTTTGTGTAAAGGTTTTCTCTTTGTAGTTATTATATTGTATTCTGATATTATATTGAAATCGATTAGCCTGCATAATTCATTCTTTCAGACCGTTCGGAATGAACGTTGTAGCTGAATCAATGGAAAATTGGAATTATACACAACTCCTAACCATCCCAAAGTCTGAACCTTATGACCATTGACACAGATGGCAGTCAATTGTGTGAAGTGACAAAGTTCATGACCTATATTAACGACTGGGTCTCTGTGTCTTGCTTCCCTTCTATACCCTGCGACCCCCCGCGACCCCCCCCCCCCCCCACCCCCCTTCCTTCCCCATCCCGCACCCCCAAAACCAAGACACATGGATGTGACATCGCAGGCCTTCGCCCTTCCGCTCTGCGGGAACATTCTGTACCAGTGGACGAGAGACGCAAGCTCCAATGAGTGTCAAGCCCGATACGGCTACAACTACCACCACACCGACCAGAGAGTTGATAGCCAGGGCCACGGGCATGGCGACCCTGACGGAGGTGTCGACTGGCAGCAGGATACCTCAGACAGCCTGGTGGAGTGGGGACGTGAACCCAGCCCGCCGCCTCATCCACCTGTTCCTGACCCCCAAGGGGATGGCCACGGCCAGCATGGGTCCCCCGAGGGAGGCACTCACTTCCTCCTGACAAGGTGACGAGAAGATACATGAACTGATTGGTAAAAAAAAAAAAAACAATGTACAGATGTTGGTGTTGATGTTGTGCATTGTGTCTCTTGTGTGCTGTTTGTGTGTATGTGACAAGAAACACAACACAAAGTGAACAGCAAAGTGAACTGATTTAACGTAATGTTCCCACCATTCTTCATTCCACAAATTTGCAGAACTCACATAATTTCACATTCAGGTTTTTTTTATTTTCCGGAAGGTGGGTTGTAGGTGTGGTTGTGGCAACCCGGCTCGGCTAGAGTGAACCGCCTCGTCCCAAACAGCCCCTGAATCGAGTTTTAGTTCAAGCCAACACGGCACTTCAAGCCAACACGGCAACCAAACAGAAAGTATCTTACTACTAAACAGAACAAAAAACATCTTTGGAGGATACACGAACTGGGAGAGCCCTGAATGAGTGTGGAAGCATGCTATTTAAAGCATGCTTTTTAAAGCATGCTTCCCCACCTGCTCCTCAGGTGCTCCGCATTTCAATGACTGGCTGCCACCAATGCTCTTACTGGCGTCATCTGTTGGGAATCTCTGGTACACAGCCTCCACAACCTGCCCCCTGGACCTCCAGGGGCGCTGTGCTGGAGACGGTGTGCCACACTCCACCACCCTTTGATGAAGCCTCTGGGCACTTCTGACTGACCAGCAACACGCGTCCCGGCTGGATAGTGTGTTGGCATTGGCCCGCCCCGGCCGGTGTCCCCCTTGGAACCTGTAGGGCCTCTTGCCGGAGCGGTAGTCCTGCCCGAAGCGTAGCTGCTCCTGCTCCCGGCGCAGCTCGACCCGCTCCTGCTGGATCCCGTACTGCTCACGCCAGCGCTCAAACCTTATGCACTGCCGCTCCCGCTCCAGGAACTGCTGCTCCATGCGGTCGGCGTCCAGACGCCGCTTCTCCACCTCCAGCCAGTTCCTCTTGCGGATCAGGTGCTCCCGTTCCTCCCTCTCTTGGAACGGACGGATGCGATCCCGCCTCCCCACCTCTCGGACGTGTCGCCTCGGTTGGGCTGCCCGTCGAGGTGGCCCTGTTCCCTGTCTGTCCTGACGAGTCTCCTTTGGCTGGGTCTGGGGACCGACGTTGAAGCTCAGCTGCTGGGCGACCTGCCTCTCCTTGAACCAGTCTGTGCTGTAGGCCTCGTGTCTGGCGGCGGCCTCCTCCAGGGCAATCTTGTGTTCCGCCTTCAACATCTCCAGCATAGTCCTGGTGGCTACCAGCTCCTCCTCCTGGGTCTCCTTGCCCTGTTGTAAGGTGACTAGTCACCAGCTACTCACCAGCACGGACTTCACCTTGTCGACCGTTTCAGCCTGAGAGCTGGCCTGGCTCTGGGCCTCCTCAAGCTGCTTCCTCAGGGTCTGAAGCTCCTGGTTCCCCTTGACCTCTCTGGAGTGCAGAGTTTCCAGGGCTGTGGTCTGCTCGCTGGCGTTGCTGTCTTTGTCCAGGATCTGTCGGGCCAATGCAGCCTGCTTTGAAATCATCAGAGCTTCCAGCTCCTTCACTCTAGCCCAGGAAGCTGTTGCCTCAGCACCCCTCTTGGTGTAGCTCAGTATCAACTGATCGTGGTTCACCTTCCCTAACTCGATCTCTAGCCACGACCGCTCCTTGGCCATCTCGTCCAGGGAGATCCTGGTGTCCGCGAGCTCCCTCTCATACCGCCTTCAGCCGCTGGATGATACGCTCCTTCTCAGCGAGGGATTCCAACGTGGTGAGGGCAGTGTCCGTGCTGGAGGTGTGCGCCTGCAGAGAGTTGACCCTCTCTGTCAGGCTGCCCATCTGCTTCTCCTTGTCCAGAAGCTGTTCCTGCAGGTTCTCCATCCTCTTCTGTAGGTCATCGAGCTTCCACTCCTTAACCTCGAGCATGTCCTTGAGCTCGTGGATCTCCCCGTTCAGGGTGCCCTTCTCCTCAGGCATCTCCTGGACCGGCTTTGTCTTCTCGTTCAGTGTGGCCCACTGATCGAGCCGTTGGACAATAATCATGTTACAAACTTAAGACAGAGCACAACACTCACTAAAGGAATGCAGTGGGGACAGGGTCAATGAGAGGTGAACCAGCTTCTCTCGGCTACAGTCTTTCAAAGTTCTGCTGCTGTAGAAGTGTTCATGAATTTATCCATTGTCACATTCTTATTACGCATTTTAATTAAGGGTCAGCAATGTCAAAAATGCCACTCCTAATGGTTGGGATTTTTATGTTAAAAAATTAAGCAATCTCCTCACATTCTGAAACAGAGGTTTTTGAGAGGAAGTCAGTAAAACAGGCAGTATTTTCATGAATCACCTTAGATACATCTGTTTTCCTTACTGGTGTACTGTCTCTTTTTGTAATCTATTACTTCTAAATACAACAGTTAACCACATTCTCCACTGCCTTTTTCTCCACTACTCAAACGACACCTTCTTTTAAGCTTTTTAACAGAGTTGTTTAACCTTGGAGATGCTTTCTCAAGTGCAACTATTTCTAAGCTCAAGTGGAAGCACACTGTTTGGAACACTAGACATTATATTGTCGAAGGCATCTACCATTCATTGAGCAGGTTTGAATACATGAATGAAAATAGCTTATAACTTATGATTTATGTGAATTTAAATTCCGTTGAATCATCTAGAAATCTATTTAATTGTCTTTGCTTTCCTTGGTAAAGTGAAGTTTAGTTTTGGTATCACTTAGATTAAAAAAATCACAAAAAAATGTTCTTGTTAAAATCTACATTTAAGATTATACTGTCATAATTAGTGACAGAAATATATACTAGTTAACTTAAATCTGATAAAACAAGTGCTGGTTGCTTTGCTGTTTGGTCTTAATATACTGTCATTTCAGCCTTGAGCTCAAAGGTTCAAAAGGAGTTGAAAAGTGGACAACAACGAACAGTCCACGGCAGTATGGGCACTAACACTGCTCCGCATTGTCTCTGTAGCCCACACTCACATCCCTAGCAGAAAAGAATTACGTCTCTCACTGTCATTCTCAATCTCTTTCCATCTTTACACATATTCATAAATTCACAATTCCGTGCCACTGAGCAAAATGAGATTTCGATGCACCCGAGGTTTAGGTTTCAGATTGATCCTCGTTGAATCACAGATGCTTATCTATGGATTGCTTGTGCCGATATTTTTTCTCCTGGCTGCTGTTGCCGTGGTGGTGTTGGCCGTGTTGTTCTGTTCGGTGGCTCAGTTATGCATCGCTGCCCCTCCTCACAGATCCTCTGAACATGGAGACTATGCCGCGTCCATTCAGAAAACGGGGCAGGAACGCTTCGATCAAGATGATGATGGCGACGGCCGAGATGGTAAATATGTAATAACACGGGCACTGTACAATTTGAAAAACCTGACCGTTCCTCTCAAACACTGCCTGGAGAACTGTGTGGCAATCCAACATAAATAACATCACATTTGTAAATCAGCTGGAGTTGGTTAATTTTATACTGAATCATGTAGGAAAACATGGAGGTCGTCTTTTGGAGGTTATTGGATATAAACAATGTTTCCTTTACAGCGATCTACCTTACTTAATAATCATTAAAAATGTGCATATGGGTTTGTTGTACGTGCACTTTTCCATGAGCATTCTAACATCATGATAACATCATGATTTATGATCATATATATATACCTGTATATATTATAAATACTATTTAAACCCTCACAATCCGTCATATAAGGACTTGCCCTCCATTCTTGAACTGTCCCCAGGGTCTTATCACAGAAGGCACCTGGAAGCTCCGCCCATCGACGGGTCATTGGACCACAGCGAGGGGTCTCTCACTTCGGACGATGCCACGAGCACAGACGACGGCGTGGACAGCGACAGTGTTCCCAAGCTCAACAACGGTGACGTGCACAGTAGTCTCAGCCTCTTCCGTTGGTTTGCTCTGCTTCACAATGTGACTCGCCCTGAACATCTGATATATATTTATATATATATACAGTACGTATAAGTAAAGCTGATACAGGCTCTGTGATGTAGACTTTGTGATGAGGGCCCTGCCATATATGATGATACATGTGATGCATCAAACACTCCCTTAATTATCGAGAAAGGAAACCTTGAGAAGGACGGCAGAAAGAGAGACTCATCCCTCCTTCCAGCGCAATGGGTGTCTGTATGGGCACACTTCCAAAATATGACTTCATTTTGCTACACATTTTTTTTGCATATTGTTAGCCTCATAGCATAGTTATATATATTATATATTATTTGGCCAAAACATATTTTGGCCAAATTGTGATATCTAATCTAACTCTACTCTCCTAATGCTGCTGATCTACTGTGTCTCATTGGCTATATCATAAGCCAATCATTCCATAATCACTATAATATAAATAGAAGATGAACCGAGGCAATTATGCTACGAGACTCACGCTATGTAACACAGTTTATATATTTATTTGTACGTTTTTTTGGGAGGATTGGAAATAACAAGTGTTCCTCTTCACGCCCACACCTGTGCAGGCGGGACAGAGGCGGGCGCGCCGGAAGCCATCCCAGAATACACCGCGGCGGAGGAGCGCCGGGACAGTGCGCTGTGGAGGAGCGTGGCGATCGGAGAACAGGAGCACCGCGTGGACATGAAGTGCATCGAGCCGTACAGGAGGGTCGTCTCCCATGGAGGTACACACACGCACACACGCGCACACGCGCACACGCACGCACACGCACTCCAATCCGCTTGAGGTTGGATAAGACACTACATCACATGCCCTGGGAGTTGAACTAACACACACACACACACACACACACACACACACACACACACACACACACACACACACACACACACACACACACACACACACACACACACACACACACCACCACCACACACACGCACGCACGCACACAGACACACAGACTGAGACAGATTTTTTTTTTTGAACACGTTTGTTCAAAAACATGTTTTTTGTTTTGCAGGTTACTATGGGGACCAGAATGCTATCATTGTCTTTGCAGCGTGCTTCCTACCAGATAGCAACTGTGAAAACTACAACTATGTCATGGAAAATCTTTTCCTGTAAGAAAATTCTCAAAACCAAAAAAATACTACTAAAAAATACAACAATACAACCTTGCCAGCGTCTGTTGTATTTGTCAGAAGACCCAAAAATGTTAAACACTGTATTTTTTGAAGATAAAGGCTATTGACTTAGCTTCATTGGTAAATCGTTGTGTGTGTGTGTGTGTGTGTGTGTGTGTGTGTGTGTGTGTGTGTGTGTGTGTACAGGTATGTCATTGGTACTTTGGAGCTGATGGTGGCGGAGGACTATATGGTTGTTTATCTAAATGGAGCCACACCGCGCCGGAGAATGCCTGGCTTCAGCTGGATGAAGAAGTGCTACCAGATGATAGACAGGAGGTAACGCCCACGCCAGCACCACCACCACCACTATGACCCTGAACAACTCAGCTCCACTCGAGCCATTGGGCATTGTTTTCAAATGAGCGCTCCTTCTGTTTTTTTCTTTCCTGCTGGGAAACCCTGCCATAACACAGAGTGTGAGCATCTAAAACACACCAATACTTAAATTATGTTTTTGCTTTTGTTCCCATAGGCTGAAGAAGAATCTGAAGCAGTTCATAATCGTGCATCCTTCCTGGTTCATACGGACTGTACTGGGTCTGACCCGACCCTTCATAAGGTCTCAACTAGTTCCCTACATTGTACAAACTGAGATATTTCGATTAGGTAGATCGTCTAGTAGGAAGGGCTCTCCACACCTCCAACCACCAGCATTTGATGCAGATTATTGGATTATAGATTATTACATATTATTTATTCCGTGGGACCTTTTGTCTATTAGTTGGAATTTGAGTGAGTTATGATGTATCCGCAATGCCGTATCACGAAATATGGTCTCACATCCATGTATAGCGGAAAATACATTTGGTGTCCAAGCACAAAATGCTGACCTCATTGAATAAAGAATCTGTATGTGAATAACCATCAAAAGTTAGCAAAACAAAGGATAGCATCATGATGCATCATTTATAACAGACCAATGTTTTATTTTCTAACTGTTGTTTTATTGCTTCAGCTACAAATTCAGCAGTAAGATCAAATATGTGCACAGCCTGGCAGAGCTGTGGACCATGGTTCCCATGGAGTATGTACAGATTCCTGCGAGTATTGTCAGGTCAGTCCAAGTCTCATATTATTTTATTCTCATCACGGCATTGGTCAAGTTATTTCTAAAACAAGTAAGTTGCTGGTATGTTTAAGTGTACTGTCATAGGTTGTATAGACCTACATGGTAGAAATATTTTTTTCCAAAAGTTAAGGTCAAAAAGCAACTTGCAGGTTTGCACCGCCTGTTAATTGAAGTGACAATGTGTAAGATTTGCGGTGTATCGGTTGCTAGCATTTAATCCGCAGGATAAAAAACTACAACTCAATAACCACCAGTAGATGAAGCTTAACCCCTAGAGTCATGTCAATACTAAGCTGAGAAATTTATTCATTACTCTCCGCCTCTCAAATTTGGCCAATATTAATCCTGGTTTTACCCCTCATTTGGTCATTTTCTTCGATCAACAAGGTATTTTTACAGCTGAAGGCACTGGGTGGGGTAACTCAATCTTTGAGCTAGGGAGCTAATCTTTGAGCTCTTCTGCTCCTTTCTATTAGTTTTCACTCAGTGTGGTGTTTTCTTTGGTACATGGGTAATAGGCGCATCAGTCACAATCACACACAGTTAAACTCAAAACACAATAACACAACACGGGGATGTCAACCTTCAAGTTGCTCTTTAATAGGGTTAAAGTCACATGTCAACATGTCATGGCTCAACTGGAAAAAGAGGAAATGAAAGATGGACGACCAATATCCAATTAAAACATTAATTATTTATATTGGAGGTATGACATGCTGATGCTTTCCGACTCTCCTCCAAGGTACGAAGAGGAGAGGGGTATACACACATTTGCATGCATGAGGTAAATCATTGAACGTGTGTCCCGGTTGCTCTTGTCCGTGCTTTTAGTTTGTGCTCCACATCTGATTTGACTAACTTTTAGTTAGTTACCCTAAAGCCTGCCTTTTAATATTTTCCCCATTCCCTCAATAAGATACACAATAATTGCTTGCTGGCTAGGGAAAATGAATGCAATGAGTTATGTTGTGGCTCTTTTTTGCAGATGACCGTGAATATCGGTAGAATTTTAAAACCAGGTGAACACAAAGCAGTTTGATCGTTTAATTTATTCAACCATCAAAAAGCGAATCAGCTTTGTTTGCCTTTTCGCCTTCTGACTACTATGAGTACTTTCAAGATAAAAGCCTGGTGTTGTTAAACTTGTACATTCGTTTTCAAAATAATCGCAAAAATGATAGGCCTATCAGAAATAGAATCTATGACTTGTAACCTATTTTCATTAGACTACCGAATTGTATAGATGAATTTGTTACTGGAAAATGGCATCAGAATGAAGGCCCAAGCATTCCTCCTTTTATAGGCAAACTTTTCAGTGCATCACCATTTTCCGCCACATATCGAGAACCAATGCAATACCCTGTGTCTCAGCTGCTGTAACACTCACATCCCTACTTCCACGCTTTGCCGACCTCCCCACCTATCAGATATATAATCTATCGCTTGTAACCTATTTTCATTAGACTACCTCCATTGGTTATAGGAAAATGGCATCAGAATGAAGGCCCATGCTCTCCCTTGCCATTTTGTTTATGCATCAAATTTGAAAGGCATAAAAGAAAAGGCAATTGCAGCTGATTTGCTCCTCTGTTCTACTGGTTGGGGTCTACTGTTGAATAAGAAAACGTTCCAGTTGCTTTTTGTTCATCTGGATTTGAAAAGAAAACTGATTGAAACGAAGGCACACTGACTAAACTATACTTTACCCTTTATACTAAATATTATACTTTACTCTCTATCCTAATACTATACTTTACTCTTTATACTAAATATACTTTACTTTATATACTAAATACTATACTCATACTAAATGCCATGACATACTTTACTTTACTATTTTTGTCTCTATACTAACACTAGTGTAGAGATGCTGAGCCAGATTGCTGCATGTGTTGTGCTGTGCATTTTGCCCCCTTGACATATTGATCTCACACTTACTAACTCTTTCAACCCTGTACCCCCCCCCCCCCCCACACACACACACACACACACACACTACCTGTCAACCAGACTGGATAAAGAACTACAGCGGTCAGCAGACAAGTAAGCAGGATGTGTGCATGCCTGTGTGTAAATACTTCCTCTCATACCTAAACTTCAAATTCCATTTGATGCCCCCTGTATCTCCATCTGTCTCTTCTTTCTAGAGACAAGAAGAGGGGTAACTCTGCGGTGTGACTGATGTGTCCTGTGGATTCCTCTTGATGCAAGGCCAATGCTACTCTATTGAGTATGTTGCATGCCACGCCCTTTATAGTTCATGGCTATGGAGTGCATATGGTTGAACGTCTCCGCTGTATAGCAGGTTAATGATTGCGCAGAGAATGTGATGCATAATCATACTCCAAACACTGTGCTTTCGTTTCAATGGGTGCATTCTGGCATCATTCAGAACAGAAAGAAAAAGAAGACATTGAAATACAGCCTATGTGGTTTCACACTGTATTTGCAAAAACATTTGTGTGATGAATGTGTCTAAATGTTATTTTAGTATCTTCCCCTGGATTATGATTGGCATTGGTTATTTTACCAATGTGGTGTCAAGACCAATAACCAACTATCCAGAGATGTATTTTTTAATGAAATGGAATAGACTAGGGCTACCTATACCACGTCAAAATAGAGCTGTTCATTGAGCCCTGCCCATTGTACTCATTATTGTGGGCTGTGCTGTCTTGATTATGTTGTCTATTCATTTAGTTCATGTTTTATGGCCATTTCCCTGTTTGATATGATGAGGACAGCTATATATTTGGACTCCACTCTCATGCATGAATCACTGCCAAGGTCTCGTCAGCTTCTGGTTGGGAAACATCCGTCCATTTTTATTCCGTTCCTCATCCTGGTAATAAAGAACAGCAAACATCAAAAGCAAACAGAAGTATTTTGTCGTTCTTCCCCTGCCTGCAAATAAATGACACTACTGGAATGTTTGTATAAATAACAAAACATTCCAGTAAACTCCAGTTATATTCCATTGTACAAGACGTTCGAAGGTGGATGTCCTTAGGGGCTACATCGTTGTAGTCATATCTGTGGGGCACCTTTTTCACGATGAGCCACTCCAACTTTGTGAATTCTCTGCGCTCCTTGTCCATTCCGTGTCTTCAGGGCAGTCTGTCCCTTTCAGTCCTCTTTAACAGTTTGAACATCCAACACATCCCCTTTGTCTTGGCTATCCCCAACCCCAAAACCCCACTGCCTGCGTGAGCCATATTGTTAAGCTTTGTGGAAAAATCGAAACACCTCAGCATGCATCTAATCCAGAGGAACACAAAGACTATCAAAACACCCTACCCACGGTAAGTACCCAGTGACCTAGCAGGAAACCCCAACAACTACCGAGTCTATTCAATCTGAAGGAATAGGTAGCCAATCTGGTGGCAGTGTTTCCCCGCCGCTGCTGGATTGTCAGCGCCACTGCAAAAAAAAAAAAAAGTCATAAAATTTTTTCTAAGGCTTATGATAAATATCAAAGAAATAGCTGAAAATGAACATAAAAGATGAACTTAGTTTCTGCCAAGTTCAAGGCACATTTGCACAATGATCTGGTCTCAGCAGATACCTTGACTCTGTTGGTTGTTATGTCATATTTGGAAGCTCAATCTGTACATTTTTCCCAAAAAAATCTCACCAGAAGTAACCATTTAAAGGGTTATTTTTCAAAATATTCTTGCGGGGGGGCATGCCCCTGGACCCCCCTAGCGTTGCTAGGTTACCAACTCACAGCACCACTGCTACAAAAAAATCTAGCGGAAACACTGCTGGTGGGCATCACAATTACAAAATTCCCTTTTTAATTTCCAGTTAAAATTATACATATCTTTATTATAATATATCAGTACAATACATAGAATGATGGGTCTCTAGATGTAATCATAGCAATAAAAAAGTTAAAAATGTCCCAATAAATGAAAAAATAAAGCAATATATGTGTCTGATTGACTCTGACATAAGCCTGTAGCATTATCCCTGTATTATCAACCGTATTTTACTACCACACAACATGCACTTAACTTCACCACTCATCACTACCACTACTACTATTACTACAAATACTACGACAGACCTATGTCTGTCAGTGCCTTGTGCCTCAGGTGCCACTCCAGACAGTTGATGGCTATCGGGTCAAATGCCAGGTCAAACTTATTTGCGAAAAGGTGATGCTGTTCCAGAAGCCACGGCAGGTCCCCGAAACCGTACACGCAGATGCCACGAACGTGTTGCCCGTTACACACGGGATAGACCGGGCCCTCGTGCCACTGCCACTTGACCATTCGTGCTCTGGCGTTCATGTCGGTTAAGTCGTACTTGGTGTCAGGCGGCGTGGAACCGGGAACACTGGGCATGCGTTGGATGGTGGCCCAGAGGAACTCATCAGGGCTGTACGTGTCCTTGGCCCACTCGATCAGCTGCTGCACGCGCTGGTCCTGCAGCACACTCTGGATGTAGCCGCGGCTAGCCAGCATGTAAGCGTTACCCGACTTTATGGGAAGGTTGAAGGGTGCTGGCTCTTTTTTTACTCCCGTGGCCTGTGGTGAATGGATAACATAAATGTTTTCACTTGGTGCCATTATAAAAAGGAGACAAACAGACAGACAGACACACACACAAACACACTCCACTAAACAAAAGTAAGTAATATGTTGGTGTAAAAGACCAGTCTGAAACCCAGGTGACAAAGTAATATATTTTAGTGTATTATAAATAGAATCTAATTATATAAATATAGAAAACAAATAGTGGTAAGTTAGTGTAGGCCTACTTCTTAATTTAGCTAAAAGTGTATTGTAGTACACTTGAAGAGTACTTTATTCTAAGTTTTAAGTTGTTCTTTAGTTCAATTCAAATGCATGGACTTAATCTCAAATACTTAGTAGTAGTGTTTTAGTATACGTATAATAAGTGTACTTTATTTGCCCCACTGGGACGTGTATAGGACTGTTACGATCATGTATGTATTAATGCACATTAATGCAAGACTTTCTTGACAGAAGGATATCACTCACACTATGTATGTCAGCTTCAGAACAACTCTTTAACATTATAGTACAGGTTCTGTAGAGCTGGTACTAAGGTATCGACCAAAACAACCCAGTATCAAGTAGCATCGAAACTTCTCAGGAGGATTATAATGCTTCCACTTATAATCGCAAATAAAAAGAGTTACATTAATCAAGCACCTCATTAAGCATGGAGGAACCCAAAGGGCAGGACTCTGCACTGTGTTCGCAAGGCCAAGATGGGCCAGAGTCTCCTCAAGAGGACGCGTCCATTACTTCAGGTAAGATAAACGGTTACAAGGCTAGTGTGTTAAAACACAAAATCGCGTTGGGTAGGCTCTAGTAGGCCGTTTTTTTGTGTGCTAGGTTTCACAATCTTAACTGTACCTTATTAGCAGCCTTGCTCTAGTTGCCCAGCTAAACATGCTTAGTGCATTGGTTACTTATGGTAGCTAATCTGTAGCTAACCGTGTTTGGTTAAATCTTTTGCTATTCTTTTGGAAAGCTCGCTATAATATGTACCATTCATTACCATTCATTTTGTACCCATCCCTTGGTGTAATCAAGTAGTCCTTACTTGAGTATACCTTAAAGGACAATTCCGGTATTTAGCACATTGAGCCCCCTTTCTGGATTGTGAAGGATGAAATAGAGTGGTTGACACCGAAATTTTGACTATTGGTCCTGTCTCTGGTATTTGGCTCATTTAGAATCGCCCCTGCCTGATTGACAATGTCTGGCTATGGGCATTCACAAACCTGTCCTTAAAACAACCCTAAACATTCGTTTTCAGAAATGTGCAACTCACCGAATGGTTAGTGGTGTTCGTTGATTTTCCAAATCAAGTATCGTAGCGAAATACAGTTTCTGTCGTGTTTTATTTGGTATTTTGTAAATCCCGTTGAAACAGAAACTGGACCAGAACCAGAAACGGAAAGGGGGGTTGTTTACGTTTGGTTGTAGTCTTTTCGCTCGGTTCTAACAAAATGCCACCCCACTAACCACTCGGTGAGTTGCACATTTCTGAAAACAAACGTTTAGGGTTGTTTTAAGGACAGGTTTGTGAATGCCTGTAGCCAGACATTCTGAAGCAGGCAGGGGCGATTCAAAATGAGCCAAATACCCGAGACAGGACCAATAGTCAAAATTTCATCCTAGACAACCCAGAAAGGGGGCTCAATGTGCTGAATTTCGGAATTGTCCTTTAGGTGTAATAAGTAGTGCCGGCGCTCTGCACACGCAGAACACGCACTGCGTGTAGGGCACCAAGTGCCTGGGGGGGCACCAAGTACCTGGGGGGGCCCCCCAAAATTAAGGTTGATAATTATTACATTACAATTTTCAAAATATATCAATGAATTACAAACAGGTCCACCGCTGTTATTTCGCATCGGAGGCGGAGCACCCTTCATCAGCGCAGTCCCCCCCCCCCCACCGCCAACAATCAGCGGACGTACAACCCCCCCCCCCCGGGGTATGTTATTAATCATTGGAGACCGTTTTCAACATGTTTCATTCAGTCCTTCTAGTTGCACAAATCGCTGGTGCTAGGCTAGCGCAAGTCAAGGGGAACTGCTAGCCTGCCAATAAAAACAGTTTTACCCACTCCACGGTACACCCAAGGCAAACCAATTATAACGCTTGACTATTGATGTAAATGTTTGTGTTGATAGAATAATATTAGAAATAAAACTATCCTTGTATCGCAACGATCGCATTACATATTGAGGGACTACTTTCTCAGCAGTGGCGGAAATTCACTTTGCTCCGGTGTAGCAGCCAATTCAATAAAGCAGAACGTAAACAGAGAAGCGCACTCCAGGTAATATCAGTCCACTGCTGCCGTAGCCTGCTTCCAACTACAGGGATTATAAACTATATGCAATGCGATGCAAGGGTAATTATATTTCGAACATTATTCTATCAACACAGACATTTACATAGATAGTCTGGCGTTATAATTGGTTTGCCTCAGGTGTACCGTGGAGTGGGTAAAACTGTTTTTATTGGCAGGCTAGCAGTTCCCCTCGACTTGCGCTAGCCTAGCACCAGTGATTTCTGCAGCTAGAAGGACTGAATGAAACGTGTTGAAAACGGTCTCCAATGATAAATAACACACTGGCTCACTTGGAAATGAGGTCCGATGTCCAAAATTCCGAACTACCCCTTTTAGTGTAGTGAAATGTATGATTTCCAGCAATCGAAACACACTTGCAGTACAATTGCATTATATCACCAGTGTGAACTATACTTAAAAAGGCATTACAGTTCAATTGATACTATATACTAGTATAGTATAGAAGGGTATTTTGAACACACTATTATCATGACTGATATTTCAAGGGATATTGATTTTTCTTTGTTGTTACGTTGAAACTTTCATAGACTGCTTTGACTAGGCATGTCTGCCTCTGCACTTGGGGAGCTGTTCACTGAGGAGAACCTGGCCCTTAAAACATCCAGGCAGCGCAACTCCTTGACCGATCAGAGAAGGCACTTGAAGACTACAGAGGTCTTCTTGTTTGACCTGGCCAGTATTTATAGATGTGCCCAGGCATCCTCCACTCCAGCAGATCGAATATGTTAAACTCCAGGAAAGAGCATGCCTTGCCCCAGAAAAGGCAAAACACATACTCAATGATGTCTATAGACAGCATTGAGTCTCTGAGTGTTTTATGAAAGCATGACCACGAAAAGATACAGCTATACACACAATGAGGGGGACACAAACACAATAATAATGTAGGGGTGAGGTACAGGTATTTACATTTAGGGTGCTTGATATCAGGCTAGTATGTTACCTAGTAAGGTAACACCAACATACTGCTCAGTTCCAAAGCAAGCATCCACAAGTCACAAATGGTTATCTCATAACAATAACCTGAATTTGTCCGTTCACGATGTGGTGAGAAGACTCTACCCTCCACCTCTTCCCGCCAATTTGCTCCGTCTCCATGCTGTTGGCACCCTTCAGGGTTTTCAGGATCCTCACCATCTCAAGGTTGGTTTTCAAGGGGAAGTCCTGACCACACAGATTTATGAAATACTTCCATGTGGTGCTGACATTGAAGAGGTCAGCCATGCAGTTGATATCGGCTTGCACTCTTGGCCAGGCGGCGTAGACCACGTCCACGGATCGGCTGACCATGAAGACGTTTGGGAAACAGAAAGCGATGCTCATGACAGCTTCCAGGAACGCCGGCTCAGCCTTATTGTCCACGTGGACACAGTAAAAGTTTTGAGGTGTGTATATTGCGCGCAGCAGGTGTTCAAAGTTCTGGATCTGTACAAATAGCCAGCAAAATGTATGTATGTAATTGTATGCATTGATTTAGGCTTGAAGTTTATAATGAATAGACCACCATATGTTACCTTATGATGGACAATAATAGAATATGCCAAGGGGAAATCCTCCTCTTCCTTGCTTAGAGGAAACATTATGTACTTCTTACTTGTCTTGAAATTTCTGTAAATGAAAAATCAATATGAGCCACAAAATACTTCTTGTCTATACAGTTTCTTAAAAATGTGTAATATTCAGGGATACTTGAATAAAGCCCACCTGCAATCCATGGTGGCATTAATGTAATAATCCTCTCTTCTAAGGGCCTTCTTTCGGAAATCATTGGTGATGCTCAATATCTTGGCATTCTCTATGCAATCAATATTGCCCTGCAAGAGGGACGAGCAGTTGCATGCATCCTCTATATTCTCTTCATACTCTTTGTAACCCAGCCATCTGTTGTTCCAGCTTAAGATGGGGTCCCATTCAATCTCTGTAGGACTGATCACAAAGACTACAGTCCACAGCAGTGCCACTATAGCACTGACTCTGAGAATGAGGAGGCGGCCATGCCATAGGCTGGTAAACAGTGCCATTTCCACAAGAATTCATGTACTATCCAGGATGTTTGTAGAAATGTCCAGGCAACGAAGACCAGGGAATCTAATAACGATATCCCTTTCTCCCTTTCTATCTGTTGAACATAAGATAAGCACATGATAATGGTATTGTGGAGTGTGTTGTGGTTAAAGGTCGCGTTTATCAATGCGCATGGGATACACCAGTCATCAACAACGCAAAACATGGATCCGTGCTCGGTGCTCCAGCTCTTTTCCAACATTGGTTTCGCTAGCAAAGCGGCCTGTCGAAAGGCCACACTGCACCTAGGTAGGGGTGACCCCGAATATTCGACTATTCGGTGATTCGATCTAAGGAGCCTGATTCGACTGCCAATCTCATAGTCGAATCTTCGGCAAAACACACTTATGCCACTTTTCCAACGACAGTATCAGCTCGACTCGACTCAACTCGCCTCGACTCGACTTGGTTCCAGGCGCGTTTCCATCTAAAAAAGTACCTCTTCAATGTGGGCGGGTCGTAGAAAATAACCTCTCCACCATGGGCGGGTCGTCATTAGGTTTTAATCACGGGAGACGCGATTCCCGGGAAATCTGAATCTGATCAAGACTATTTCGTGATTCCCGGGAAAGGTTATGATGGGAAATAAAATAAAAAGCGCAATGACTGCGCGTCTATTGTTGTCATACGGTAACGTTGATGGAGGCGAAACTCGAGCCCTAGGAAAGGAACGAAACAGAAACGCTGATCCTCCGGAGCCGGTCCGTGGACTCCAGCCACGCCGGACACACACAACCACGCGCAGCCTACACTGATCGGCGTTTCGCCGTGTGTGTCGCTCCTTTCCCGGGGCTGGAGTTA
The DNA here is from genome assembly GCF_964030765.1 of Micromesistius poutassou. Classification (NCBI taxonomy): domain Eukaryota; kingdom Metazoa; phylum Chordata; class Actinopteri; order Gadiformes; family Gadidae; genus Micromesistius; species Micromesistius poutassou. Next base: position 10,781,161 of record NC_140275.1, on the reverse strand, counting down.
GGCTGCGCGTGGTTGTGTGTGTCCGGCGTGGCTGTGTGTGTCCGGCGTGGCTGTAGCCACGGACCGGCTCCGGAGGATCAGCGTTTCGCTGTTTCATTTTAGTGTCGTTCCTTTCCTAGGGCTCGAGTTTCGCCTCCATCAACGATACCGTATGACAACAATAGACGCGCAGTCATTGCGCTTTTTATTTTATTTTATTTCCCATCATAACCTTTCCCGGGAATCAGGAAATAGTCTTGATCAGATTCAGATTTCCCGGGAATCGCGTCTCCCGTGATTAAAACCTAATGACGACCCGCCCATGGTGGAGAGGTTATTTTCTACGACCCGCCCACATTGAAGAGGTACTTTTTTAGATGGAAACGCGCCTGGAACCGAGTCGAGTCGAGGCGAGTTGAGTCGAGTCGAGCTGATACTGGCGGTGGAAAAGCGGCAATATATGGATCAATGAGCAAAAAAATCTGAATCGGGTTTCTCATAGTGGGATTAAGACCCCTGCATTATTCGATTGATAGTCGCATTAATCGTGCATACATAGGTGAAATCGGATTTTGCGCTCTGTGCATGCTCGAGATTTTTTCCCGGGCCTGTGAGCCGGAAGTCGAAGGAGACGATAGTCGTGTTGTTGTCGCCGTCAGAAAACGAGAAACGGCGATTTATTTAAAAAGGTGGCGAAGAATATGGAGGAAGCCGGTGTCGTGCCAGAAGTGTATCCCCGGGCGCGTGTTGGCTTTAGACATAGGCCTATGTACACACTTCGTAAAGGCATAGCTGCCACTGAATTAAGAAGGGTTAATGCTAATGTCTAATTACGCACAAATATCTTTGTTACAGAAAATATATAGACTTTCTCTCAGATAAATCCAGACCTTAGAGAGTATAGTGAGGCTTGTACTGAGGCTGGAGGTGTCCAGCTAGACCCTTCACCAAGATGCTCGTGATGTGAAGTTCTGATCTTTTTTCAGACTCGGATCTCGTTTAAGTATCGCCCACCCCAAACTACCAGAGACAAAAAGATCCATCACAGGGACCTGTCTCCATTGCTGGAATCCATGGTGGAAATCACATATTTTCATTGATGACACTGAAATACAATTACGCATACGTTGTTCGATTAATTGACCAACTGATTCACCAGTTCATAAAAAAAATTAACTGCACTTAATACTGATAAATAGGTGTTGGCTTTAGACATAGGCCTTTGTACACACTTCGTAAAGGTGCAGCTGCCACTGAATTAAGAAGGGTTAATGCTAATGTCTGATTACGCACAAATATTTTTGTTACAGAAAATATATAAACTTTCTCTCAGATAAATCCAGACCTTAGAGAGTATAGTGAGGCTTGTACTGAGGCTGGAGGTGTCCAGCTAGACCCTTCACCAAGATGCTCGTGATGTGAAGTTCTGATCTTTTTTCAGACTCGGATCTCGTTCATTGAAATTAACAAATCTTTGAGTCGTATCGGTCATTTGCGCATTTGGAAATCCAAGAACGAAGGAATGAAATGAACGATCCACTCGCAGATACGGAACGTACGTACCGGATCATAGAAGTAATGCGCATGTGCAAATCCAAGAATGAATCAACAAAATGAACAATCTCCTCGCAGATACGAATCGTACACACCAGATCACACCAAAGATTTGTTCATGGGAGTCAATCTTTTGTGAATCACCCCATCACTACAAGATGCTGGGTCCAGCATTCCTTCTTAACTGTGTGTTCACACCACACATTGAAACGTGTCGCGGGGCATTCTGACGTCTCTCCCTCTTCCACAACAGGTATAGTCACACGCGATGGTGGTTATCTCGGCCATCATTGATGAGAATGACTTGGCATGAAGGACCGTTGATGGGCAAAACACTACGCGACAAAATTCGCCCCGCGACACGTTTCAATTTAGGGTGGGGCATGCTGGTATATTTGGGCTACCAAGTTCCTCTTCAGCATTTAAACAGCAATTAAACAAAGACTTGATTCATAGATAGGCCCTACTTCCTCATATTTATTCCTCAGATATCAATCGATGCATTTGTCCCAAAGCTGTTGTTCCTGATTATTCCCTGTTCATCAGGTGTGCCAGTGAAAGTGATGTATTTCTTTAATGTACCAGGGCACCATTGTAGGCTTCACTATTTGAATGTAATATTTTACATTCAAATAGTGAAGCCTACAATGGTGCCCTGGTACATTAAAGGCACACCTGATGAACAGGGAATAATCAGGAACAACAGGTTTGGGACAATATTTTACACCACTAGAACGGAAATACGTCACCTTCACTTCAATAAGGAAGCAGGTTGTATAAACAGTGTTAAACAATAACAAGACGTAACTAATGCAGAAACATCAGGGTATTGTAATGTTCTGTTAATCTACGTAATTGTAGATAGTGGAGGTGACGTATTTCCGTTCTACAGTGGAGCTCCACTCCCCCATGAGTCTGCAACCAGACCCCACTCCATGTTTGTCCTACGATGCCTGTGTAACAATAGATTGCTGCCAACAACCGGTATATATCCGGGATATCTCCCACAGCAGTGGGACAACAACAATGATCTGTCTCAAATGTTTTTAAACAAGCAATTTAAACTCAACTGATATTTTAAAACCAATAAAATAGCTAGCCCTACCAATTCTAGACTACTGCTAAATCCTACTGCTAAATGTATAATAATAGGCCTAACTAGAAAACGCATTTCCTGCAGAAAATGCATTGAGTGCTGCAGTGCAAAAAGTGAGGTTGACCTTCATAAATGTCGAGTGGCTTAAGTTAAGTGAAAAGATTTGAAGAGTTCAAAAGTTTAAAGTCTTAAAGGCATGTAACACAATTTAAAAAATGTCTTATAATTAGAAACAAATCAAGTGTAAGAGTTAAACAAATAGCTAAAATTGGCACGTTTGAATACATTTTAGATTAAAATATAGAACGATTGAGCTGTTCAAAAAAAAAGTGTAAATTAAAAAATGAAATAAGTGTGAAACAGTCAAGTACGTAGAGGAAGGAGAATAATACTATTAGAGTTTGTGTGTGCATGTGTGCCATCACTTATTGACGTTCACATAAGCTCAGAATGATAAGGCTCATACTGTTGGACTTGGGGTGTGGGGGGGGGGGGGGGGGTATGATCGATAATAGAAAATGCACGGTATCCATAGGAACCCATTGTAATATCAACGCAGTCGCCACACACAAACGATTGACTTAAATTAAACAATGTTAGGTTTTAAAAGTAGAATATTTAAAAATGGAAACAATATTTAAAAAACGGATTGAATGATGGATGGTAGCACGCGATTCGCCGCAAATATGAACATTTTAAAAGTGGAATTGAGTCTCTAGGTGCAACACTGTTAAAGTAGTGTGGTACCAGTTTTCAGAGGAAAATACAGAATGAACGAATACAGCCTAATTACAACAGTAGAACAACACTCGCCTAATAGTAAAAATATAAGGCCTATTCATATATATATTTTAAATAATTTTTCATTATTTTTGTCCGAACTCACCTTATTTCGATGGTGTGTGCCTTCTGTCCTATGACCAATGATCAATAATGCCTCATTTCATTTCTCGCAACTGGTGTCAGTCCATATTCCATTTCCCTGCGTCGCCTGTTAACTTGACTCTGGAATGGGATGGGCCATATCTAGTCATGTCGGACCACCAATGTGCTGTGGATTCCAATCTTGGTTCATTGCATGTTTTCTCCTTAACGTCAGTTCCAAGAACCAAATGCAAGTATAAATTGTGTGTTTAGAAGGTGTTTATTTTTCTAGTCCATGCTGCGAAAATAAGAATGCTTGCGGGCAAATATGAGATAAGAATTTTATATTCGTACATCCGTGGTTCTTAATCCATGGCGTGCAGGTAAAGCAGTGCGGCTACGCCCTCTACTGGGTGTGTTTAAAACAACTTTAAATAAGGACGGGAAACACGCGGGAAAGAACCCTGCCTCACGCACGAGCGCACGAGCCATCAAATTATCTCTGCATAGCTAACATATACTGTTTAATTTGTTGGAATTTGTAAAATGTTATCCTAATAAGAGTCCAAAAATAAAAATAAAAATAAAAGTACTTTAAGCATCTACGTCTCGCGGGACCACCGTGTCGCCATTGAACTGCCTCTCGCGATACTAACGTAATTTTAATTTGTGTCCAGGCACCCACTCTCGCGATCTTACCCGGTGACAAATTTGTTACTAGGCAGACGGTTGTTTCCAACATGGCAGCGTCAAGCAACGCAAAGGGAACGCAGTTGGAAGATATGGAAGAAGATGCAGGAATTAAAGAAGAGATGGAATCAGATGAGGAGGAAGGTATGAAGGTCGAAAGTTCAGACGACGAGGACGACGATTTATCGGAAGATGATAAAGAAAACGAGGCCGAAATTCAGCGTTTGGAGGAGCAGGTAATATAAACCAATGTGTTGGTGTGAAGACGCAGCTTTATTAGCTAAACAGAATGAATGAGTGATCAACAAAAACCCAACGTTGATCCATAGGGAGGACATTTCGTTGATTTTACACTTGTTGTGTTTCTTTCATTGTACTGCCTTGTCCGGCATTAAGTTGCTGTACACACTTTAGGGCACGTTAATAGTTAGCTTTCTAGCTACTATTATTGCTAATGTTAATGGTTTTAGTAGTGGCTGAGGTTTCATAAACACACACACACACACACACACACACACACACACACACACACACCGCGCGCATTGTATAGCGCTGGGTATCTTGAGACGCCCTATATAAATGCGATACAACTTTGTTATATTATAATTATTCCTAAAGTTCTATGCTAAACTAAACAATTGGAAGGTAACAATAGCAGGGGCAGAATATATACACTATCAAATCAATCTTTTGTCAGGCCCGTTTTTAGTGCACATCAGAAGCAATACAACAAGGAATTCGTTTGAAATAACAGCCAACATTGGAATCACGTCACATTTCCGTACACTTCAATGAAAAGGGTTCCTCAAGGGATACCCAGCAAGAACAGGAATATAACTGTATTGAAGCACAAATTAGAATCACATTTTATTTTAAAAGTAGGTTTAATCTAATAAAATGAAATGCCACATTCATTATCACAAGACAACTTAAATAAAACGGTATGTTTGAGATGCTGTTTCTGTCTAGGTAGGAATGGATCTTTGCCAACATAAAGTGTATGTTTTGGTATTTCTTCTTCTGCAACACTTTCAATTAAACAAAGACTTGGTTCATAGTTACTTCCTCATACTTTGTGTTCTTTTTCCTCAGCTATCGATTAATGTGTTTGACTACAACTGCCATTTGGACCTCATCAAACTGTTGAGGCAAGAGGGAGAGCTGAGCCGTCTTCGCAGAGCTAGACAGAAGATGAGTGAACTTTTCCCACTCACAGAAGGTAATGTTGTTTGACTCTTATTTTAAGATGCAAAATATTTGGTGGGTTGTAACTCCATACAAATGACTAAGTTGACTTATTCAGTTTTAAAACAATAACAAAATCTCCCAATGCTGCAGAGATCTGGCTTGAGTGGCTTAAAGATGAGATTCGCCTGACAGAGGAGGAGAGCAACCGAGAGAAAATCTATGAACTCTTCGAGAAGGCGGTGAAAGACTACATCTGTGAGTACATTAAGATGACATTGCTGCCTTTAATTTGATGTGTTGGTGCATGACATTGGGTGTTGTTCCTATTTTGAGAATGTTTATTCTGTGATATGGTAAATTACAATTGTTACATAACTTTAGGAATGAAGATCAAATTCTGTTGGACTGATGTGTAACAATCTAGCCTTTATCACAGCTGCTAAACATTGATACAACATACAAGATCACTGGGTGAATTTTATATTAAATTGTATTTGTATAGCCATTAATCACAGTTCAGTAGAAGAGCAAAAGTACAAAAGGCTTAACATGCCATATATTATGACAATTTCAAGACACAAACAAAGACCTTTTTTAACCCTTTTTAACACTCTTTAACCGTGTTGCCATCATTTCACCAGTTAGAGCATATACCGACATCCCAAAAAAAATCCACAGTGACACACACTTAACTTTTTAAGTTGTTGTTTTTTCACACATAGGTCCAGATATCTGGGTTGAATATGCCCAATACTCTATTGGTGGCATGGGTTCACCTGCTGGCCTGGAGAAGGTCCGATCCATTTTTGAGCGTGCCCTGATGGCAGTGGGTCTCCATATGACCAAGGGGTCGACTGTGTGGGATGCCTACCGGGAGTTTGAGAATGTGTTGCTGTCCACTGTACAAGTAAGTCTGTCTTCATCTCACTGAGCATCCACCGGACACGATAAATAGTTTGGATCGTTATGTAAACATGCCTTTCACACCAACTTCAATGTGAAATGTATAAATGAAATGAATCTGAAACTAGGAGGCCGGATAGAAAGTGGGTGGCTCTTCTTTTCAGCTCTATCCACAACCTTCTCTACTATTCTCCCACCTCCAGCCTCCTGCAGGCAGCGTTCCCTCACCAGAGGCACAGGGGAAGTACAACACCCAACTAGAGCGAATACACACACTCTTCCGTCGCCAGCTGGCCATCCCTTTTATGGGTAAGAGCCAACTTCCACTTTTTGTAATATTGTCTGCTTCACGGGCCAAAACAATGCATGGATCATGTAGAGAAACCAAAGTAGAATAACAAACCAAGGCATCAAAAATGTCAATATGGCAGAAGAACAAGGGGTTATGGAAAGTGTTGGTAAGACCCTGGATAAGGCCTGACCAATGTCTTGGCCTTGTTTGTCTATAGACGTAGAATACAAGGCATGGTTCGGTTTTCCCTGGTCCCAAGAACCCCTTCAAATATTTTGTGACATTCTTAAATGATTCTGTTGGTCTTAAATGATGTTGGTTGATGGCTGCATCGTCTCCATGCGTTTGGACAGACCTGGAGGCTACGTACGGCGAGTATGAGGAGTGGTCGGATCGCGCTGTTCCTGAAACGCTGACTAATCAGTACAAAAAGGCCCTTCAGCAGCTGGCCAAGAGCAGGCCATTCGAGGAGACTCTGGTAAGCCCTTTCACTTTTTCATTATCCTTATTTTGCCAACAACACATGGCGATTCTCTTGACATCATTTATTATATTTATACTTTGGAACTACTGTGTGTGTGTGTGTGTGTGTGTGTGTGTGTGTGTGTGTGTGTGTGTGTGTGTGTGTGTGTGTGTGTGTGTGTGTGTGTGTGTGTGTGTGTGTGTGTGTGTGTGTGTGTGTGTGTGTGTAGCTCGTAGCAGAGCCTCCCAAGATGGCAGAGTACCAGGCCTACATAGAGTATGAGCTGAAGGGAGGGGATCCAGCGCGCATCCAGATCATCTTTGAGCGGGCACTGGCAGAGAACTGCCTGGTGCCAGACATGTGGGCAAAATATAACAACTACCTGGTGAGTGTCCTGCCCGTCTCCCCCGCTCCCCCCGGATCAGTCAGCTGACAGCGGGGTGTGCTCTCATTGAATAGTTGATGCTAGGCATTTATGGATTCAACCTCTTCTCTTATGCCGCTTTTCCACCGACAGTATCAGCTCGACTCGACTCAACTCGCCTCGACTCGACTCGGTTCCAGGCGCGTTTCCATCTAAAAAAGTACCTCTTCAATGTGGGCGGGTCGTAGAAAAGAACCTCTCCACCATGGGCGGGTCGTCATTAGGTTTTAATCACGGGAGACGCGATTCCCGTGATTCAAGACTATTTCCTGATTCCCGGGAAAGGTTATGATGGGAAATAAAATAAAATAAAAAGCGCAATGACTGCGCGTCTATTGTTGTCATACGGTAACGTTGATGGAGGCAAAACTCGAGCCCTGGGAAAGGAACGACACTAAAACGAAACAGCGAAACGCTGATCCGCCGGTCCGTGGACTCCAGCCACGCCGGACACACACAACCACGCACAGCCTAACTCTAGCCCCGGGAAAGGAGCGACACACACGGTGAAACGCTGATCAGTGTCCCCCTCGGGAGCAGGTTCGTGGACTCCAACCACGCCGGACACAACTTAACTTTGAGTGATTATTCCCGTTTACAGCCGCTACATCAGTTACCAGCAGCCTGTTTACGTCACACAAAAGTACCTACTCAACTCGCTTGGAACCTCGACGGAGGTAGTACTAAAAAAAAGTACCCGGTACTAGGTACCAGGTACTTTTTTTGCCAATGGAAACGCAAAAAAGGCGTGGCGAGTCGAGTCGAGCTGGTACTGGCGGTGGAAAAGCGGCATTAATGTCTGATCCCCTAAAACCAATCACCCCGGTATACGCGGATAAATATAATCAATTGTTATTGATTTAAAATGAGTTAAGGCAGGGATGAACTGACTGATTTATAACGAGATGAATTCCTCTGGGTTCCACAGGACCGCCAGCTGAAGATCAAAGACTTGGTTCTACCGTCTCACGAGCGTGCCGTCAGGAACTGCCCGTGGACCATGGGACTGTGGAAGTGCTACCTACTAGCCTTAGAGAGACATGGAGCCGAGCACGACATTATCAAAGGTTAGATCTACATGCTAGCCCTAGAGAGACATGGCGCAGAGTGTCTCATCATCACAGGTTAGCGCTACATGTTAGCTGAACCTAGAGAGACATTGAGCTGAGGATCACAGGTCAGCGCTAGATGCTAGCTGGACCTAGAGAGACATGGATTAGAGCAGAGCATCATCACAGGTCAGCGCTAGATGATAGCTGGACCTAGAGAGACATTGAGCTGAGGATCACATCATCACAGGTCAGCGCTAGATGCTAGCTAGCCCTAGAGGGACATGGTGCATAGCATCACACTGAGTCAGGTAAGGGATAGCTTTTAGCTCGCTAGCTCGATTTAAACCTCTGTGTTCCTGCATTATTCATCAATCTGACATCATGATGCTAATGGCCCCCAGTCTTCAAGTGACACATTACAACTCAATGTATTGAGTTGATTAATTCAGTGTTATATGTATGAACTATGTCCTTGTGTTCTCCAAACTGTGTAGATGTTTTCGAAAAGGCATTGGAGGCAGGCTTTATACAAGCCACGGATTATGTGGAAATCTGGCAAGTCTACCTTGACTACCTGAGGAGGCGCGTCGACTTCAGCAAAGGTGAGTAATGCTGGTATAATATGTGTATACTATATTATATATATATATATATATATATATATATATAAAAAATAATAATCTTGTTTTGATTTGCACTGTTCTTTTGCTAGTCTGACCTTTAAGTCTTCCTCAGAATCCAGCAAAGAGTTGGAAGAGCTGCGGGCAGCCTTCTCTCGAGCATTGGACTACCTGAAACAGGATGTGGAAGAAAGTAGGTGTATGACACATGTGGCTTTCAGTGTTTTATTAGCTTATCGTATCGGTGCTTATCGGTGCTTATTTCTGCTTTTCTAGGGTTCAGTGAAAGTGGAGATCCTTCCTGTACTATAATGCAGATCTGGGCCAAGATAGAGGTACTGATGTCGCATGAAAAACAATTAATACTAATAATCATATCACCCATAAAGAAAATAAGACTGCACGCACAATAACTAGCTAATAATAAATAGCTAATATAAATGTAATATTGGGTTGTATAATTTTCATCCAGGTGTGGTTATGTGAGCGTGCATATCCCTGTGTTTATCATGTGTTCTTCTCTCTGTACCAGGCACACCACTGCAAGAACATACAGAAGGCCCGGGAACTGTGGGACAGCATCATGACGAAAGGGAACGCCAAGTTTGCCAATATGTGGCTAGAGTATTATAACCTTGAAAGGTCAGTTGAGTTAGTTCCCTAGTCGATATACAGGTTTTTTTGCATGAACAGAGCCGTGAAAACATTGTTCCTCGGTGGGTTTGACTCCCATTTAATAAGTCCTGGTACCACTCCCCTCCCAGCCTCCAATGTTGGCGTGCTTGAGCACACCTTGAACCCCTTTCCTGTATCTACCTTCTGACATTTTGTGGAAAGAAAGCATCATCTGTGAGACCATAATGGCACTTAAAAATAGTATTTAGCATGCGTAGCATGTGTAGCGTCTTATCCTACATATCTTTGTTGTATACGGGGAATGGGTTAACCTAGCAATTGTAAGTGCTTGGCACTTGTTTCTATGAACATCCTTACAGTACCGGCAGCTTATATATTGTTGTTTTTCTTTCTTTTGACAAATGTACTTATTGTAAGGTGCTGTGGATAAAAGCTTCTGCTAAATGCTCTACATGTAAATGTAACCGTAAATAATGTAAATATACAGCTGTTTACATAGACACTGCAACCTATACGGTATGTTGCATGGCTGATGTTGCTCTGTTGATGTCCAGGTCATATGGAGACGCGCTTCACTGCAGGAAGGCCCTCCACAGAGCGGTCCAGTGCAGCTCAGACTATCCGGAGCACGTGTGTGAAGTCCTGCTCACGTTTGAGAGAGTGGAGGGTAAGTGACACACGGAGAACACAACGACATGACTGCCCGGCGGGTTTGTCTGGGTCGCCGTCGCCGTGTATTTCAAGGAGTGCTCTGAGCTTACTTTGTGCTGTGGTGTTGTGTCCGACCGCAGGTTCCCTGGAGGACTGGGATGCGGCGGTGCAGAAGACGGACACGCGCCTCGGCAGGCTGAAGGAGCAGCAGGCCAAGGTGGGTGCTCCGCTCATTCTCCCTCGGCACCAAACAGGGTCAGGGCTACGGGGATGTCAACGTTATATTTAGTTGTGTACGCCCTGTGTCACCCGACACTTGTCTTAGTGAGTCAGAAAGTGCTATTTCGGTATCCAGGGTCTTTGTTCCAGCGGTCCTGTTCTTGAGGTCTAGAGTCAATATTTCTCTCCACTGCCCTCTCATACAGGTGGCAGAAAAGGAGGCCAACCAGGCGGTGCAGAAGGAGGGGAAGGTGGAGCAGCAGAGGAAGGCTAAAGCGGACAAGAAGTCCCAGAAGAAGGGCCCGCCGGGAGGGCGGGCGGGAGACAAGAGGAAAGCGGCTCCCGCAGACCACCAGGAGGCCTGGGATGAGGACGCAGGTAAGGGGGTCTCTCTCTCTCTCTCTCTCTCTGTCTCTGTCTCTGTCTCTGTGTGTGTGTGTCGGTGTATCTTTTTTGGATCATCCTAAATGTGTGATAGCAAAAATGTTCTGTAGATTTATAACGGCTCACAATATATTTTCAAAAAGCACCCAAGCCCTGTGATGTTATGTAGCAGGGATAAGAAGAAAAGGTTGAACAATTTTATTATCTGGGCTCTGAACGACACGCCTTGATTTTCAGCCATCCGAAAAGATAAATTGTGACGTTCACCATTTTCTTCCTGCTTCCGCCAGAACGCGCTCCAAAGAGACACAAAGGAGCCGGGGATGACGGTGCAGAGGAGGACATGGAGATGGAGATGGGTCTGTTTGGCCGGAGGACCCCTGCCGCCCGCACCAAGGGCCCACCCCCGGGCGCTAAGAAACCCCAGCAGCAGGCCACCGCCTCCGCCTCGTCCACGAAGGCCAGACCGGACGAAAAGCCAGAGCTCCGCAACGACAACAACAGCGTGTTCGTCAGCAACCTGGCGTACACGCTGGCTGAGCCCGAGCAGAAGCTCAAGGCGCTGTTTGAGTGCTGCGGGCCGGTTGACCAGGTGCGGCCCGTCTTCAGCAAGGCGGGCGTCTTCAAGGGCTACGGCTACATCCAGTTTGAGTCCAAGGCCTCCGTTCCCGGGGCCCTGAAGCTGGACCGGCAGGAGGTGGAAGGCAGGCCCATGTTCGTGTCGCCGTGTGTTGACAAAAACACCAACCCCGACTTCAAGGTAAATGGTGCAATTTGCTTTTCCTGAAGTGTATTAGTGGCATTGAAAAAAAGTGTTGCTTAAACTGACACTGTCGGTCAGCAGCAATGCCGTATGCCGCCTCTATTTATTTTGTTTATTGCAGACTGTGTTGCTATGTTAAAATGAGGTGATTGATATTGGAATCAAAATCATTAGGGACCGAGCCAAACATGGCAAGGTCCCTATTGAAACCCTCGTGATTATTAGGGACCGAGCCAAACTTGGCAAGGACCCTATTGAAACCCTCATGTTTATTAGGGACCGAGCCAAACTTGGCAAGGACCCTATTGAAACCCTCGTGATTATTATTATTATTATTTTTAAACACTTCGACTGCATTTTTCCCCCCCTGAACATATTTGAAAACTCGTTTTTTTTTGGTGCAATTGTGGGGACTGGTGAAAAATTTGATATTCTAGCCCTCAAATTAACATTCGCCCCTAGGTGGCGCTATAGCAACTGTTCAAAAGTGCAAACTTTGCACAAGCATATCTCGCCACCGGTTTGACCTACACTCATGAAACTTTGCACACACATGCATATCCTCATGATGAACAAAAAAGTCTCTTGAACTGAACACTTCCGGTAGCCATATTTTCCGCCATTTTGAATTTAGTTAAAAACAGTAAATTCCCCAAGGATCCCAGGTTTTTCGACTTTGACAAAATTCCTTTGGCACATATCATCTATGGCCCATTATCTTCAATCTGACTTAAGGATTAGTCTGTACAATAAAGTTTAGAGCACCAATGAGTTCTAAAAGTGGTGTGGTTGAAACCTCGAAAATAGTTAATTGCTCATATCAACGTCAAGTTGGACGCCTATGATGTTGGCCCCAATACAAAAGTTGTTCAGAATCAAATTCTGAACAAGATAAAGTCAACATATTTTCAAATGGGGCGTGGCATCGAAATGGGCGTGGCCTGACACTAAAATCGCCACAGTTCATAGACGCAATGTTTGATTTGAGCGGGACCAACTCAATGGCCATTAGGTACCAAAGTTCTAACTGCTCACCAAAAATTAAGTCGATTTAAAATACAACATGGCCGCCAGAGGCTCAAAATCACTGTGCGGAGACCGTAATAGTTATGAATATGAAATTCACAGGACACGTGTAAACTGGTGCCGATAGCTCACATACCAAAATTCGTGTTTCTATTTTTTGTAGCGCCCCCTACAGGAACTTTAAAAAGCAGCCCCTGCGCCACGTTTCACCAATATGTATGAAACTCAGTATTCACGTACAATGTGCCCATACCTACAGAAAAGCCTCTTGGACCCATGCCCCAAACCCCACAGGAAGTCGGCTATTTGCATTTCTATTTTTCACTTTTGGCGGCCATTTTGAATTTTTTTCACTTTTTTGCCTTGTATTTGAATGAACTCCTCCTAGGGAATTTATCGGATCTGCTTCAAAATTGGTCAGTACAGTCATGAAGTGGTGCTGAACAAAAATCCTGCTATTTGTGACTGTACGTTGAAGGGCGTGTCCGTGGCGTGCCGTCAAAGTTGGCCATTTTGAATGGAATTCTTTCACTTTTTCGCCTTGTATTTCAACTAACTCCTCCTAGGGAATTTATCGGATCATTGATGTAGGGTTAATAATGTTAGTTAAAGTTGTTACAACATGTAATTCAGTTAAATGTGGTCTTACATGTTAATGTCAAAACAATCAGTAGGACACCACAGGGCACCTCTGCTTCTACAGATTACATAAATTTGCGAATTTTTTTTAAAACTGCGCTTTTTTAAAACTGAGCGCAGTGATGAACGGGACCTCGTGCCGGCTTGCGGCTGCGTCACGTGCGGTCCTAACATGTGCACATCTTGCCAGCACACATGTTACGACGGCACGTGACGCGGCCGCAAGCCGGCGCGATTTTTTTTTAAAACTGCGCGCAGTGATGAACGGGACCTCGTAGTGGCGGCTGCAAGCCGGCGCGAGGTCCCGTTCATCACTGCGCGCAGTTTTAATTCTTCTTCTTATTTTACCTCATCTTCGACTGCATTTTTCCCCCCCTGCACATATTCGAAAACTCATTTTTATTTGGCACATTTTGTGGGACTGGTGAAAAATTTGATATTCTAGCCCTCAAATTCACATTCGCCCCTAGGTGGCGCTATACCAACTATGCCAAAATTTCAACGTTTGCACAAGCATAACTCGTCACCGGTTGGACCTAAACTCATGAAACTTTGCACACATATGCAAATCCTCATAATGAAGAACTTTGCAGATACTAACTTAGCACTTCCGGTAGCCAGATTTCCCGCCATTTTGAATTTAGTTAAAAACAGTAAATTCCCCAAGGATCCCAGGTTTTTCGACTTTGACAAAAATCCTTTGGCACATATCATCTATGGCCCATTATCTTCAATCTGACATAAGGATTAGTCTGTAGGATAAATTTCAAAGTACCCATGAGCCATTGAGTTCAAAAAGGGGTGTGTTTTTCACCCCAAAAATAGTAAATTGCACATATCTACATTAATTGGACTCCTATGGTGTTGGACCTCTCTACTAAAGTTGTTCATAATCAAATTCTGAACAAGAATAAGTCAACAATTTTTCAAATGGGGCGTGGCATCGAAGTGGGCGTGGCCCGTTACTAAAATAGCCACAGTTCATAGACGCAATGTTTGATTTGAGCGGGACCAACTCAATGGCCGTTAGGTACCAAAGTTCTAACTGCTCACCAAAAATTAAGTCGATTTAAAAAACAACATGGCCGCCAGAGGAGGGTCGATCACTGTGCGGAGACCGTAATAGTTATGAATATGAAATTCACAGGACACGTGTAGACTGCTGCCTGTAGCTCACATACCAAAAATCCTGGTCCTCATGTTTGTAGCGCCCCCTACAGGAACTTTAAAATGCAGCCCCTGCGCCACGTTTCACCAATATGTATGAAACTCGGTATGCACGTACAATGTGGCAATACCTACAGAAAAGCCTCTTGGACCCATGCCCCAAACCCCACAGGAAGTCGGCTATTTGCATTTTAATTTTTCACTCTTGGCGGCCATTTTGAATTTTTTTCACTTTTTTTGCCTTTTTTTTGCCTTTTTGCCTTGCCTTGCCTTTTTTTTCACTTTTTTTGTATTTGAATGAACTCCTCCTAGGGAATTTATCGGATCTGCTTCAAAATTGGTCAGTACAGTCATGAAGTGGTGCTAAACCAAAATCGTGCTATTTGTGACTGTACGTTGAAGGGCGTGTCCGTGGCATGCCGTCAAAGTTGGCCATTTTTTAATTCCGTCGCCTTGTATTTGAACTAACTCCTCCTAGGGAATTTATCGGATCTGCTTCAAATTTGGTCAGTACAGTCATGAAGTGGTGCTGAACCAAAATCGTGCTATTTGGGACTGTACGTTGAAGGGCGTGTCCGTGGCGTGATGTCAAAGTTGGCCATTTTGAATGGAATTTCACTTTTTCGCATTGTATTTGAACGAACTCCTCCTAGGGAATTTATCGGATATGCTTCACAATTGGTCAGTACAGTCATGAAGTGGTGCTGAACCAAAATCGTGCTATTTGTGATTGTACGTTGAAGGGCGTGGCCGTGGCGTGCCGTCAAATTTGGCCGTTTTGAATTCCGTGGTCTTATTTTCGCTTTTTTCCCCTTGTATTTGAACGAACTCCTCCTAGGGTATTTATCGGATCTGCTTCACAATTAGTCAGTACAGTCAAAACATGGTGCTCAACCAACGCCGTGTTATTTGTGACTGTACATTGAAGGGCATGGCCGTGGCGTGCTGTCAAAGTTGGCCATTTTGAATGGAATTCTTTCACTTTTTCGCCTTGTATTTCAACTAACTCCAACTAGGGAATTCATCGGATCATTGATGTAGGGTTAATGAACATGTAATTCAGTTAAATGTGGTCTTACATGTTAATGTCAAAACAATCAGTAGGACACCACAGGGCACCTCTGCTTCTACAGATTACATAAATTTGCGAATTTTTTTTAAAACTGCGCCTTTTTAAAACTGCGCGCAGTGATGAACGGGACCTCGTGCCGGCTTGCGGCTGCGTCACGTGCGGTCCTAACATGTGCACATGTTGCCAGCACACATGTTACGACGGCACGTGACGCGGCCGCAAGCCGGCGCAAATTTTTTTTAAAACTGCGCGCAGTGATGAACGGGACCTCGTACCGGCTTGCGGCTGCGTCACGTGCGGTCCTAACATGTGCACATCTTGCCAGCACACATGTTAGGACGGCACGTGATGCGGCCGCAAGCCGGCGCGAGGTCCCGTTCATCACTGCGCGCAGTTTTAATTACTGTTGCTTTTCCTTCCATCAATTCTCAGCCCTAGTGAGCTATTTGTGTTTGTTTTGATGTCTCCCCATCAGGTGTTCAAGTACAACTCAGCCATAGAGAAGCACAAGGTGTTCATCTCGGGGCTGCCCTTCTCCTGCACCAAACAACAGCTGGAGGAGCTGTGTAAAAGCCATGGCACCGTGAAAGATGTACGCTTGGTCACCTATCGCTCTGGAAAGCCGAAGGTGAGGAAACCCATGGCTGAACAGACCAAATGTCAAAACCACGTTTTCTGGTTACACCGTTCCAGTGAGATAAACTAGCAATGCCGACGTGTTGCTGTGAGAATTCAAGTGATACAGAAATGTTCCCTTAACTGTTGAAAATTGTTTGTTGGGATCTGAAGGGTTTGGCGTACGTGGAGTTTGCGGATGAGGCGCAGGCTTCCCATGCGGTGCTGAAGATGGACGGCACGGTGGTGGATGACAACCAGATATCGGTCTCCATCAGTAACCCGCCGCGCAAAAACCTGAAAGACCAGGGCGGTTTCGGTGGCTCCATGTCGACCTCGATGCCTCGCCAGGTCTATGGATCGTAAGTCCTGTGGTGCTCTTCCCTCCAAAGATGTCCAATGTGTTCCGAATAGTGGCTTATCCAAAACGAGGGCGAGTCACAAGACTACAAGATGGTCGTTTAGATAATTCGGCTCTATTTTTGGCACTGTGATTATTAGGCTACCTCTGATGGGCTGCTGGCTCAATTATATCATCAGCTGCTACTGACTGGGTAGACAATGCAGTGTGTGTGCTATGATTCCCTATTCTCCTAGTACCCCCTGATTGTCAGATATGAAACCAAAGGGCACATCAACAAAGAAGAAATTTAACTGGCTCTCCTAAGATTGTCATAGATTCTACCTGACCTAAAAACCTTGTCTTTTTTTAAAAAGCCTGTGGCCATAGCCGTGCTTAAACAAGTTAAACCAACATGATTTATAATTTGTAAACAATAAATAAATTGCAAACTTATACATTAGCTTATTACCTTGTATCAGTGATATCAGACTGTATGGATAAAGCAGTATTACATTAGAGAATAGCTAAGCATGACGGTTCCCCTGAGAAATCAATTATACTCGTGTGAGACCTGCAGACCAGTAGAATTGAAGACAAATATCTGTTCATTTTTTTTTTTTTTCTGTGTGTAGGAGAGGGAGAGGACGCACTCAGGTGTCGCTGCTGCCGCGCTCCCTCCAGCGACCAAGCGGGGCTGTGGGCAAAGCGGAGAACGGGAACGCTCCAGCAGACCAGGACCAAGAGTTCAAGAAACCGGCAAAGCCTTTGTCAAACTCAGACTTTGCTAAGATGCTTTTTAAAAAGTGAGACCCTAAACCCGCCCTGGGTTTTTTTTTCTCTCTCAATTCTGCTGGGTTTTTTTTAGGTTGCTGTGAAAATGTCTCGGCTGCCATAGCTATTGGTCTATCTTGGAACTTCTTCACTATTGGATAATAAATTGTATTTTATGCTTTTTTCTCAAAAGGTGGTTTTGCAATACTCATAATAATTTACTGTGTATGTTAATATATTGTGTATTTTTGTTGTGATATTGTGGAAGCGGATTTGACAAAACAGTATTTTCTTAAATATTCTTGTCAATGTTTTGAGTTAACAGGGTATATGCAAAAGTTTGAATTCAAATTTGTATGTATTGTAATTAGTGTGTACATATGGTGTATGTGTTCATAAATACACTCTCAAAGCTGTAATGAACCCATCAAAGTTAAGGAATCACTATTTCCTAAAATACATTGCTTTCTTCTCATGTCCGGGACATGAGTCTAAAAGCACAACTTTTGCTACATTTGATGTTTTGTTAAGACTAAGTTGTGTTAGATATATTGTTCCCTTTCCAGTACATGGCAACAACAAAGGGGTTTGGAGACCATGAGTTGTGCAACTGACGGAGAATAAATAGAGGTAACCTAAATCACCTGATCTTCCCTTTCCGATCCAAAAGTTTAATTTTCATATTGTGAAACTTTTATATATAAACAAAATGTGAATCTTGACCTTTGGTTGACTATTACTCTTAAGAAACTAGTTAAAGAGGAATGTTAGTTTGTTCTCCTTACTATTGTGTAAAGGTAATGCTAAATCTTTGCTAACCATTTTTGTAGCCTAGTTTCTTTGCGTTAAGATTACTTTTACTTCACTGCAGATCCCCTGCATTTTTAAAAATAATCTATGCAGGTTTTTGATGAAAGTCGCGTATCAAATAAATTATTTTCATGCAGGTCTATGTTGTGTGTGTGGAAATACAGGATTTTGATTGGTTTGGATTTTAGTAATAGTAATTCGATTTTGGAAGAAGATGGCTTAAAACGTGTGGATTCTATCACCTAAGTGGCCTGATGGAGGACATACAGTATTAGTCATTGTTTTATATCTAAAAGCATACGGATTGGTGTTACAACAACCAATAGATTTTGGCCAACTATGTTGGTCCTTTTAGTGTTCAGTAACGTAACCATGTTTTTATGTGCTTCCAAAAAAGTAAAATATTCTTTGGACCTAATGTTCTGAAGTTGTTTTAATAAAGAACTATATCAGCTTTCTCATAAAATCATTCCTAAAGGTTAGCCCTCTTCAATTGTAGATCACTGCGTCACCATCTCCTCATTTACACTCACAGGTTACTCAAATATTTGACAAATAAATTAATAAATACATGAACACATTTGACTGCAATGAGCCAGCAGTTTCTGCTTCAGGAGGTAAGCAATAAACGTCAATATAAAATCCCCAAACATTTTGAAAATCTGCTCACCACTGCCAAACATCCAAAGACGAGATTGTTTAGAGAGGCAAAAAAATAAAACATACTTTAACAAGTATGTCCTCATTGCTTTTCTGTGGGTTAATTGGGGCATTGCATGTCCAGCTTACACACAAACACAGTTCTCTCCTTCCCTAGTTGATGGGGAGTATCTCTGGCCTCCTAGTTGTGGATGGGGAGTATCTCTGGCCTCCTAGTTGTGGACGGGGATGGTCTGTTGGAAGTCGGGACATGCTTGGTCGTGGCCGGTCCCAGGCAGCCCCACGGGGTGCTCCGACGTGGCGATCAGCAGCGTGTCCAGGGTGATCTCCGTGCACTTGGCGATGAAGCGGATGAAGGGCCTCACGTCGCCCTCGTTGGCCGTGTCCAGGGCGTTGTAGTACTCCACCCGCTGCTCCTTGCGTATGGTGATGGGCGGGTAGCGTGCCTGCATGAGCACCACGTTCATCAGCAGGCGCGACGTGCGCCCGTTCCCGTCCACGAACGGATGCACGTAGACCAGCTTGTAGTGGGCCAGCGCCGCGTACTCCACGGGGTGGAGCTGCAGCGCCTCCTCCGAGTTGAGCCACTGCACCAGCTCCTCCATGTGGCGCTGCAGGTCCTGCGGGTGCGGCGGGATGTGGTGACCCACAAACACCTGGCTGGTGCGCAGCCGGCCGCCCTCCACCGGGTCGGCGTAGCCCAGCACGCGCCGGTGGATCTCCAGGATGTCTGCGACGGCGATGGCGCCGGCCTGCGACAGCAGCGTGGTGTTGATGTACTTCATGGCGGCGTCCACGCCGATGGCCTCGCTCTGCTCCAGCAGGCTCTTGCCGGGGACGGCGTAGCGCGTTTCGATGATGTGGCGGATCTCCGACAGCGTGAGCGTGTTGCCCTCGATGGCCACCGTGTGGTAGATGTGGTGGTAGTAGGTCTCCTCCATCACACGCCGCAGCGCCGAGTTCCCTTTGGGGATGGACATGAGCCGGCGCACCTTGCTGTCGATGACGCTGAAGTGGCGCCGGTCGATCTCCTCCACCAGGGGGAGCGTGCGGTCCCGGCTGACCAGAGCCCTTTGGTTGCAGGGTGAGATGGCCAGGGCCTTGGTGTAGAGGTGGTCTGCCTGGACCACATCCTTCTCCTCCTCCAGGATGGTCCCCAGCTCCGTCAGTGCGTCCACAAAGTCTGGGTTCATGTTTAGCGCGTGCACCAGTAGTCTGTGGGCCTTGTCCCTCTTGCCCAGTTTCTTCATCTCCACAGCCTGCTGCAAAGCCGCCCGTGCTTCCTGCTCCGTCTCTGCAAACAACACGGCGTTTTAGAGCAAACCTTAACACACCTTGACACCTTACACGCAATGATGTTGCATTATAACAAGTACACGTTAGTGAAATCAATTGTTTAAGTGTTCAACAGTTTAGGAAAGGTTTAACCTTCCTATTTTGAGATAAGCATGTTTGTTCGAAGATAAGATGTACTTTATTTTTAATATGACCTCCAACCAAGAATAAACGTATGGCTCAGTGCTGGAGATCAGCCAGTAGCCTACTTTTAAAGTAAGGAATAAGGCAAGTGTTATCATTTGAAATATTTTAAACGTGTGCATGTTCTTTTACCTTTGCTCGCCTTGGACCTATAGGGAAGGAGGTCGAGGGCTGTGAACGGGACGGTGAGACTGGTCGACTGCACGCTGTGCCGTTGAGACCTTCCCCACACCTGACAGCGTAGCTGAGCGATGCCCTTTAATTTGGCACAGCACTCGTCCTCGACTCCAACCCGGGGCAGCACCAGTGCCATCAGAGCCCCGACGAGAACGCACAGAAGTGGGCCCCATCCTCCTAGAACCCGACCCCCGGTGTCTCGCCACACCGTTGTTGCAGTCATTGTCGACGTTCCCTTGCTCCATACTCAGATGATGGACGCCCCATCTATCCCACTAAAAACCGGAGGAAGGCGTAAAAGTTCTACATTGACAGCTGTTCCTGTCAAGAGTTAAAATCTTCGCCCGAGGGGCTTAGGCGTTATCAAGGAGCTTCGTAAAGATAAATGAACAAATCACAATAAGTCAGCGGTAATAGAACTACCACATGTCAGAACCTGTTCTGTAATACTTAAGCCCAAAGATACGACACTCGCAGCTTATCAGATCCCTTGTAAAACGCTACATCCACTTCCGCAATCAAAGGCGGGACTAGTGGAGATAGTCCATCGTCTTTGGCCAGAGCGTTTTTTAGAATCGCTGCTTATTGGCTGAACATCGAGCAGCAGCGACACAAAAATGACATCGTAGCCGTATTTGATTGGATGCTCTTTGACGAGTCACTTGGAAAAAAGAACGTCACCTGCTTTATTCATCGAACGAGAAATACAAAAAATAAATATAAATACATGATAATAATAATATAAATCTTAGCCGAATAAAATTATTAATATATCAGCAAACGAAGGACGTCAACATAATTCAATATATGGTTGTAAATAAATGAATACATTTACTAAATAAATTACATTAATTTAGTTCACTAATAAAGACTCACTGCTGAAGCCTGCAGCCTGTTTCATGCTGACATCAGGACGCAGTTTGTGGGGACTGCCCGGAATTGAAATTCAGCCTTAAAACAAAGGAGGGCAGTATTACTCTTTCGTACATTTATCAAAACAATCTGGCTTGGAGGTTGGTGTAAGAATGTTTTTGTAATTGTATTTCATAAGATAACTAATGAGAACGTAATTGTCTGAATATATAAATATATTATATAGGCTATTATTGATGAAGCTGTGTATGATGTTGTTAATTTGTAGGCCTTATCGTGGCTCGGTATTGTATTGTATTTAGAATAAATTACGAGGCATCATGAAATATAACCCATATGAAACTCCTTCTGTTTTGGCATTTATGATAGTCTTTTATGAATCCATGAAAGTAAGCAGCTTTATCCCTACATCACTGCAATTGCTTGTCTTTTAGGACTTATTGGTTATTTAGCCTAACACATGTAGGCTATTTGTGACTGAGATTGAGTTCGGCTGAGTCGTATTAAGTTGTATTTATTTATTTATTGTTGCATTCCAAGCCGAACACCCAGGGCGTAGGCTATTTAATAACTGGCCCTTGCATACGAAGTTGTATCCCGTTACCCCGTGTGTTCGGTATTCTGGTGAGTCGTTGAACTGTGAAGTTAAGCAATACTAATTCATGTGAAAGCACTCATAAACAAGATCTATGTGGGAAATACATGGGCGTTTTAATCACGGTTTCACAGGACAGTTCTGCAGCAAAGACTGTAAAAAGTGCGTTCTTCTGCCAAAGCATAATGGGCTGGTGAAACATCTCGAGTAGATATTATGACATTATTTATCCACTAATGCTACGCCTTCTCTCTCTCTCTCTCTCTCTCTCTCTCTCTCTCTCTCTCTCTCTCTCTCTCTCTCTCTCTCTCTCTCTCTCTCTCTCCCCCGCTGTGTCCTCTGTGGGTCCAAGGAGAGTGTGATTTATGATATGGGAGAGTTCGGTGGAGTGGATGGAGTTATACTAGTCATACTGTGTGCTGGAGGAGGGAGTATAAACATAAAAGCACAAGACTTAAAGATCCCCCCCCCCAGAGAGAAATTTAATCAAAGTGTTGCTAATGATTAACTTGATATGAGTGTGTGTGTGTGTGTGTGTGTGTGTGTGTGTGTGTGTGTGTGCGTGTGTGCGTGTGTGCGTGTGCGTGTGCGTGTGTGTGTGTGTGTGTGTGTGCGCGCGTGTGTGTGCGTGCGCGTGTGTGTGCAGTTTATCTGGATTTTCCTTTGTGGGTCAGTCGCTCCTCAGCAGTGCAGTGCGTGACTTTAATGTGCATCCCCAGAACTCCTCTCTGATTGGTGAAGAAGGAGGCTGCGATCCATAATGCATAGGAGAAGATCTGCTGCTGACCGATGGGGGGGGACGAGAGGAGCCATTTCAAAATGCCAGTTCAAAGCTTCTCCTTCCATTAATCTTCTTCCCTGAACTCTTCATCTCGGGGCCTGTGGTGTGCTGGGTGTGGCACAGCTCAGCGCCCAGCCTAAACCTGCATGCGTAATGTGAGCAGTTTGTGATGAGGTATGGATGAGGTTCCCCTTGCTGTTCAGGGTTTTCGTAACCATCGTGCAAGGTCTGTTTTCCTGGTTCCCTTAACCATCTTACCAGGAATGCTCTCAGCCTCTATTCCCTTTTTTGAACACTATACATTGCAGTCATTAGGGAACATGTGGAGGAACTGAGACACTATTATGTTATGCCCCAAGATTCATCAGCGCCGTGACCTGGGTTTCTGATTCTTCTAGAGACCATCGTACCAGGACGGTTCCTGTTGTTCTTGACCATCGTACCAGGACTGTTCCTGTTGTTCTTGACCATCGCACCAGAAATGTTCCTTGTTTCCAGGGTTCATGAAGGGGGTTGAGACGGTGGACCCTGATGTTTTTTTGATTGAGGGGAAATCACGCGGTTGTTCCAACGTGCTTCATGGGGTTTTGACTTACTTCTTCCCATCCACCCTGCCCCATACACACACATAAGCATGCACACAGGCACACAGGCACACCAGCGGCTCTCGGGCTGCACCCTACAGTGTTATAGAATAGAATATAGAATAAAATCCATTGGAGCGAAAATAGACCCGTCAGGTTCGCAAAGATATCCCTCTGGCATCACTCCTTCTCTCCCTCTGCCACTCCTTCTCTCGCCCTCTTTTATTTTCTTTTGTCTATCGAATGCATTTTCTCTCCCTTTCACACGCTCTCTCTGTGTCTTTGGTGCTCTGGGTCTTTCTCCCTCTCTGTCTCAGCATGCACTCTGTCCCTCTCCTTCTGTGTCTCTCTCTCAGTGGAACATCTTGGGAGCAGCCATTGTAGGCCTGCCTGCCAGTCTGTCTGAGTACAGGCTTTGTTCTGGGTGACAGAGCTGGGAAAGAGAGATACAGGGATCTTGTTAGGAAGTCTGAGTGTGGAGGGATTGGTTACTTTCTCTCTCTCTCTCGCCATCTGTATCTTACTCCTTTCTCTATTTCTCTCTCTCTTTCTGTAGCTTACTCCTCTCTCTCTCTCTCTCTCTCTCTCTCTCTCTCTCTCTCTCTCTCTCTCTCTCTCTTTTCTCTGTTCCAGTTGTTTGGGTTGTTACCTTTGTGAATAGAGTGAATGAATAGCTAAGTGGAACACTGACATCTGGTAGAGACCCTTAATTGATGTGGATACTTCTCTCTATTTGTTTGATTCTATCATATCATCTTCATGATTATCTTCATCTTCATCGTTGTTATTGTTTTCATAATCTTGTTCATCTTGACCATGCGATCTGCATCTACTGGCATGGTGATGTAGTGTACAAAACACTGGAGGATCACTTTACATGGAGGACATGTTGTTTATAAAACATGAGGGTTACAGGGAGTTAGTTGAAGATTGATGGAACGCAAGATAATTAGTTGAATGTGTGTGTGTGTGTGTGTGTGTGTGTGTGTGTGTGTGTGTGTGTGTGTGTGTGTGTGTGTGTGTGTGTGTGTGTGTGTGCGTGCGTGCGTGCGTGCGTGCGTGCGTGCGTGTGTGTGTGTGTGTGTGTGTGATTGTGGCATATTTTCCAGATTACTTGGTTTCTATGGTCTGCACTGTCTGGACCTTATTAATTCACTTGGTGCCCACTATCTGGCCTTCTCATTTACAACCCCCCCTCAGGGTAGACTCTGAACATGCTCACACAACCTTTATGAGTGACATGAACAAAGGCCATTTTCTGTGTGTGTGTGTGTGTGTGTGTGTGTGTGTGTGTGTGTGTGTGTTTGTGTGTGTATGTGTGTGTGTGTGTGTGTGTGTGTGTGTGTGTGTGTGTGTGTGTGTGTGTGCGCGTGTGTCTGTGTGTGTGTGTGTGTGTGTGTATGTGCGTGACTAGCCATTATAAACCATTTAAACATATACATTAGTGACATCACACATGGAAATGTCCACCGGCTGTATGAATGATGGATCAGCCTACCATTATTTTGTGTAGGTCACTAGGTATAAGCTAGTTATATAATGGATGGTAATGTTGATCTACGTCTGCAGTTTGTAGTGGTGAACCAGCATCCAGCCTGGTGATACAATAGGGGCCCTGTAATAGACATAATCAAGAATGCATTTGAAGATGAATGAAGACAATAAGGCATTATTATCCATAGCAGACAAGGCTGTGCTTTGGTCTCTCCCATTCCCAGAACCTTACTTTATCGTGTTTACAACGTGAAGAGTCCTCTGTATCTAGAACAGTGAAGTCCCACAAGAGAAGAGACAAAGGATAAACTTGTTGTTTAAATTAATTGAAAATAATCTTTGTTATCAATCATCAGAGTTCTAGGAAATCCAGATCTCATTTGACATAACAGTTGTTCTACTACAATGATCACATTGTGTATCCACTGCAGGCCTACTTAACATACGTTTTCTTTATGATTCATATGATCTGTGTTGGGTAAATGGCAGGTGGTAGCTGTGGACCACAATCTTAAAGCGTCTGCCACTGAGGTTGGATGAGTCATGGCAACGAGGCCCATATGGCGCAAATACACAAGGCATTCATGCGGAAATCCCTCCCCTCGTGTTTATGGCAGTGTGTGATGTCAAACAAAGTAAATAGCCAGGGGCATCTCCCGTCCTCCTCTTCCCTGGCTTCATGTCTGGAATAGGCCGCATGCTAAATGAAGCTGCATCTGGGGGCCCCAAACCACCGTCATCGTCCCCTGTGGGCTTGGGTTGCTGCTCAGGACAGAGGCCTGCAGCCAGCTGTTTCCCAGGATCGTCTCTTCTCCTCTATAGCACTGCTTCACGTCAGTTCGTTTTGGATGTTAACATTTACTTTGAACAATGTCGCACATTGCTGAGAACAATCAAATCGTGTCAATGCCAATATCTATACAAAAAGTCCTTCATGACCTAAACAAAGTTTCTAATGAACCACTTGACAGAGATGATGGTTATTGTTTTAAATTAGGGGTTGTGCATAATAGTGGATTATTCTAAATTCAACGCAAGAAATGGTCAGCGGGTTAGAGAGAAAGTGTTGAAATTGTTGTTGTTATTCAACACATTCACAAACCCAAAAAATGATATACAGAGATTTTTTTGGGGGTTCTGAATATTCATTTTCTGGAAGACCCTTTGCTTCAATGAAAACACTTAGGGAAGTGTGATAGCTTAAAAAGCAAAAATATCCTTTAAGAACATATATCTTGATGAATATCTCTCTCTATATATATAGAGATCTTCATCAAGATATAAATATATATATAGTTATCTTGATGAAGGTGATGGACAGTAAAGTTTGCATTTAAACAATCAAATTAAGACAATGTCAAGGAACATCTGGACTCAATATGAACCAAGATGGGGGGTTTATCCCTAGGACCTAATGACTCCAGATTTGATATACTGAACTCTCTCCCTGAAAGGATGATGTCTGTTATGAATGAAGATTTAACACGAAGCCATGCCAGTCCATCTGTGCCTATGACTCACTTTAATCCCGGTACTGTGTATAGTGGTGTGTGTGTGTGTGTGTGTGTGTGTGTGTGTGTGTGTGTGTGTGTGTGTGTGTGTGTGTGTGTGTGTGTGTGTGTGTGAGAGAGAGAGAGAGAGAACGTGCATGGAGGAAGGAGGCAGTAGCATGACAATAGCCATACTACAGATGAATTAACAAGGGCATATATGCATTCATTTAGATGCACTTAGATGATACTTGTGTATATATAAACCTGAAAGTGTGAATATCCACCTAGTCCCCTGTTAGTCATTTCAGCACTTTTTATCAGACTGGGTCAACACAGTCGTCCACTACTTCTTACAAAGTCGGATCTCAACTTTACATGTATGCCAAACCTTTTTGCTACTTGGCCCTTGCTCTTTTGTCAACCCTAGGCAACAATGGTGGCTAACTCAAACACTTACTGCACCAAATCACTGTATTTAACACGCTGCACTTTAAGTGCACTGTGTGTGTGTATCGAAAACACTGTGGTCAACACAATGACGCATGTTGTGTTCTGCAAGCATGTGGCTGTCTCGTAAAAGATGATGTACACATGGCTCATGTCACATTTGAAATTTGGAAAAATTCCACATTTGGAAAAATATCAATAGCATGGGAGGTCAAAAAGGGAACAGGGATCTGGCGATTGATCAGCGAAATAACCTGCAGCCATGTGGAGGTCGTCATTAGTCAATGGGCCACTCGATCAGGCACGGCTGGAATCGAGTTCTTGAAATAATTGTGGACAGATTGACCATGGGCCCCCGATACTGAATGGGATCTAAGGCAGCCATCATAAATGTATTTTTTTTTTTATTTGTGATGTTGAACTTTGTGTTGTGCTGTCTTGTTCTGTGTGTGCTCATGAATCTGTAAAGCGACCTTGAGTGTGAGAAAGGCGCTATATAAAATAAACATATTATTATTATTATTATTATTATTATGTAGGCCTGCACAATTGACTTTCAACTATACCTGCAATTGTTGGAAGATTAAGCATGCTTAAAGACAGAGGTTATGACACTGTCAGAGATTATTTTACCCATATGTGTTGTCAGTAAGCCCTCCGTGGGAGACTAATACCCTTGTGTACGGTCAGCCCATCCATTCTGCTGACAGGAACTTGCATGAGTGAACACATCAAACATACCCTATATTGTTTTATGGCAGATATCTATATTGTGCTAAGGAAAATACCGTCACGGTCTTGTATTTATGTTGAACTACCAGAAAGTGACAAAAAAAATACAGAACTATATACCTGTAACATAGAGCATGACAACAACCACAAAAAAAGAAGCAAAGTCTATTTAAGCAATAGATCACGACAGGCTGTGGTATGTTCTCATTATAGGCCTACCACAGTTAAGGGGCGTTGTCCGTCCCGACACACAGCGGAGGGACGGCGACCCCCTTCACTGTGGTATAATGAGAACATACCACTGACTGAAGTGATCTATTGCTTTTATAAAACGGTTTCGTAAGTATGGCGAAATTAAAGTCATAGACACCCTCAATTTTGAAAAAGCGAGAAAGTCGGAAAAGCATTTTTTTAACGAATACAAAAAAGTAGTCCCTCCTGGCTGCCTGCAAAGTGTACGGCGGTTGCTATGCAACACACTGTAGCGTCCTTCAGAGAGAAGGCTAGGCTAGAGACGGTAGCTTCGCCGGCAATTTAGCCTTCTATCGAGTTCACTCACCGTGTGCCTATTTTTTTTTACAACATTTCCACCCTCTCCAGCAAGCAACATATTTTTAGGCTTCAGTGAACTATGCTATTGCTTTTATATATAAATAAACAATAGTTCAAGTTAGGCGCGGAGTGTATACGCTCAATATATATTGACAGTTGGGAACCAATCAGATCGCTTGATTTAAGCCACCCGTTTTATAAAGGCCCATAAACCACAGTTGTTTTCAGCGTTGTCTCAACAAAATGTTTGCTATTGCTATTGCTTTGTCCATCCACCAATTTTTCCACTTCCCTCCCTCTTATAGTTATTTTGTCTCTTGTTTTGAGATGAATTATGGCGCAAGAGTGCAGTTAGACAATCTAATGGGTCTTTGAGGCATACTTTAATACATGTAATGGGCTTGAAGCAGAAGACCTTCTGAAGCCCTTATGTGATAATATCACTTGGATTCCACTGCAATACAATTCACATATTACATGTAATGTAATGTCTGCAATGAATGCAATGCAAGTGTGCGATGTCCTTTACCTCACAGGGGCCAGCTCTACACTACAAGAGACGAGAGCCGAGCGTAAACTACAAAGTCAACTGAACTCTATATATTTGTTTCATTTAATGTAAATACATTCATGGCAAAGCAACATTTTTAGTTGAAAACAAATATTTTTTTCAGGATTCAACATACCGTTATACATTACCTATTCCGTGAACACGATCACTGCTGAGTCGCGTCAGAACGATTTTAACCGGAAACAACGCCACCAAACTGATACTTTTTTTATTGTTTTGATTGAAACACCCTTCCCCCGACCGAAAAAATACAATTTTATCTTTAACATGTAAATCTAAAAGTACAGTATAATTAAAGCTGTTGTAGGCCTATGTGCTCATCAAAGGGTTCATTCACTCAGCGTTTGGTTGTTCATGCAGGAGGTGGCAAAACATTCTTTATGTTGGTTCTGAAGAGACATTCAAGGTAATTTCTTAGTTTTTACTACAACTAAGCCTACATGAGGTGCTGGAATACAGAAAGCTGACTCTGACATGTATTTATAAAACAGGGGAATGCCCAATTGTAATTATCTAGAAAGAGTTATCTTTTGTTTCAAGAGTGTATCTAGACTTCATCTTGGTAAAGTCAAAAGGTAATACTTTGTTTAAAATAGTACATTAATTGAAATTCTTTGCTCACATTATTTTATATACATACATACATATTTTGGAAACTATCAGGGGAACTAAGTCGATTAATGCATGTCGAAAATGCAGTAGTGAAAGA
Source organism: Micromesistius poutassou (assembly GCF_964030765.1). Taxonomy (NCBI): domain Eukaryota; kingdom Metazoa; phylum Chordata; class Actinopteri; order Gadiformes; family Gadidae; genus Micromesistius; species Micromesistius poutassou. The sequence continues at coordinate 10,751,793 of NC_140275.1, read as the reverse complement.
AAGTGGAGGGAAAATGTTGGGCAAGGGCTAAATCAGCTGATTACGAAACAAAAAAAGGCTGTCAGAAGATGTTTTAAAAGAAGAAGAAAAGGCAGAAAAGAAAGCAGTGACACAGTGACAGCAGCAAGACACATTGTGGCAACGGTAGGCTCTCTTTTATTCACATTTACAATCTTTTTCAACCAATACAAAAGAACAAACCCACAATAATAAGGTTACATTTGTAAACATAAGTCAAATTACCTGTTGTATAATTAGACAAATTGTCCTTTTAAAAAGAGTTTCAACCATTCATGACTACATCTCTGAACAAAGCTCAGCAATTCGCTGTTTTTAATTCAAATGTCCATATGATTATATATTTTTAGGTGGATTCTTAAATTCACTTCAGCTCTCTTGAATAACTACAATACAGTTTACAATTAAATATACAATTGTGTCAGTTAATTGACAGAATAAAAAACAATGACTTAATTTTATGTTTGAGCTAATATGTGTCCAAAAGTAATTTACTGTAATATGTAGCCATATGTTGACCATGAAATGTACACTGTGGTCCTAACTCCAATAGTTTGCTGTGTTTATATTTTTTTTCCTCAGGACTTTGTGCTGTTCTTTATTCAACCATTGCCATAATGGATCCTGGGATTTACGATTCCAGCGAGTTCGACAATTACTCCTACAATTACCAATTTGAAGACGATAACCAGACCACAGTGGAAGAGTCCTTTTCCCCACCCGTCTCAGGGTGTTTCAATTCGATTGCCTGCGTTGCACTCATAATCATCAACGTCGTCATCTTCATTCTGGGCTTCTGCGGCAATGCTGTCGTGATTTGGATCGCCGGCTTCAAGATGAACAAGTCGGTGAACACCACCTGGTACCTAAGCCTGGCCATCTCTGACTTCATCTTCTGTGCCTGCTTGCCCTTTAGCATCACATACTTGGCGATGGGAGAGTGGATATTCGGCCTGGTCATGTGCAAGCTCACCTCCTTCGTCATGTTCCTCAACATGTTCAGCAGCATCTTCCTGCTGGTGGTCATCAGCACAGACCGTTGCGTGTCTGTGGCGTTTCCCGTGTGGGCGCAGAACCAACGCACCGTCAGGAAGGCCTCAGCCGTGGTTGTCCTGGCCTGGGTGATGTCCATCGCGCTCAGCATGCCCAGTATGGTGTTCCGTAACGTGTCCGACCACCTAGGGAAGGTCACTTGCGTCAACAATTACACCACGTATCGACACAGCCACAAGTACGTGGCATGGAGCCGGTTCCTTGGAGGGTTTGTGGTGCCCTTCTTGATCATCATCTTCTGCTACTCTGTCATCATCCTCAAACTCACAAAGAACAAGATGACCAAATCGACCAAACCCTTCAAGGTCATGTCGGCCCTCATCGCCACATTCTTCATCTGCTGGCTTCCGTACCACATCTTCATTCTGCTGGAGCTGAACCCCCACCATTTCGATGTGGATATCCTCACCATGGGACTGAAGGTGGGCACCACTATTGCAATGGCCAACAGCTGCCTGAACCCATTCCTCTATGTTTTCATGGGCAACGACTTCAAGCAGAAGTTCAAGAGTTCCCTGCTCAACAAAATGGAGAATGCTATGGGCGAAGACGGTCGCACCCTCAGCCGGTACCTGTCCAGGTCCAGCTCTTATGACGGCAGGGCCTCTACACACATCTAGAAGGCTTAAGCTCATGAACATAACAAAGATCATTCTGAATTCTGTAGTCTGTGACCAGATTGCAATGTTTTTCTATAGTACCGATACATCAAATGCAATTATTGATTTGTTATACAAAGAATGTAGATGGGGACCTGTGTTTGACTTCAGCCGTAAGGAGCTGAGTTGGATCCCTAATGTACACAGCCTACCTGTAAGCATCTTTTACCAAGATGCCCAATCCCTTTCTGCTCCTTAATGACCTGAATCAGTATCCACTGTAAATCTTCATCATTAATCTGTGTTGAATGTAAAATTTGTAAATAATAGATCAAATTTGTCTCAGGTAGCCTAATCTTAGTCCTTGTTCTAGCGGTTAGAGTTGTATTCAGTTGTTTACTTACTTAATATGATTGTTTACAGCAGTATTGGAAATGTTTAGTTTAAATGTGAATGTTTGTTTGTTTGTGAAGTAAGGAAGTAGTCAACAATTAGTAGTCTAGTAAGTACATGTTCTACATGAATATGAGAAGTATAGAAATAGATAAAGACATTGTCATCCTAGCTGTTTAATCTAGGCATCTACATCTAGGCATAATGTCTAATGTTTTTTAGTGTAATATGCATTTCAAATGAACTATTAGGTTAAAATAGGTATGCTTTATTTCTCATTCCACTTTGGCTTTAACAACAGTCAATTACACAATGCAATTACTTTTTAGCCTATTAAATCTATTATCTTCAAATATTCCATCAAATGTTCTTTCAATCCTAGTATCAAAAGGTTGTGTATGTCTGACTTCATTATCAAGTAAAAAAAACAACAACTCCTGCCATCATTTCTTATTTAAAATGATCATTAAACAATTACAATCAATACCTAGAACGTGGTTGTACTAAGAATGATTGTAATATTCAACTATTTATTATTTTGGGGCTGTTGACCTCTGTCACGTTGCTTTAGTTGTCATGTATAGTATCAGGGACGTGCACAGGAATTTTGAGGGGCAGTTGCTCTGACCTGAAAAAAGGGCACCCCCCCCCCCCACCCCCCACCCTAACTACTACTAAGAGAAAAACATGACCGCAGAAGAACATAACATGATTACCATTATCATACCATTACCATTATTATTACCATTATCATTATTATTTTAATGCCCACTAGAAGCAGTGGTAATTATGTTCTGCTCAGGCAAATTCTTTGAAAGGATCTCTAAAATAGCCTATGTTTTTTTTTTACATTACAATTATTTAGCATGCGGCATCCTAAACCTGTACTTTTTAGCATGGTCCTCTCATCTCATATTTGGTGATCAGCACTTAGGCCTACCTGCTCTATGTGCCTCCTGGTCCACATTTTCCTCATGTCTGCAGGCTTGTGGCTGCTCCTCATCTTAAATGTAATGTAATAAAAATGTAAAAATTTCCATTAGTAGGCTAAAATATGAGTGATTAATTAATCAATTAGCCTACACATTGTCATCTTTATCACAATGCAGTCTCTGTCTCACCTGCTGGTTGGCTTTTTCGTAGCCAACCCTGCAGTGATGTGCTCCCCTTTGCTGCCTCCTTGAGTTCTCTCTCTCTCTCTCTCTCTCTCTCTCTCTCTCTCTCTCTCTCTCTCTCCTGAATCCGCCTCTTTTCAGTGGGCATTTTGGCTTCGCTTAACAATAACAAACAATACCCAAAATAGTGATAAGAGTTAGGCATTTAACCATTTTGAATGAAAGAATCCATGTGATGCATTACTTCCATCATTCATTCTTCTTGCTAAAACGAAATGTTAGAAACTATCAGCAGACATGTAGCTTAGTTTGCCAACCAAAAAATTTGTAGCCTATGTGATAACGGGCTGCTTGTCTGCAAGGTAGCTAGCTGTCTTGATGATTTAGGCTAAACGTTACGTGGCAAACTGAGCCTGGATTTGTGAAGATTTTAATTAATTTCATAAAACTTGATGATGATTGTTCGTTTGTTATACCTTTACTTTATGAAATGTTTTGAGTGGCGTTTTTTTTTTTATCTAGGCCTACATTAAATTCTGCATCCATTGCACGATTTAATTATTTTTTTTCCCTCAAAGGGCAACGTGAGTCGAGGAGGACATATGGGCAGTTGCCCGGGCAACTTGAGCACCCCCCCTGTGCACGTCCCTGTATAGTATACAGACGCTTGAAACAAAGACAAGCTGGCACAGAGGAAGGGAAACACGAGGACGCAATACACTAGGAGGGGAATGTTAATGAGGCACAGGTGAAAACAATTAAGGTGAGTGAGGACAGAGATGCGAGAATCATGGACAGGACAGGGAGTGAAATAATCAATGGCGAGGTATGCGAGGTATGACATTAGGCCTTAAAAACATTGAATTACTATTACTATAAATATAAAGTATTCTCCTTTGACAACAAACAAACAAGGTAATGTTCCTTCTTTTAATAAACGGTAGGCCTATTATTAATGTATATTTTTAATTAATTAATTGTAGTTATTGATCGTCACAACTAACACGTAATGATTTAATGACGTCACATGACATGACTACATTCTTCCCATATAGAAAATACATTCTCATGTGACACCCTTATACAGACTGCCAGTCCTTCCATGAAAAGCAAGTTTCACTAGAGCTTAATGCACGTGTAAAAATAGAAAATAATTTCTCACCTTACAAAGGTTCTGCTGTTATCCTCTTTTTAAATGTTATTAAAAAAATATCTACATGTATTATACAGTATATGGAAGTCATTTTAGAAGCTTGTGTTTGTGTTGAAGCATACATAGTAGCAGGTTACAGGTCAACGCTATCTTGACTTCATCTTGAGAAAGTCCTACGTTGATAGGTAGGATACTCTGTTTAAAATAGTACATTAATTGAAATTTCTTGCTCAAATGTTTTTGTTGTATACATATTTTGGAAACGATTAGGCACTTATAGTTCCAAAAAGAATGATCCTAATAAAATGGAATTCTTTTTCTTTCTTCTAATGTCTATTTAGTTAAGTTGAATAACAAGTCAAAATATTGTGCAGTACATTAAATGATAAGGCTGCTAGGAACAATGACATTTGATAAGGAACATATTGTGAAAATGGCAAAGAATAACAGTAGCACATGGAAAAGAGCAATGTTGAAAATGCAGTAGTGAAAGCAAGTGGGGGGGAAATGTTAGCCAAGGGCTAAATCAGCTGATTCCTAAACAAATAAAGGCTGTCAGAAAATGGTTTTAAAAGAAGAAGAAGAAGAAGAAGAGGAAGAAAGCAGTGAAAGACACAGAGGCATTTAAGTCACTGCAGTGCATCAACGTGGCGACGGTAGGCTCTCTTTTATTCACATTGACAATCATTTTGAGCTGATGTAAAAATAACAAACTCATAATAAGGCAACATTTGTAAACTTGAGTCAAATAACCAGTTGAGTCTTTTTAACCCTTAATGAAGGTGTGTAATTAGACAAAAAAAACAGTTTTAAAAAGACTTTGATCCATTCCTGAGTATCTGAACAAAGCATGCTCAGCCATTTGCTTTTTAAAATCTAAATATATATACATATGATTTCTTTAGGTGGACACAGTTCATTATATAGCATATATATGATATATTTTGGTTTGGTTCAGCTCTCTTGAATTACTACAATTTAGTACAACATTTACAATTGTGTCAGTTAAGTTATTTCACGACAATAAAAAGCCAATGACTTAATTTCATGCATGAGCTAATATATGTCCAAAAGTAATTAACTATAATATGTAGCCATACGTTGACCATGAAATGTACAGGGTGGTCCTAACTAAAATAGTTTGCTGTGTTTTTTTCCTCAGGACCTTGTGCTGTCCTTTATTCAACCATTGCCATAATGGATATAGGGGATTATGATCCCGGCGAGTACGACAATTACACTTACATTGATGACGATAACAAGACCACAATGCAGGAGTCCTTTTCCCCACCCGTCTCAGGGTGTTTCAATTCGATCGCCTGCGTTGCACTCATCATCATCAACGTCGTCATCTTCATTCTGGGCTTCTGCGGCAATGCTGTCGTGATTTGGATCGCCGGCTTCAAGATGAACAAGTCGGTGAACACCACCTGGTACCTAAGCCTGGCCATCTCTGACTTCATCTTCTGTGCCTGCTTGCCCTTGAGCATCACATACTTGGCGATGGGAGAGTGGATATTCGGCCTGGTCATGTGCAAGCTCACCTCCTTTGTCATGTTCCTCAACATGTTCAGCAGCATCTTCCTGCTGGTGGTCATCAGCACAGACCGTTGCGTATCTGTGGCGTTTCCCGTGTGGGCGCAGAACCAACGCACCGTCAGGAAGGCCTCAGCCGTGGTTGTCCTGGCCTGGGTGATGTCCATCGCTCTCAGCATGCCCAGTATGGTGTTCCGTAACGTGTCCGACCACCTAGGGAAGGTCACTTGCGTCAACAATTACAACACGTATCGACACAGCCACAAGTACGTGGCGTGGAGCCGGTTCCTTGGAGGGTTTGTGGTGCCCTTCTTGATCATCATCTTCTGCTACTCTGTCATCATCCTCAAACTCACAAAGAACAAGATGACCAAATCGACCAAACCCTTCAAGGTCATGTCGGCCCTCATCGCCACTTTCTTCATCTGCTGGCTTCCGTACCACATCTTCATTCTGCTGGAGCTGAACCCCCACCATTTCGATGCGGAGATCCTCACCATGGGACTGAAGGTGGGCACCACTATTGCAATGGCCAACAGCTTCCTGAACCCATTCCTCTATGTTTTCATGGGCAACGACTTCAAGCAGAAGTTCAAGAGTTCCCTGCTCAACAAAATGGAGAATGCTATGGGCGAAGACGGTCGCACCCTCAGCCGGTACCTGTCCAGGTCCAGCTCTTATGACGGCAGGGCCTCTACACACATCTAGAAGGCTTAAGCTCATGAACATAACAAAGATCATTCTGAATTCTGTAGTCTCTGTCCAGATTGCAATGATTTTCTACCTATAATAATACATTTAATGCAATTATTGATTTGCTATACAAAGAATGTAGACGGGGACGGATATAGCGCAGTGTCTTGCGTGTTTGACTTCAGCCGTAAGGGGCTGGGTGTACACAGCCTACCTGTAAGCATCTTTGACAAAGATGCCTAAACCCCTTTCTGCTCCTTAATGATCTGAATTAGTATTCACTGTAAATCTTCATCATTAATGATCATTAATGTGTGTTAAATGTAAAATTTGTAAATAATAGATCAAATATATATCTCAGGTAGCCTTATCTTAGTCCTGATCCTAGCGGTTAGAGTTGTATTGAGTTGTTTACCTAATATGATTGTTCACAGCAGTATGTGGAAATCTATACTTTAAATGTGAGTGTCTTGTCACTTTATAACCATATTAAAAGGAATGTGGATGTAGGAATTTTGTGAAATCGTTATTTCTATTTTCATTATTTTCAATTTCAAGTAAGTAATAACTTAGTAATAAGCTAATGTGATTAGATCATTTGTAGGGAGGCAAAGATTATAAGAAACAAAGCACATTTACTATTCCTTTGTCATTTTGTTCATTTGCAATGTCATCCATGAATACACATTTTATTTTTACATAGATATGTGTATAGTTGGCATGTTTTTGTCTTTAAAATAATTCCAGTTTCTAGAAGTTTAGCATTCTAGCGTGCAGCCCATAGCTATACTTTTTATGACACTTAGGGTAGACAGGATCCTTTTTTGGGAAAGGCCTTAAAACATGAATTAATGTTGATACACAGGAGCTGTATTTGTATCACTTCATATACAGTCTTCTCCTATGACAACAAACAAACAAGGTAATGTTCCTCCTTATAAATGGTAGGCCTATTATTAATATATATATATATATATATATATATAATAAATTAATTGTAGTTATTGATCGTCTTTCCTACACAATGATTTAATGACCTCACATCACAGAACACGGTTGAATTGACCTAATTAGAGTATTTATTGGGCCTTTAACACATTACATTCATCCCATATAGAAAATACATTCTCATGTGACACCCTTATACAGACTGCCAGTCCTTCCATGAAAGCAAGTTTGACTAAAGCTTAATGCAGGTGTAAAAATAGAAAAGAATATATCGCCTTACAAAGGTTCTGCTGTTACCGGTATCCTTATTTTTTAAATGTTTAAAAATATATACATGTATAGTATACAGTATATGGAAGTCCTTTAGAAGCTTGTGTTTTTATTGAAGCATACATAGTAGCAGGTTACAGGTTAGTGTTAAAAGTGCCATTTTAAAAACCCTTAACGGAATGCATTATGCTTTTCGAGTAGTTTGGATTTGCTTAAGCTACATTAGCAGTCGAGAAGAAAAGAAACCTTCCTTTAAAAAAATACAACTGTAATCAACAAATTGGATGTTTTAATTTTTTTCAACTTATTTTTTTTACCTTATGTTCTACGATTAACTTGGGGGGTACTACCAGAAGTGTTCTTAAATCTATAGGAGTTCTGAGATATACATTAAATCATAATAATAATAATAATAATAATAACATATCGTAAAACATAATGCCAAATTCCTCAGTGGTTTCGGGGGACGTGGTCATGCACAGTAAATGCTGTTGGCGATAGTCCAGTGTAGAAAACATAACTTAGCCACGCAACATCTGCTAATCCGAAAACAAAATTGCCGTATTATCATCAGTTATTAAGTTCCCTTGATTTTACTGCTTCGGGTATCACTATCCTTGTGAATATAGAGTTATGGAGAGGCAAGAGTTTCAAAGAAAAGAGTACAAATACAACCATCATCACGGGTAAGATGCAAGTGTTTTTTTCCAACCAGCATTGGGCTTCCTTTAAATACAGGATAGATCTGTGGTGTATAAAATAGCATTGTTCATAGCTGTGGTAGCAGCAGACGTCTTTTCAATTCTTTTTTTCACAAAAATAAAGTCCATATTATATTCCATACAGTGTTTCAACAAACCTTTTGTATTGCATTTTTCCTTTCCACTATGATTATGATTCTGTGGTAAAACAGCGATTTGCCTCCATACCATGAGAGCAAATCTACCTTCTTACTAAGGCATCGTTGCAACAAATACTCCTCATCGACGGAACTCATTCAACAAGTATGCATTTCCAAAACCCAAATAATAAATAAACATTGAACTGCTGCTATATATTTGAACAGCAAACATCACAAATGAAAGTTTGAACTAAGGGGAAAAACGACTAACAGAAATATAACAGAACAAATTAAATTAAATGTTAAACAAAAAAAAGGGGAAAAAACAAGTCCAACGACGACAGCGAAAAGGGGGAGCCATCTTGTTCATCATCTCGGCATGTACTCCATGGGCACGCCTGACATGTTCTTTGCCCTCAGCGCGACATCCACCGTTCGGATCAGTTTGTTGATGTCCGCACACATCTCCGGCGTGTAGGGGTCGTACTCGAGCTTCCGCAGGCCCGAGCGCTTGAAGTTACCGTCCTTCTGGCCCTCCACGCAGAGCAGGCGGTCCTCGGACACCACGGGACCCAGGAACAGCACCATGGCCTTGAGCTGGGAGAAGAGGTCCCGTTTCAGGTCCTCGAAGTGAACCACGTGGACGTGCCTGCCATAGCGCAGCCAGTCCAGGGTGTGGGACGCCCACCATGGAGCGTAGTTCTTCACAAACTCTGGCCACTCTGGGGAACACCGAGAGAGACGAGGGAAATCAACAGTTAAAGGCATTACAGGGATGACACGCGGTTGACTGTGGATCGTTCTGATATTGTAATTCTGGTGCTTTGTTGTTTATTGTATGTTTTATTACTGATCTTATATGATGTAAGACTTAAGGTGACCTTGAGATGCCCTTAAATACAATCAATTATTACAATTATTATTATTACTTATTAATTCCATTCAAAAGTAATGCGTTAAAGGTATAATATGCAAAATACAGGGATAACACACGGTGGATGTGCAAACAACTCTCTCACCCTTTATATCACCAGAATGCTAACATCTATACAACCACCAGCGAGCCAGAATGACAAGAACTTAACAGATGGCGTTAGAGTGCTCACAAAACTCCAATTGCTAAAAAAATTCCATCTCCGGAAAGCTAGCATTTTTTTGAGAAGTAACTTTGGCCTCCCCCTTTGCAGCCTGAGGGGGAGGAACACAAATGTGGAAGTGACATATTGATAAGCTAGATTTTCCTCATGTCAAGAAGCACAATGGAGCAGTCTGACAGAATTTAAAAGCCAGGCTTTGCATGACTCATTTAATAATTGCTTCTAGAGTTATGCCAGCCTAAGCAGACATAACTCTAGTAGCAAGTGCATAAACTAATTAGGAGAGTGTATAATTTATTAATTATTAATCAAAGTAAGAGGCCTGCTGATCTGGCATTTCAGAAACTAACTGCCAGAGTGAGCAGAACCACCAGACCTAACTGGGAAAAAAAAGCTGCAGCCAGACTTCCCGCAAATATTACTAACACTGGTTTAACCAAACACTGCAGCTGAGATGTAGCTGGTGTCAAATGCATCTAGTGCAGAAACAGAATGATACTTCTTCCAAATACTCATCTTTCATCTACCGTACAAGGTATATAGCTGGTGACGTAATCTGGCCTCAGGGATGTGGTGAGTGCATTAATGTTTTTGTTCAGCAAAACCACAATCTGACTCACAACTGACCAGTGAAGGGGGAAGTTACTTTCAAAATGTAATATATGACTCGGGTTGAGAGCCTTGATGTATTTCTGGACAGTACCTTTTCTTTCTCAAGCCAAGTCAAATCAAAAACATTTTTTGTATTGTATAATAGGATATCTATTATTTACTTCCTGCTAAGACAGGGAAAAGGAAAGGGAAAGGAGGGAAGTTGAGAAATTGGGGGGTTCTATTGAATAACAACAATTGTTACCTAACAAATAATGTGCTTCTGTTGACATCCATGTTTCAGTTCTTGTTTTCTTAAAGGATTTGGCTGGTTTGTTATGACCCCAGGTTAATTGTTTACATTGTCTATGTTGAGATGTAAATCAGCCAAATCAGCAATCAATAGTAGTGAAAGCTGTGGTTATATACAGTTTATTAGCAATGCTGTCTTATTTATGTCTCATTAAATCTGACATGCATACATGCATAACTGTCCAACTTCTATCTGTGGACATGTCACAGTGTTTGTATGCAAAAACATATTAGGCTCTGCGTAATGCATTATCATCTGGTATTGCTGGCAATAATAAATAGCATCAACGATTTCCGACTTCTACTGGAATGCGGTTAACTCAGGTATGATGTCATTCCCAGCTCCAACTTCCAAGGAAAAAGGAACCCAGCCTTATACGCGGTCTGATAATTGTGAATTCTGAATGCAATCGTGGTGGTAAGTGTGGGAAGGGGGTGATTCATTTTACTGCAATAAGAGTTAAACCAGCACTACGTAACTTGTCTGCTGCAGCTATCTACTTCATTAGAAAAGATGTGAGCCAAAATATTTCTGCAGAATAAAACATGCCCATTCATGACACAATCCATCCAGGGAATTTCTCTCTATAAATCATTTTCTTTTGGTTCGATGGAGCCAACTGCCAAGTTTTTTTTGCAAAAACATAAACACAATTTCAAGAGGACACATAAGAAATACTGGTTCACAGGCTCACTCCCACAGAACCAATGCTGGAGTCTAAAGATGTGACATTCTCACCACGTCAACAGTATGTGTCACTCAGCAGTGACACATTAACTGAAATAAGTCACTTCCTCTGACCAATAATCATGGGCTCTGTCAGCCTACTCACCCTTCCCCTTCCAGTGGGCCTGGGACGCAAACCCAATATGGCCGCCGTATTTGCGGTTGAACTCCGCCATGAGGGCCTTGTAGGGGTTCCTGATCATGAGGATCCCGGAGTCGAAGGCTTCGATCTCTTTCTTCCCGCTCTCATGGGTCTTGATGCAGATGGTCCTACCACTTCGCCAGTGGTCTCGCTCCCCCTTGAATCCTATGGGAACAATGTAATGCCACAACATATGTGCACAGTTCAGACACTTATGCCGCTTTTCCACCGACAGTATCAGCTCGACTCGACTCAACTCGCCTCGACTCGACTCGGTTCCAGGCGCGTTTCCATCTAAAAAAGTACCTCTTCAATGTGGGCGGGTCGTAGAAAAGAACATCTCCACCATGGGCGGGTCGTCATTAGGTTTTAATCACGGAGACGCGATTCCCGGGAAATCTGAATCTGATCAAGACTATTTCCTGATTCCCGGGAAAGGTTATGATGGGAAATAAAATAAAATAAAAAGTGCAATGACTGCGCGTCTATTGTTGTCATACGGTAACGTTGATGGAGGCGAAACTCGAGCCCTGGGAAAGGAACGACACTAAAACGAAACAGCGAAACGCTGATCCGTGTCCCCCTCGGGAGCGGGTTTGTGGACTCCAGCCACGCCGGACACAACTTAACTTTGACTGATTATTCCCATTTACAGCCGCTGGCCAATCAGTTACCAGCAGCCTGTTTACGTCACACAAAAGTACCTACTCCGCTCGCTTGGAACCTCGACGGAGGTAGTACTAAAAAAAAGTACCCGGTACTAAGTACCGGGTACTTGTTTTGCCAATGGAATCGCAAAAAAGGCGTGGCGAGTCGAGTCGAGTCGAGCTGGTACTGGCGGTGGAAAAGCGGCATTAGAAACTTTGAGTCTTTGAAATAGTCGGACACCCGGTCACACCTGGCGTTACCAAACTTAGATCTCCTGTGAATCCATGACCTCGCCTCGAAGCGCCTTTTCACGAATAGAAAGAATAGGCCTGTCTCCATTCTGGCCCTTCAAACTGGCTGGCCTAATATAGGAGTTGAGTTGTTTTGGGTGTGCTATGTAGTTTCATGTTTTTAAAATGGAGAAGTAAGCCTGTCTTACACAAAATGTGACTTTTGTCGACTTTGGTAGCCATCGTTGAAAGAGTTTGTTACCATGACAGGGAATGGGAATGAACGTGAATGAACACATAAGCGACAAATGACACGCTGCGTAGTTTGTGTTACTGTGTTTTGTGTGTGTTCCCATCCACCTCACACACAGTTGTTTGGTAATCCCATTGTGACCTATTTGCATTAAACGTGAATATATTCAAAATGTTTAAGTGTGGCATTAGCATGGGGCGAATTAACAAAACTCAAAACCGAATCATCTTGACGCGTTGGTTTGCGTCCCACATGACACGGACGGGTGATGGAACAGAGGGATCCGGCTCTACTGTCTGGCCTGCATCACGATCACACCCACCTTTGTTATAGAGCGAGCCGTCGAAGTAGTAGCTGCCCGAGTAGAAGCCTGTGGCGAGCTCGATGAGATGCCGGGCCCAGGTGTTGCCGGCGCCGGGGAAGCTGGCCAGGGCCTGCAGCAGCTTGGAGCGCGAGGGCAGGAAGCGGCGGTCCATGCAGCGGTTGTCTAGGGGCAGACCAACACAACGCGTGCTAGACAGTCAGATCCTCTTAGATCATAGATCAATTGTGTAGTCATTTTAACTTTTGTCCACTTCTGAGCTTCAATAGTTGGACCGTTTGTAGAACTGCACTACACTCAGTGATATATATGATTTATATATATATATATATATATATATATATGAATATATAGAGTAAATGTAAACTTATAAAATATATTTTCATGTATTTGACTTAAAAGCACAGCAACCATAAAGTCTTGACGAAGATAAACAGAGTGATGTTTTGAAATCTCCTTGTTGGGTGACAGCGTGACTTTAAAGGAACCAGAGTGCTGACTCCGCATGGCCCTCTGTCTGAGGGTCGCTGGTGGTTTCAATGACGTCTAGAGAACTCCCAAAGAGGAGAAGTGAAATGGCTCACCGGCAACGAGTACAAAACAGAGCCAATGCTAAAAAAAGGTAAGACTCAAGTAAAACGCAAAGTTATGGAGATACATTTGTTTTCTTCAGGCGCTACATCCTGGTCATGGTTGTGGTACAGAACTGCTGATGTCTATTCCAGGATACTACAGGGTACACCCGGTCCAACCAGGATGACTTTGTAGAAGACCTGGGTATCCAGGACAGATCCTGGGGCACATGGAGAGCGCAAGCTATCTCCATGCAGACAGGTTACGTGCCGAGAATTTAACCTGCAGATTTTGTGGCATTATTGCTTTAATTTGGAGGGTAGGGGAGTGTAGTGCCTAGAGTGTTGGACTCCCAGCACAAAGGATCTGGGTTTGAAACCCATGTCCACACTACCTGTCATCCTTCAGCAAGATGTCTTAAATCTACCTGCTCCTTAATACGATACAACTTTATTAATTTATTAATCCCCCGTAGGAGAATAATAATGTCTCTGAATTCACTGTCTGGTTACTTTGGATGGAATGATCTACTAAATGAATACATTGTAAATGTGTATTTTATTATTTACAATGTCAATGAAGAGGCTAGGCCTGCTAAACGCTCAGAACAGAAGCTAGCTAGCATCTATCTGTCTATCTAGATAGATGCTTGCCGGTTTACCTTCGAGATATACATAATCGATGTATTTATCTATGTCGTTATGTATCTATCAATCTCTCTCTCTCTCTAGCTGTGTCTGTACCTTGAACCTGTGTTTGATAGACGACAAAGTACTGGTCGTTCCCACAGCTCTCCAGCTCCTCAACATGGCAGCGGTGAAGGCACATGTTCTCCTCCTCCGGCTCGTGTAGGGAGAAGTGGGACGTTGGGAAGCCGCAGTGGCAGCGTTCCCCAGCCAGCACCGCCAGAGACTGCTCCTGGGGGTGCCAAGGACACACACACACACACACGTTACACACGCATAGGACTCACACAGGGGACGACTGCTTTAACTCAATGCTACCACTACACAGACACACACAGGAACACGAAAATGACATAAACACATGTAGATGTGTGCACGTGTATACATAAACACATATTGGGCATGCGCACAGACACACACAGACAGACACATATTAATACACATATAAACACATACACAGGCACATACATGTGCCTTTATGCATGTTTGTATTTATGTATGTAGGTAGGTATGTATGTATACATCTACAACCACAAACACACACACACACACACACACACACGCAAATCTATACACACTGACATTTACTACACATGAAACCCAGGCACTCAAGTCTCATACCCAGAAAGTATTTCATACCTTCTCTGTGCACATGTCAACACACTTGTCAACAGACATGTTTTGTATGACCGCTGTAACTGGAAGGGCCAGAGAGACGTTGTCGGGCTTGAGGAAGCAGCCCTTGAATATGGCACTTCCGTCTGCAACAGAGAAGCAGGACCTTACTTATATGAACCACACGCACATAGACACACAACAAACACATGTATATGTTTCATATTGTCTTCCATGGGTACACAAGAGATCTACTCCAGAATCTAGGAGCGCAAGCTAAGCTGAACTGTCTGAAACTGTTGCATTGCCATCCATCAAGGTAAGACGGGATCTAAGTGCTATCTGCCGCTGATGTTCTTGTTGTTGTTCCCTTATGATCCCTAGAGTCTAGGTCAGGGGTCAGCGAACCCTGGAGCCGCATGCCACTCTTCCACCCCCTGCAGTGGCTCCCTGAGGCTTGGAAAAAAAAAAGCTTAGAAATAAATAATTGCTATTTATTTATTTTCTTTTTTTTATTTTGGAGATCAAGGATAAAAATAACTAAAATAACAAAGAAAATTGTTATAATATTTTGTCACCCAAAATAAACGTCACATCCTATAACTTTTTGTAGGATGAGAATTTCATAAATACAACAAACTATAAGCTGTTAGTTATTTCATATACAGTATAACTGACTCTTTATACGTGTTACATGTTATCTTCATTTTAGGGGTCAAATAGGTTTTGTGGCTCCAGATACATTTTATTTGGTGGGGGATCAAAAATGGCTCTTTGGACAGTGAAGGTTGCAGACCCCTGGTCTAGACGACATCCCTCAACCAGATACCTGCATATGAATGCAGAACCTGTAGGCAACTGAACAACAGTGGATAGCAAGCGCTCTGGTCTCCATCTGTAGCCTGTTTGTAGTATGAGTAGTATTGACCAATCAGGTTTGAGCGGCCTTTGGTTGAATGCAGGTATACAGTCTCCTCCATTCATGCGTCTCAGGTTCCTGATCAAACGGTAAACAATTACAAGCACTCAAAAGAATAGTCTTGGCCTTGAGATCCGTTATCGATTATCAGGTTACACCAGAACCCCAACCATATTGGCCATCCCCAGAGGTGAACAGCCGTTTGCCGATGGTCAATAGCATAAGGTTGATTAAGGACCATCTAAAAGAGCTTTCAGAGCCCCTCTCTTGTTTATGTCATTACTGAAACCCCAGGGAATAGGATATTGAGGCAGGCCAAAACATTAGAGGGATGCAGTATGACCCTTTAACCCTGATTCGGTTAGGGGTTAGAGTACTGTGTATACTTTAGAATGATTTGATGTTCATGTATGTGGACATGCAACCATGTTGAAAATGTGTAGTGGAGAACTAATTGCTCTTCCCCTTTATGTCTTGTTGTGCAGTCTGGTTTTATTTGTGATGTTGTCAGCATGAGTCAGACAGTCAACATGGGGGTAGGAGGTCAAAACTGAAATAACGGCTCTGCAGCCCGAAAAATAAAATAAAAAGCAGAAACACTTCTTTGTCCACTCCAATGTAAACAAGTTAAATTAGCCAACAGATCCAAAATTGACACGCAAACTTTGGATAGAATCAGCTGTTTATCCCATTGGAATTTAAGGTCTGAATCCTACACTAAATCCTGTTTCAACAGCCACACATTCATATGAAATTTCACAATGATAATTGAGGATTCACATTCCCCTTTTCCAAATGACCATGGCTCAATTTATTTATATAACTATGAATATATCAATCATTAAGGCTTGAATGTGATATGACACAGTTCAAAAAAACATATCCCAAAAAAGGATAGGTTTATAGTGTAGTGTTAGTATCATTAGTTAGTTAACATTATCCCTTAGTACTGTATGGATTGACATTTTAAAACCAACAGAGGGAGAACAAAATAACGAAATATGGAGCATCCCCATCAATATAGTATTGTGTTGTTCGTTTTTTAGTGTCTTCCATCTGCCTTTTATCCTCATGCTGTTTAGAATCTCCTCCATTACTGTGTGTTCTCAACTTGTTTTCTGTCGTGCCTACCATCTTCTGCTGTGAACTTCACATGACTCTCTGGCTTTGGGTTTGTTTCTTTCTTTACAAGAAGCCAGCTGCTTCTGCTCTCCTTCTACATGAGCCCCATCAGCTGTACTCTTCTCACTCTTCTTAAATATCTCCTCTTGTTTTTTGGCCTGCAAATTCACTCCTGTGCATGTTTTAAGGAACGAACCCGAAACCAAACTTAAATGTTTAGCTTTTCCTTTGTAGTACCTCATCATACTTTTAGATGTCACACCATTATGTGTACATTATGTTCAATACACGACCGGTTTCATGGAGGTCCCTTGTCCCATGTTCCTCAATACATTCAAATCGATGTGGATTTAAAGACTAAATCTAATAACAAACATGACGACATGAAGAAATAGGACTTCCTCATGTAGTCATGTGCATGCTGAAGGTCAGATCCCCTCCCTTATGTAGTCGTGTGCATGCGGAAGGTTAGTACCCCTCAGCGTGTCGCCAGGATGTGAGGACATTGGGGGCTCTGCCCGGACCTCTGCAGGGGGTCCAGGGGGATCCTCCCCTGTAATCCTCTTTGGATAAACACGCTCTATAGTCTGGCAGTGTGTCAGTGGCTTTAAATAGTGAATAGACTGGCAGTATGTCATTGGCTTTAGATAGTAATAGTCTGGCAGTATACAAGTGGTTTTAGACAGCAATAGTCTGGCAGTATGTAAGTGGCTTTAGATAGTAATAGTCCGTCAGTATGTAAGTGGCTTTAGATAGTAATAGTCTGGCAGTATGTCAGTGGCTTTAGATAGCAATAGTCTGTCAGTATGTAAGTGGCTTTAGATAGCAATAGTCCGGCAGTACGTAGGTAAGTGGCTTTAGATAGCAATAGTCCGGCAGTACTTAGGTAAGTGGCTTTAGATAGCAATAGTCCGGCAGTACGTAGGTAAGTGGCTTTAGATAGCAATAGTCCGGCAGTACGTAGGTAAGTGGCTTTAGATAGCAATAGTCCGGCAGTACGTAGGTAAGTGGCTTTAGATAGCAATAGTCCGGCAGTACGTAGGTAGGTGGCTTTAGATAGCAATAGTCCGGCAGTACGTAGGTAAGTGGCTTTAGATCGTAATAGTCCGGCAGTACGTAGGTAAGTGGCTTTAGATAGCAATAGTCCGGCAGTATGTAAGTGGCTTTAGACAGTAAATATCCCAGCCGTATAGACTCACAGCGCCGGGCAGACTCGTGGCTCAGCTCCAGTCTGTAGATGGAGAGGCGGTTGGCCCCGCCGCATGCGCTGCTCCTCTCGCCTTTACACTCCATGTTGCACTCGCTCTCCGTGACGTTGGCCCCCTGGACCTTGTGGCCGCAGTAGCACTCGGCCCCGAACTCTAGACCCGCGTACAGGTAGCCTCTGAGGGATAAGACAGGGGGAGAAAAAAAGGGACATTTAAATGACAGTGAAAGGAAAAACTTCTTCATTATAGGTAGATGAACACGTCATGTCCCCCTACCGGTCTTCTGACAGCTAGGGGGAACACAATTAGAACACCCCATCTGAAATTCTGCTTTTCAATGATTTTTTTTAACATGAAAACTTCTGATAAAACTCTCCTAATAATAACCCCCCCCCCTGCCAATTAAAGCTATGCACCATGCCGTTCTTAAATATTCTTTTTAACTAAATTTTTTCATCTTCCTTCTTCTTCTTCCACTTCTTCTTCTTCTTCCTCTTCTTCTTCTACTTCTCCTTCATCTCCTTTGTTTTTTCTCTCATTATGCGTCTTCTCCTCTGGGATATGAGTAGGCGGACAAGCAGAGGAGGAGAGAAAAAATTAAAACAAGCTGCACTCCTCTCTTTCTCTCTCCAGTTCTCTCTCTCACGTCCTCCTCTTCGCTTATGATCTGTGATGGCTTTATGAGAACACACTGAATTCAGCCATATTTGATTTCCCACATGGACACAGAGATAGAAAGACAGAGAGTGAGAGAGATAGCTAGAAAGAGAGATAGCTAGAGAGCGAGAGAGAGCGATAGCTACAGAGCGAGAGAGAGATATAGTGAGAGAGAGAGAGAGAGCAAGAAAGCGCTAGAGAGAGAGGGATCCCACTGGACAAAAAACCCGCTGACATCTGGCTTTTGTCTTTAGTGGGAAAGGATACAATCGGCCTCTATTCCCTGGAAAAATTACTCTGTGGCAGGCGTGGGTATTTATCGGCTCCAGCTCTGATTGGCCTCTTCCGGAGCGATGCTATGACACACCTTGAAGATCCGGAGGTTGGCGCGTCAATAGACAGAAATAACATGCAACAGGGATTTGGTTCTTCAACCAAGTTTGAAAGAGATACTGAAAAAGTAACAGATATAGAAAAAGCAACCACCGTCACATTTGTCCTTTCCTCTATGCTGCCTTGTACTGTTTACTCACCAGGCACACTGCAACCGTGCCACACCGGAATTAAACAGAACAGCATACTCATCTACTGGCAAGAAGATGACTCCTTTCCCATTCGTCAATTGGAAAGGAGACACTCTCCAAATTTGGGCAGGTTATCCCACGTTTCAAAAACCCACGTATAAACCCACTTATGCTTATTTTGGTTGGAAAATGGTTATATAAAGAGATGGTTAGATGGGATCAATGAGCGAGAGAGATAAGGGCCGAGAAACAGAGCATGATATGGATCATGTGATAGAGAGCCAGAGAGAGGGAAAGAGACAGGGGGAGATGCAAGGTGGTAGTGGGAGGAAACTGATGTGAGAAGACAAGTGGTGAAGGGCGTGCAGTAGAGATGCAGCACGATATCTACTGCAGGGAGAGAGAGCGAGAGAGAGAGAGAGAGAGAGAGAGAGAGCAAGAGAGAGAGCAGGAATAGAAAGACAGAGAGTGGGAGAGAGATAGTATTAAGGGTGAGAGTGATAGAGTAGGAAAACCGAGAGAAGGAGAACCAGAGAACAGAGTGTGTGACCCCCCCCATTTGGAGGTCACCTTCGCAAATTATTTCCATATCGTCCAAAAAAAAAAAGAAAAAAAAAAAAAAGCTTAATAACATCATACCTTTCAGCGCAGTTGTCCTGGCAACGGAAAACAGTCATTTTCTTGTAGTCAAAGAAGGAAACCCCTCTCAGTGCTCTCTTCTGTATGTCGTCGACGTAGCAGCCAACGTACTTAGCTGCGGGGAAAGATAAGAGAGCAGACGGGTTGGAATCGAGAGTGTAAACAAACAAAGGGAGAAAGGAGTCATAAAAGCTCCCAAACTGAATTAATATATGCATGAGAACCATGGGACACGACCATCAAAATAGCACATTCTGTCGGCTCGTGTCCGTCTTTGCCTTCAGAGCCCACCATCTACCCTTATAGAGCTGTGTGTGTATGTGTGTCCGTGTGTGTGTGTGTGTGTGTGTGTGTGTGTGTGTGTGTGTGAAGTACATGCATAGGTCAGTGAGAGGGGCTCTATTGACCATCTGAACAACTCGAGTAACACAGCCTCGGAATAACAGCTCAACACAGCGATCCGAGTCAGAGAGCGGAAACCTAAGTTATTTATGAAGACACATTACCCCTTCTAGTGGCCCCTCTCTGTAACAACAGTCCCCCTCTGAGCCGTTCTCAGGCCATGTGTGTATTAGGAGCTTACCAGCGCAAACACAGTCGGCCTAATATATCTCTCTAGCAGTTCAACGACCAGCCGACCAGCCGACCGGCGTCTCTCATTGTCATTAAAAAAGTTCCCCTGATGGCTCGGCTCTCTGTACAAAAGCTAACCATCTGTGCTCTTCCACATGGGGGCCTTTGAACCTGGGTCTAACAGCTAAATGGATAAATCCCCCGCAGAACCTGAGCCGCTGCATTATTGTAATTGTGGAGTGAATAAAAAGCCCCGGGGTCGAGGCTGCACGACTTCATCGCCCATCGCTAATCTTTCCAGCCATTGTTGCAGGATCGCTAAGCTGCTTTATGGCAACAGAAGGGGGCGGGGGAGGGGGGGGGAGGATGGTGGAGATGGCAGAGGGGAGGTTACTGAGCTAAACAGGCGGAAAAGGTTGTTTTTTGTTTTTTGTTTTTTTTAAACACTCTGGGTCATGGAACACACCGGGTCATCATCACCGTCCTGAGAGACCGGCCGATGAGCTACAACGTAACAACTCAACTATCCTTTCCTAGCTCTAGGAAAGGATTCAGAAAGGATGGAGGGAGGAAGAGCAGACTCAGAGCCTCAAACGGAGTGGGGACCTCCTCCGTGTGCCTGGATCACCTCCTATCTCAATATACATTTCAACCATGTACGTTTTCCAATTCCCCCGTGTAAAGAGCTATAGGCCTACGCTTAATCCAACAACAGCAAAGAAAACAATGCGCTGCATCCCATTGGGTAAAGCATATGCGGCTCCAGCACTGTATATTAATGTTTGAAGAGGCTTTCTCCTTTAAAAGATAAACTAAACTAATACACAGGGCTGAATTACCATAATCCTTTTTGTGTTGGGGCTGTTTGCAAATTTTTTGGGCAGCTCAAAAAACAAGGTGGCTTCGCAAGGTTTGCAAAGAATCAGCATGGGATACGGTGCTAGAGCTGGACAATATGGAAACACGTTAAATGTTATCACTGTTAGCATGAGGTGCAGGACCCCTGTGGGGTCTACTGCGAGGGAATCTGTCACTACAGAGTCGTGCCAGTGTGCTCTCGCTGCTTCCAAAAGGCCAACGACTGTGAATTCATCACATATGAGAACAAGAGCATGTTCACAAGCCACGAAACATTACCCGGCAATGGCAACAGCCGTTTTGTGTTTATTGCAGCCATTCAAGCATGAGAATAGATTTCTAGAGCACTTATTAAGCAGATGTACTCAGCTATCATTCTGGCTCAATGACGAAAATTGGCTCATCCCAGCAGACTATTTCCTGTGACTTTTGCAGATGGGCGAGTTTTATCACAAGATTTTAAAAAGTGTGACATAATGAAATTCTGATGTTTGTTTTGATTATTTTGCTGCCCGAGCTGTGCCACATGTGGTAAATTATTCGTGAGTAATTGGATATAACTGTACTTCCCAGTGGATCCAAAGAGATCCCTAGGTGAAGTGTGTGTATGTGTGTGTGTGTGTGTGTATCTGTGGGGCACAGAAGTCAAGCTTCAACATCTGTGCTCGATATATTAAAAATTCTCTGCTGTTCTCAAATACCGAAAAAAGATGAGGTTATTTATCACCTCCGTCTAGTATTTTGGACATTTTGTGTTTGAACCACGGGATGCGGAGTAGCCTCTGTCATAGGATAGTAACTCTGGTTGACGGCCAAGAGGGAATCAATAGCAGCGTCTCAGCACTGCAGTGCTGGGAGGAAGAGTTATCAGAGCGCTATCACAGTGACCCCATCTCCAACGCTGCAACTGCCAAGACCCAGCTGGGGCTCTCAACTCCTCTCAGACGACAAGGTGAAGGAGAACATTGTAATGTCCAGATGAAGTAATTAATAATGCATAACTTAATGAAATAAATAATAAATATGAAATAAGTCATATAATTTAAAAAAATCGATGTATACTCGCATTAGTTGCATTAAGACTCAACTCTAAAATGAGACGATCACATTTTCTCTTTTGAATTGTTGGACAGATTTAATGGTGTTTTCGGACGTGATATTCACTGATAACGATCGACGCTGGTCGACTGAGGTCTGGTCTTCGGTGGTGGACTGGAACAACTCAACTCACTGCCTAGTCCAACTAATGAGTATCGACAGTGTAAAAAATGGAGCAGCTCTTTAGGAATGTGTGAAAATGTAAAAATGTGATTCATAAATATGTATGCATGTGTACAAAGCATTGCACATTCAGTCAAACCTCAAGACACAAGACACAAGTTACCTCGTACAACACACACACGTTGACTCATGTAAGTATTAATAATTATGAGACAAATCTCTCTCCATACATAACGATACAAGTATGTTTGTATGTTGTACGTCCTGGCACCTCAAAATAGTACATAGCGTCGTTGTGTAGCGTCTTATCCTAGCTATCTTTGTTAGGGAATGGGTTAACCAAGCAATTGTAAGTGCTTGGCACTTACAATTACAGTTTCAATGAATATCTTTACTGTGACGGAAGCAAAATAGTGTTGTTTCTCTTTCTTCTGACAAATGTACTTATTGTAAGTGGTTTTGGATGAAAGCGTCTGCTAAATGCCTCCCCAATGTAACTGTACTCAATGTAAATGTGATTAAAAGCCCGTTTGTGGTTTGGACTGGGGAGACTCTGTGACGACCCACCTCGTCCATCGTCCGTGTCCTTCCCGTTGCGTCCTTTGAGAGCGCGGTTCCAGCCGGCGTCGCCCCCCCGCCCCCCCACCTTCTGCCCATCCTGCCGCGCCCTTTTCATCCACGCCGGGCCGTAGCGCCGGCCGTGGCGGCGGGGTTCCCGGAACACACGGCTCATGGCGCCGGCCACTTCCTGCCTGGCGGTGGACGCCGCCTTGCCGGCGCCCATCTCCGCGGCGACCAGGGGGTCTCGCCCCCGGCCGCCGCCGCCGCCGCCGCCGCTCCCGGAGAAGTGCCCCCCGACGAAGCCCGAGTGCAGGAACACCAGGCTGCCGGCGGTCAGGTAGAGGAGGATGAGGGAGAAGAAGCGCACGGGTTTCCGACGGAAGTACCGCTGGATCTTCAGCAGAGGTCTGGCCATGCTGGCTTCCACTGCCTCTCGCTCTCCCACGCCCGGCGATGACAACTCATAAAGCAGACCGACGCTGGGACGACCGGCCTCTCTTCTGCCCCTCACACACAAATGAGCAATTATTTAAAAAAAAAAAGTACAACTAGAAACACAATCGGTGTGTTCTCATGTCTCAAGACCGGCCGGGCGGCATCTGGGGCCCCCGTGAACCGACTCTCCCCCAATGAGGGTCTTGTTCTTGGGGAGGGCCCCAACCAAAGGGGGAAGGGGGCGGGCCCGGGGGGCTATCTTGGGCGCTGCAGGTGGATTGTTTTCACTGTCAGAGCTCAGATCTAATCGCCATTGTGGGAGCGGTCACACAGCCAGGGGGTCTCAAGGAAGTCGGCAATCTGCAAGAGAGACAAGACAGGGATAATGCAGCAATTGTGTGGGCTCTTTGTTTCTTGTCAAAATAAAAGGAACACAATACAGCAATAGGAGGGTAGAACCAAAGCAGAGAAACAACAATATACTGTGCATGTTTAAAGCATTATCTGATGGAGGTTGGAAAATAGAAGGCTGGAAGTAGATGAACATACGGTTCGGTCATCACACACTTTTATCCAGGTAAACAAAAACTGAAAAAAAAACTGCAGAGTAGCTATAGGAATCAGCAGAGGGATTTTTTGTAAATGAGTAGTAGTGCAGTAAACTAGGAAAGATAAGAACATCTCCACGGCAAAACAAAGGAACCAACAGTAACTTAACCTGATGAGTTACCGTGGTTAAACCTAAGGGCCACACTAGGCACTCGGTCTGCGCCGCCACACAAGCAGATCTTCGCGGCGTCATTATCATCGGTAAATTGGGTGAAACCGGCTACATGTGAGGGAAAGAAGCAATTAAAGACGAGCGAGTAGCCTGGGGGCGTCGTCACGGATGTTCCTCACAAGCAAACAAGCGAGGGATATAACCGAGGAGATGATATCACCATTAACATCTTCGATGACTGCGGGATGAGTTCTAAATAAAAAAAAGGCATCGTTCTAACACTAACCCATAACCTCATGGATTATCACTGAATTATTATTTGCTTAGCGACAAACAATCAAAAGTACAAACTCTTCCACTTGGTAGGGACGTCTGTCAAAGGGGCCTCTGTTCTGCGGGATCGCCCTGAGAGGGCCGGGGGATCGGGGGATCGGGGGGAAAGGCGTAATATTACCCTCTCCGTGGGGGGTCACGGAAAATTTCCAGCGCGCTTGCCCCACTCTCTGTTCGCCCAAGGACAAGTCAAAACATGTTGTCACCTGAACCCCCCCCCCCCCCACACACACACACACACACACACACACACACGCACACACACACACACACAGCCCCCCTGTGAGCTGCCAGCCGGTCTGGGTCTACCTCGGGAGGCGGAACCCAAGGGGAAACAGATCACATTCACTCGTCCACTTCCTTTGCGGCGCAGGTATCCCCGGATCATAATACGTTCCATCTTGGCTGACCTTGTGACCAAAACGCGGGGAAACGACGACCAGGAAAAGATCTGCTTCTAGAAGGAGGGGTGACAGACGTAGTGTCCCAGAGGGCACGACGTGCAGATCTTATGATGCGGAGAACAGAAGTGCATAACAGAAAAAACTGAAAAAAAGAAGAAGAGGAAAAGTCTTTAGTTTTGCCGTGTTTTAAGGAGGCGACAGGTGTAGTTTGACAACACCTGCTCACCGCTCACTCCCCTGTCTTCTAATCAGGGGCTGGGAGCTCCGGTCTGAGCTCAACCACCCACACTCTTTCTTTGTCTATTAGGGTTAGGGTTAGTTCTTACACCGCCACACTCTTGCAACCATGGCTTCACCCTTTTTTTACTAATTCATATCACCTCTCGAGGGATGAAGGGATGAATCCAAACCCCTGTGTTGGCATAACGAAAGATTTCAGGAATAACTGATTCGCAACCCAAAATGCAATGCGGAAACGTATCAGTCAAGGCTATTTTGAACGTGTGGTTTATGTTGTCGTCGGGAGTATAATGTTGAATTTTATATAACCCCCACCCAACTGCTTCCCTTCCACAAGATTGATTTCAGCGCTGCATAAAATACCCCGTCCATTCCTCCACAGCTGAATAAACTGTTATGAATGGAAAGAGTCCGTTCATAACAGCAGCTGAACTGTGACTAAATACTCCACTCATGCGCCAACATACCAACGTTTTGATCAAAGTCAAGATAATCATTTCAGGGAGAGTGAGGGGAATGTCCACTTCTCTAAAATAGTTGAAAAGGCAGCCTTGACACAACGCAACACACAACGGTTAGAAAAATGAAGTCTTTTCAAGCTGGACCTACTTAACCGTAGACATAAAGAAACCACAGTTATTGGCCAACATTCTAGACAACTTCTACAATGTCAGGCCTCCATCTATCCTGAAAAGCTGCGATATTGACACTCATGAACGCGGTTTCAGTCCCTAGACTGGGGTACTAGCACCCATGAAATAACCACTCAACCAAAAAAGACATCCTAAGGACCGTAGGCCTATTCAAACCTATTCATCCTCCTCAGCAATATGGATCAATTATACATGGGGCGCACACAGGAACGCAAACATGATTAAACAACCGAAGCCTGCACACACATACACACACACAAGCACACACACACACACACACACACACACACACACACACACACACACACACACACACATACACAGCTTCACATGCACACAAACATACACCCACACACAGGCAAATTATTATTGTAAATAATGTATTACTAGTGCCAATTACCTAAATGAAAGTGCACTCTTAAGACTGTTGTGTGGGCTTATGTTAAGTGTTATAATGTAATTATAGCTATGACTCCCATTATGGGGAAGGTGTAAACAGAATGTCACAGTTACTGCTATTCCCTCTGCGGAACTGTGTGTTCAATAACTGATCTGCTTACTCATACTCATTGAAGCCACTATGAACTTATTTAAGGTGAGAAAGAAGCTGTGCATTCAAATAGAGGGAGATTACGGGTGCAGGAGAGTCTACTGTCCAAGCTGTTTGACTCCCAGCCAAGATTCTATTGGATTGGCCTCGCAACTCCAAGCCTAAACCAAGCATCCTTGAGTGAGATACCTAACCTCGCCTTGTCATATTTGAAGAATATGTCCGGACAACCCTGCAAATACTTAATGGGGTAGTTCAGGATTTTGGACATCGGGTTTCATTTTCAAGTGAGCCAGTGCGTTATTTATCATTGGAGACCGTTTTCAACCCTTTTCATTCATTCCTTCTAGTTGCAGAAATCGCTGGTGCTAGGTTAGCGCAAGTCGAGGGGAACTGCTAGCCTGCCAATAAAAACAGTTTTACCCACTCCAAAGTACACCCGATGCAAACCAATTATAATGCCCGACTATCGATGTAAATGTCTGTGTTGATAGAATAATATTAGAAATAAAACTATCCTTGTATCGCAATGATCACATTATATTTTGGGGGACTACTTTCTCAGCAGCAGCGGGATTTCACTTTGCACCAGTGTAGCAACCAATTCACTACAGCAGAAGGTAAACAGAGAAGCGCACTCCAGGTAATATCAGTCCGCCGCTGCCGTAGCTTGCTTCCAACTACAGGGATTATAAACTAAATGCAATGCGATGCAAGGGTAAGTTTATTTCTAACACTATTCTATCAACACAGACATTTACATTGATAGTCTGGCATTATATTATCATGTTTGCCTCAGGAGTGGGTAAAACTGTTTTTATTGGCAGGCTAGCAGTTCCCCTCGACTTGCGCTAGCCTAGCACCAGCGATTTCTGCAACTAGAAGGACTGAATGAAAAGTGTTGAAAACGGTCTCCAATGATAAATAACACACTGGCTCACTTGGAAATGAGACCCGATGTCCAAAATCCTGAACTTCCCCTTTAATCAGGGGAGTTGTGGCTTGTGTGTTGTGGCAAAGATGCTGGTTGTAGGCCAGAAACACTCAAAATGTTTATGATTCTCATGGGAGCCATGGTTAACTAATAGGAGTCTATTGCAGTTCACTTGTGTACATCACCAGTGAACTTTTCTTCTGAAAATGTGGCCGTGATGTAAAACTGGGACCTGAATGGTTGTAAGTCAGTTTGGATGAAAGCATCTGCTAAATTCCCTAAAAAGAAAAAAAAGTTCAACTGGGACCCGGTAACCTGTTTCTCCAATTCTCTTCTCTTGTAGACATTCACTTTTTATGAATGCTGACAGCATCGGTGACAGAGTTTGATAATCTCCCACTGGTTGGCAGAATGAAATGCGTAGCTTGGCTTTGATCAACACATGAATTGAACGTCTGTCGCTTCATCGTTGGCCAAAAGGAGGCCGTATTTACCTAAAGGAGACAGGAACCAGGGCGCGGTTTTGAAACCATTAGCGTGTTCTCCCAGCACGATGCGCCCCATCTGATTCACATTAGTTGCCGTAGCAACACCTAATCTTCTATTCTACTCCCTGTTCAGTTCTAATACACCCTCGCATGTCTCTGCTTGCACAATGCCGTGGTACATGATAATGGTTTAAAAAACAAACACACAATAAAAAGATAATTATTTGGGGTGAATTAGCAGTGTGAGGCCCTAAAGAAGGGGCGATTGTCTGAGCAGGTCATTTGGCGTTGAGTTATGGGTTTCATTAAAAGTGAAGGAGGGAGAGGGGAACGGACAACACACCGCACTGCAGAGATATGGAAGGAGTTATCAGCAGGAGTAGAAACCGTGGGGATCAGGTGCAGTTCACTGGCGCCAGCACTCACCGGGAAATTGTTTCCCCCTCTCTCTCCCCCCTCTCCCTCCCCCCCTCTCCATCTCGTGTTATTCCTCTCACTGGCTCTCAAAACTTTCTCCCTCTCCCCCCACCCTGTCTCAAATCCCTTTCTTTTTCACTCTATTGCTTCCCTGTCTTCTTTTTTTGTCGCCATTTTGACCCCTTTCTCTCCTCGCCACGTGTCTGATTCGGCTCTGTGTCGATTTCCCTCCATCTCCTATGTCTGAACTCTTCCCCTACCCTGCTTCTTGTACCCCCCCCGCCCCCCACCTCCCCCTGTTTTTCTGTCTATGTGGTCTGCAAATCTATAAGAGATTTGCAGACCACAGCAGCCATCAACCTTCACTAAAACCGCTGTCACACGTTATTCTGATAGAGAACAAGGTGCTGGAAGGGTTAAAGTCAGAGCATCTGGTGAAGTGACCCTGACCTTGCCTCCCCCTCCTCCTCCCCGGGGCTGTCATTGCACTCTCCCCCGTGTTTAGGTCTGCCTTCCTGCATTAGGAATGTCTGATCAAATCAAACTGAAGATAGCGTCGCTCTCACACTGATAAACCAGGCTGTGTTTACAGTGACATCAACACGGATGCATTCTCCTGCTCAAAGCTGCTCAAGGCAGGGGGCAGCCTGACAGAACAGCTACAGAACGGTTACCTTGCCATGAAGGACAGATCCCCTCTACTGGATTCCTTATCGTCCCGTGGATTTGTGGATTTCCTTGCCCTTTAGAGAGGTTAGGTTGAAGGGTACCGAGGGGTGTAGTGCAGTCCTGTGAAGCCCATTGGAGACTGTAACTGTGAATTACGGCTAAATAAATGAAACCAAATGACTTGGATTTACTCGACTTACAGAACAGCTTCAGAAGGTTAGCGGGAAGGTTAGGTTAACCTTTTAGTACACAAGCAGGCGAGGGGGGGGGGGGGGGGGGGGGCTTTAGATAATTGTCTACCACTGTAAAACTGTGCTTGCTGCTCAGATAATAGAAATGACTACAACTGTGTTGACTCTTATACGGGGCCAAAGTTGGGGCCAAAACTGTGGCTCCTCTTTTTCCGTGCAGATGACCACCCCTACATGACCCTTGAAACCCGGTCCGCGTGCCTGTTGGTCACTTCCATAACCAGTGAATAATAGTTTGTGCTCTGGAGTGCCAGAGCACAAACTATTTACTTTGTGTCTGACAAAAAGCAGTGGTGGCATGTGTGCCAAAGCCGGTTGCTTTCCTGTCATCCTCAAGCCAAACTGTTTAATTGGTCCTGTGTTTGATACTAGGGTTGTGTATGCCTCAAAGCCTGGCTCTGTGCCCGATACACTTAATTACTGCAGGCTGGTTAGAGAACTTTGGAAGCGTTTCAGTGGAAAGATTTGTGAAAAACTGGGAAAGATGGCATGAAAAAGCATA
This sequence comes from Micromesistius poutassou, assembly GCF_964030765.1. Taxonomy (NCBI): domain Eukaryota; kingdom Metazoa; phylum Chordata; class Actinopteri; order Gadiformes; family Gadidae; genus Micromesistius; species Micromesistius poutassou. The sequence continues at coordinate 10,722,099 of NC_140275.1, read as the reverse complement.
GCGCCTCTCCTGCTGTGAAGTGACCGGCAATCTGGATCGTTGTCATGACTAATACGTTTTGTTTTTTTCTCCAAGGGTATATCTTGCAGATAACAGATAAAATTAAGAAATGCAGTTTAACCTTCCTATAGTTTGACCTTGTTATATTTTGGTGCTGTCTATGCTTTAGTAATGACATACAAAGGTGTAAACCTTTGCTCCTCACTTGCTCAACGTTACAATGGAAGAGGCAATCCTATAAATGGTGAATTGGTGAAATGTCATGACGTGCTGTATGTATGCGTTTCGCTCCAGTCACCTTAAGCAACATACCATTGCTCTTTCTCCAATTTAAAATGTCAACCAGACTAATTATTGCAGAAGGAGAAGAGTATTGTTTTTTATTTTAATGTCCATTGTTTCTGCTGGATATCAACTGAGGAAATCTTCGGCCTCAAATTCCATCTCGACTTGAATACACTGGCTAACTAACTAACTAACTGGCTCAGAAAAGATTGGGTGATTTGCCCTACTGGCTACACTCCAATGCCTAGAGGTAATAAATAGCCCTGCAGTTTGCACTGACATTTTAGCTTAGACAATTCAGAAGATGTTTCTCTGAGTGCATCATGTAAAGCTTAAAAATTAAACACCGGGGTGGCTGGGAATTTACATACTGTAATCCCCATAATACTCACTGAGCCATTCAGTGAGCAGGATTTTTGAACTAACGTGATTCTCTAGTTATTCTAACGAGTGAACAGAAGTATAAAAGCTAATCAAATCAAAACGGCAGTAATAGCTCCAACAAAGGTTGTTACACAATTGCGTATTATTGACCTATTTTGTGAAGTGCCAATGTCCCATGTGTCTTGCTCAAACAACCTCAAGTGAAGACCGGTTAGTACTAGGCTGTGGAATCTAGTTAATAAAGATTAACGGATCAACTGTCAGCTGTGTAATGTTTTACAAGAGCACTGTGTAATTTAAATGGACCATAAATAGATTGTTTTTAATGATAACATCATAACAACATCTCACAAGAAACACACAACATCTCACAAAAAAAAAAACGAAACCTCGGGCTTGTGCATCCAAATGCATCATGGGATTTTTTTTATTGACGATACTTAAATATATACTATACTATACTAAAGAAACTTGCTGTAAACATTGTTTATGATGTCCCACATGTGTAACGCTGTGGCTGTTAAGCAATGATTACCACCAACACAATTAAGACATGCCAATGCTGCCGTGCTTCCAAAACGTTGCGATGTACAAGCCCTGTTATCTACGATATGGCTGTAAAGTATGCTTTGAAGTAAGTCAGAGCGGGATAATCACATAAGCAAAAATACAATAGAAGACAGCAATTCCCTGTCCCCCTACCGAATCTATAAAGACAACATCAGTAATGCACACATTCACTTTGAGAAAGTTCTGTCAGTTCTCCATTGAGCAATGGCGTAAGCATCAAACAACTGAACCGGGAGGTAAAATTGTCACATATTCTATTTTTCAAACCCACTCAACACCCACACCACTCCGAATGGCTGTTGGGAAATATTGAAATGAAAAACATATGAATAACATCCGCTATTTGATGCCGAATGGGGAAGGCAGTGTTCACGAGAGATCAAATGATGTCCTTGCCAGCTCAAACAAAGCTCTTCATTCAAGGCCCACCCAGTATCAGAACATTCTTCCCTCTTTCTTTCCCTCGACATGGAGGGTCTGATGGAGTACGCTCCCATCAAAAGAGTCTCTCTCCTAAAGTCTCTTTACTGTAGGCTCTTTCTTGTTCCTTCTTGCTGCTCAGAGTAGGAGAATACCCTTTTGTGAACAACAATGCAATCGGAATGTGGTCCGAAACTAAGTGCACTTGTCCATCTTCCTTCAACATAAATGTCCTAACACATTAAAGCAAGGAAAATGTTTATCTAAAGGATTGCGCCAGAATAATTGTTTGTCTATATAATGCCAATAAAGTCACTTCAGACACTAACATTGACATTAACACATGATTGATGGCTTCATAGACTATCATAGCCCTAAGGCCCAAACCTCAAGTCTGTCCGTCGCAACCATTTCACTCAAGCCCAGCCCCTAGGCTGCTGCTAACAACAAATCTAAATCAATTATACGAACGAGAACCGCAACGTGCATTTTTTAAGAAAAATGGGGTATGAATCAACGGATGATCATAACACTGTCAAACAGTAAAAGCACAACGGAGAGGCGTGGGACAGATATGCTGCTTTAAGTAAGGGAATGACCTCCAACCCAAGAGAATGACCTTACTGTTTGACTCCCATGCTCATGGTGTCTGAGACCTTGACCGTCAGCCATGAATTACTCTGGTCCCCAGGTGGAAAATACCAGAAGCCTCTATTTTTGTGATGAAATGGGATTTAGCCGTGACGCAGCAGGCGTGATGTCTGGGAAGGAACTTGGATGATCCGTCCAATTGCACCATATGCTTGGATCCCATGAATCGTCTGTGCATTCAGAGCAACAGAAACACTAAAAGGCACCATGAAATGAAACAACTACGTGCTAGAATTGAACTTGTTAGCTTTTGATTTGCAGCCATCAAATTGTTCCCCTAATCAACAAGGTAGGTGCCAGAAAATACAATAATTTGTCAAATATTCAACAAAGTATGTGCCAGAAAATGCATACATTTGTTAGCTATTCAACCAGGAAGGTCTTTGTGCCAGAAAAGACATGAATCAATGTATCTTCCTCCAGAGCTGCACAATGACAGCTTATCCAACCTTTAAACCAATAATGGAACATATGTTATTTGTACCCTTCAGGTAAATCCCTCACAAGGCCAACACACAGCTGTCTATTCAGATATGGTCACATGTGCACAATTCAATCAAGTCATGACAAATCAAATCCCATTTTTCATATATCTTGATTGTTGATTTTAAATCTCGCCTACTCCACTTTTTGACATGTGTAAATTTAAATTAAACTGGTCATAGTTGTTTCTGATGAGCAAATCGTTACGTGTGGTCTGATGGGGACACTAAGCAAGAGCCGATTCCCTGATTGGATGAGCATGTGGTAGTGGACTGTGAGCATAGCATGTCAAATGGCCACTGAACCATAAGCTCGTTGTCAGGGAGAACTCTGAGAGGCACGCATCACCGGCGTCTCAACGTCCTACTCGACTAACAAGCCCACATCATTACAGGGCTCTTACTCGCTGGTTATATTTCAGTGCCAGTGGTTTTGGCCTATGGCTGTCTGCTGCATTTAGGTGGGACGGCCTCGTTGCTATTATTGGTGCATTTTGATGAATCTAGCAGGAGGCTTGTCAAGGATGACTCTTTACGGACACTTTCAAATTGAAAATGACCAAACCTTGATCCAAACCTTGTATTCTCGCAAGATCTTCTGGTCATTAATAAAATGAAAAAGCTACAAGTCATGTGAATTTTTAAATGGAGTTCAAAAGGCTTGGTTTGCAATAATGAATGTGTGCACGCATACACTGTATAGTGTCACATTTAGCTGTACATACAGTATGTGTGGTTGTGTGTGTGTGTGTGTGTGTGTGTGTGTGTGTGCGTGCGTGAGTGACAATGTTGGTGTGCATGTGTAAATGCAGGAGGGAGCCATGCGAGGATACCAGCCGGACAGCGGTGAAAGTGCTGCTATGGACTCGCTGTACACCGCTTGTTGCTGCGGCGTTTCTTAGATGAATTAAACATGACGGGCCCACAGCTTTTTAGATAGAACAGAGAGGCTTCGGCTTGGGAGGCAGAGGAGTGTGTGTGCGTGCGTGCGTGCATGCGTGCGTGCGTGCGTGTGTGCGTGTGTGCGTGCGTGCGTGCGCGAACCAAGTCTTTTATACCGCTGCTTAGCGATTTCCCCTCAAAAAAGTTCCGTGGCCAGGGCAACAGAGATCTTTATGAACACATAATCCACCATGTTGTGCTCGAAGCCTCATTCCAGTTTTAGAAAGAAATGTGTCCTAGTTAACCTTTAATGCGCTCCCTGTTGCTTCTGTAGCGACAGGGGGGCCCTTCAACAGGGCCATTAAACTGTGGAGACACAGGCTAACAAATGATAAATACAACTAATAACGCTGCCAGTGTTTCGACCCTCGCATAGATTGCTGAAGCTGGATAAAAGTGGTGGCGGAAGCGAAGGAGGAGGAGGAGGAGGATGAGGAGGAGGAGAGGGGGAGAAGGGGGGAGGGGGGGGTTAGGCATTCGACCACGACTCAGCGAAGTGCTCAACTGAAAAGAGAGATATGCCGAGTCATGCTGGGGACGATGAGTGGGCGCAGCACGGAGCCCACGGCGTGTGATTGTGAGGGAACATCAGTGCGGATCTGAAAAGTGACAGAAGAACGAGATAAGCCTATCCCTAACCCAGATATGGGGGGGACAGAGTCCCAGCCCATTGGCGGGCCTCGGACCCACAGCCGCCCCAACCCCCCCCCCCCTCCCCCCCAGGTCGTCCAAACTTCGTCCAGGCATGAACTTCGGAGATCTGAGTCCACTTTGCCTCTCATCACACAACCTGCTGGCAAAGTTATGTATTCAGCAGCTTTTATAAAGCAGTCTGTGTACTGCAGTGTGCTTCAAGCAGACCTGGGACTATATTATCTGTTTAACCGTTTAATCCAGCACCCAGAACATTTCGTTTGCCTGGAGATCACCCGCCACAGAGCATCCTCCGCAGGGTCCTAGAGATCCACCATCAATTGTCTGGTCCACAAAAGGGATTTAATAGAAGCTCCAAAAGCACTTAAACTTAATCCGCAGTAGAGCTAAGTGACACACAATGCCAAGGCTGCCTATTAAGGATTACTTTACAGTTGGAAGTAAAAAAAAAAAAAAAAAAAGATTAGATTTTTCAGGCTTCTTTCACCAAGCAATAAATAGGCCTCACATCTAGCACCTGCCAAACCATGAGCTTATTATGTTCCTTATATAATGGAACTGCCTCACTGCGATTAACTTTATGAAAGTGGCAGATAATTCTTTATCATCACTATCCGAGAAGGGGAAAAAATAAGACTAAATTAAACCCTACTTACAGCATGATTCTGTTTTCTTTCAAATTGAATCATTTTCAACCGGTCACTTTAAGGTTTAATTTATGTCCGGGTTGTCCGATTATGAACATAGATACGGGTCGAGATAGAGATGCCTCTGGAGTCTTGGCCACATAACATGCTTACCATGTAGCCTTGTAGGGGAGTTTTCAATCCGTTGTTCCTATGCTACAGTCTGTCGGTCATGTCTGCCTGCCTTCACTGTCCTGTCGGTAAAGATGAATAGAAATAGGGAATAGAGTGTGTTGCTATGTAGAGAGCAGAGCAGCGGCCAAAACGGAGCATTCACCCTAAACCCAGACTGGCAAAACATGGCCTCCACGGTTTAACGTGAACAAAGGCTGTTTCTGTGCAGCTGTGACTTCCTCTCGGCGCAACAAGGAGGTCTGTTATTCAAGGTGAGGTATTACAGCAGTGCGGTCCCAATCTTGGCGCCAGGACACACCTCAAGGTCTACCATGGAAAGTTAAGTGCTGTCTGCTATGAGTTCCTCTCTGTGAGATACCAGCCATCAAGTGCCTCCAAAATTCTAAATATTTTCCTTCAATGGATAGTAACTCTCTCCTAGGCTGAGGGGAACGTGATAGAGGCCTACTTCAATTCCAATTTTATAAAGTCACTCTGTTTTTAAGCTAGGGTAGGCAGTTTGGAGAAACCAGCGAGAAACCAGCCAGAACACGTGACGTGTGAGCTCTCTAGTTTAAGCAATAGGTTTGGCAGCCTTCAGGAAGTCTAGAGTCATACACAATGAGTGCACATCAGACAGTGCCCAGACTGCCTTAGGTAGGTAGACCCTAGACAGGTAAGCCACCCAATCAATCTATTTCCAGATGGTTAAGATGGATATATGTCCTTTCAGATTATTTTAGGAATAATGTGTTGCAGTGCTGCAAAATGGATATAAATGGATCCTAAGTAAACCCTAGTTGAGAAGATATTTGATTCAACCACCATACCTTTACATTGGATTTGGGACATGGCCATGGAGTGTGTGTAGTGAATAGCTGGTTAAAGGCATTTTTTTTCTCTGAACACTTTGGGTGTAAGAAACCAACGCAGACAGCAATTTTCGATTGTTCCAGTATTGAGCAAGAACACTGAAGCCGTTTTCTGCAAAAAACGGGCTTCAATGTTATCCTTTGTGGCAATGACACCCGATGATGTAGCCTACGTCCTCTAAAAGTGAAGTCTCACTGGAGTTTAGCTGTGGCAGGAAGAGAGCAGCGGAAATGTGAGTGACAGCTGAAGAGAGGAGAGGGTTGTGTGTGTAAGAGTGAATGACAATAGGAACATTTCCTGCAACAACACAACAACATTTCCTAGCAGGACATCTTTGATTGATCGAGACACAACAACAAACAGACCATATCAAGAAAAATGTTTATTTTCCCTAAATGGGAACTTTTTCATAATGTTAGAATATATTGTCTAAAAACAAGCACTTTAGCAGGATGTATATGGTCGGGGCAGAATTGCCAAAAAGGATTACATTGCTCAATGTCTTTTGTTTGCTACAGCGTTCTCGCTCAATACTGGGCAAATTTAAAACATTGTTGTCTGCAATACTATTTAAAACACCCTCAACTGGCCCAGGCCAGGCTGATTGGACAGTGGGGCATATGGTGCATTCACATCACTGGGAATTATGGGGAAAACATTTTCGCGACGTCGGAAAGTTCTCGTGAACGACACCTCATGACGCTCTGAAGATTCTACTTCCGTTTGGCAACTGGGGCCAGATTTTGATAACAGAGTTGCTCAGTTGGTGACCTATGATTTACTAGTGACACGCATGAACATGGCGGAACATGAAAGTTTTACTCAATATAAAAGGATCAACCATCATATCACATATTTTACTATTGATTGACGTTGTAACCGTCTGTTGGCATCGACTCAGTTTTAAATGTTGACTACTGATAAACCAGCTCTAGATAGGGGCAAGTGTAGCCTTCCATACAGTGGCAATAAAATGTGCTTCTCATAAATAAAAGCAACAGTAGGTGATAGACTACAAGGAAATAAAGGCATGCAAACTTGAAACTGATCCTACTAAGTTCTGTTTAGTTCCGACTGTTTTTTATGAGAACTTTTAGATTCCGAACGCAGCGCACATGAACGGTCGCTGTCGGGAAGACGCGTAAGCGCGAGCGTCATCACTGACGAGGGGTCTCGTTATAACCAGGACCGTGAACGTGCCTTTAGAGAGGCTGCACACCCCCGTGTTGCATTGACTAATCAGGGTGCACAGGTTGAACCTGCTATCGCTACACTGCTTTGTAATGGCAGTACAAAGTTTTGCTAACACTCAGATAAAATGCTTTTTACGACATTTCCCTGTGTCTTGGCTGGTGGAGGTGCCCAGCCAAGCCAGTTAGGTGGCGTGTGCCAAAGTCAACTGCTACGCTTGTGTTTTATAACAGAAGGTTATTCATTTGGGCATTAGCGTAATTTCCTCTAGGTCAAAAGTGTCCCAATTCAGGGACTGCATCCTTCGAAGGACGCGTCCTTCGAAGGTGTGGCCTTCGTAGACTGCGAAGGCCACACCGAAGACCGAGCGAGCGTTGTGAAATGGGACGGTCTAGCCTACGGAGCATTTCCGGATCGCGTAACCAGCCGTTAACGTAATTTACCTTGCGTGACCACTCGCCGCTCCTGTTTCCTAGCAACCCTGACAGCTGCGGTTCAAACCAGACAGCGGAGGAGAAATATGGAGCCAGAAATCATAATTTTATTTGTTATGTTTTATCTTTTATTGGAGGAGTGGGAGAAGATTCACCGCCGGGTGAAGAGGAAAAGAGGACGTTGGCTTGACGTTAATTAGTTTAACGTTATATGTCTAGCGTTAATGTCATTGAACTTTGACAATAAAGTTACATATTTAAAATGGTCCCAACCTTACTTTTATATTTAAAAAAATGTTTTTACATAGTTTTGTCATTAAATATGTATTCGCTGCAGCTGCTGCTTCCGCTCTCTCCGCGCCATTTCTGAAAAAAAATCCAACGAGCAATGAATCTTGGGATACGTTGGGCCGTGAAGGATCCACCCGGTGGGTCCTTCAAATTCGGGAAACGAAGGCTGCATATCTCGGCCGCATTTGAAGGACCCTTCGAAATTGGACTGCACTTGACGCGCCGCTGTGACGTAAGCGGTCTTCAAATGCATCCTTCGAAGGATGCAACCCCTGAATTGGGACACGGCGGTAGACTAGCCTGCCCTATGCTGCTTATTGTGCTATGCATTCTTCACAATTCAATTATTTGACATAATCAGTGCCACAAAATATGCCTGGGTGTGTTCAAAGATGTATTTTACAGTTTAAAATAGCGGAGTGCAAATTGGGAGAAAAACTTGTTTGATATTAAACCTAAACATTCCACGTCCATTTAAATTCCTTGCAGTTATGACATCAAGTCAATGGGGCCCCAATATCCTGCTGTGGAGTATTCACCTCTTCTGTGTCATTGTTTCAAGCGCTGATATCCCTGTTTATGTTAGTCAGTGCCCCGCGGGCTTCTGTTTTGGCTAACCCAACATTAGCCTGCTAGCTATCAGTCATTGCTATCTCTTTGTTTTAAACCAAAAGTAGTGTAGAACTATTGCTTTGACCTCAAATTCTATACTACTTTGGGTTTATTTCTAACATTGCTCAGATTGCTATTTGTTAGCCTCGTCGTTGGAGACCACGTCAAAAACCTTGGTTTTATAAAATGACTGTAGCCTTTACATTTTGGAATAATTGATAGCATTTGGTTTACCACATGAAGAAGCACATCAACCAATGCAGTAAATGAAATAAAAGTTTCAATTTAAATATGTGTGTGTATATATATATATATATATATATTACATAAGAATTGTTTATTCTGCTGTGCATCTTTTCCAAAGCTTGTCATTTTTTAAGTCCATGATCCTTTTGTCTAGTTTTATTTTTTCATTTGAAGGCATTATGGAAGGGCTCTGTCTCCAGGGTGATTATCTCGTCCGATAATATCATCAATCATTCCATATCCGATACCGTAAGACAATCCACATAATGATCCCAGACGCAGTCATCAGATTACTCTCTGTGTATGCAATAAACTGACTGCTTGCTTGCTTGCATCTTTTAAATCCACAGAGATTAACCTCTTTCTAAACTCATCCCCCGGTATTCAAGGAATCATCTTGAGCCGAACAAAAAAGAAGGTAGGGAAAGCTTATCGTATATTTACATCAACACACTGGTGATGAATCAATGCCACTCCCTGAGGACCAGAGTGAAATAACAGTGAGGTGGCGTCTTTGTGTGGCTGCTCTCTAAGAAAATAATAAAGTGGTTTGGGGGCACTAATGACAGTTTCCATCCTTAATTATAATGCTTCATGTGAGTGTAGCCGCAAATCATCCAGTGTAGCTCGCGGTTTGCCCCATGCCACTACGGTCCAGAACGGATCCACGAGGTCACTAAGAGGACGAGGAGATAAGTGTGGGCCGTATAAGCCCTGGAAGACACTCAACGCCGATCTTCTTGTGTGGATATCGATGGCTTCATGCAATCACGACTTCTTACTCCACCACATCCGAGGCCCTTCGTAAGGCGGCTGATCGGGTGACTTCCTGAGTCATATAACATTGCATTTAGAAAAACTATTTTGAAGTATTTATTCGCTTGCTTTGTGTTTTAGGAGTTGTATTCGTGCCAGTGATGTTTCTATGGTTCTCAGCCTCTCTTCCTTAGTCGCTTCAGATAAAAGCGCCTACTCAACGACTAACCACAAATGTTTGTGCGTCGGGTTTTGCAGAAAAAGCATCCACACGGCGTTCAATAAAGTTGAACGCCACAAGCTACTGGTGGGGATGGTGAGACGCCCCAGAGCGTGACTGAGACATAATGGAGATGGAGATGGGGGGGACGCCCTGCTCTTCCTGTTTTAATCGAGTCGAGTAGGAGATCCATTCTACCCGACTAGGATACTGAGCCACTGAGCGGTGCAGGAGTCCCACTGCTGGGGACGGGCGGGGAGGTCGGCACTGGCTGGTAGGGTGGGTGGACTCAATCCAATTCCATGCTGCAACACGCTGAACCAGCAGCGGCGAGAATCAATTAATTCAGTTTTAAATCCCCGTTGTCGATATATTTTTTTGTAGGTTATTCCATGGTCGCCTCGGAAGGTGAATTATGCTCTGTTTTATATAGTGCTGTATATTCCCAAGAGAGACCATGATTCAGGAGGTCTGTGCTGCTGACTTTCTTTTAAGCATATTGTGTGTAAGGGAACACAGTGCATCATTCCACAGTGCTCACAGCAACACTGCCAATAGACACGATGGGTGAATATAGGCTAATGGAGGGATTTAGGAACAGTTGTTGGAGGAGGGGTCGGTGGTTAAGTGGGTCTGTTGTCCAAGCTTGACTTGCAGCACAAGTGGAAAATTAGCACAGGGGTCCTAATTAAGTTAGGCTCCCGCACACTCCAGAGAAAAGGGGAGCTATGCGATCAAGGCCAGCTTCGGCTCCACCTGGAAAGCCTTAAGACCGTGCTTGCCATAACCATAACATTGTCCTATAGGCCTTTGTGCTGTATTAACATTTAAATAAGAGACCGGTCTGCCCACACACACGTGACCAAACACTACTTATAGGGGGCTTAAGTGCTAGTCTACTTAAGTCAAATGTAATCTAATAAAGCATTAAATGTGGCTTATAAGCGTGAATAATGAGTGCCAAGTAAAGATTATGTTGTAATTGCACGACTTGACAAACCGTTTGTATTTACCCTGTAAACTCAAATCTAAGGAAGGGATTATTTAAGATAAATTAAATATATGGCCTCAATTGTTATTTCAAATAAAAAATGATCAATCAGGCAAAAACAACATATAAGTGCTTATTATGAGCTTCGAAATTTGAGTAAATTTTCCCAATGTAAATTGCCCACAGCATCAGACGACTGAAACACGTCATGTACATTCCATAATAACACACGAAACATTGAACGCCTCACTGCAGACACTGGAGTCGTATAAAACGTGGTGTTTCGTGGCTGTATGAATCATGCACCGCATGAATTACCTGGGGTGCGTGTAGGACGGGCAGCGCTGGGGTCCGCTCCGTTTCACCAGACGGTTCTGTGACGCTTCCACATCCACACGGAGATTCAACTCGCGAAAGGACCTTCATCTGAGGAGCGGTGCTCATGAATTTTCAATTTCAACAACTGAAAGAAAAAAAATCCGCCAATCTGACAGGCCTACGGTCTGCATGAGCCATACCTGCTGTCCCGCTAGTCGACCTACATCATTGTACAACACAGAATCTCAGTCTCGGTAGGTCCTATGCACCGCGCTTGTCACCAATACGACTACATTGTGAGCCTTTAATGTACAAAAAACGACAGACGCTGGAAAATCCCCTTTTTACAAGCCTAGGCAAACAATCGTCCCCCCTACTATCCCAGTGAAACTGACCAAACCCCTCCACACCGTGTCTTCATATAGGTCAAAGCCAAACACCGCCAAGTCCATGCGGGCGGTACGTTGCGGCTAGTCGACCGGCCAGCCTATTCTATTCTCCCTGTGTGTGTGTTTTCTGCAAACACCGTGTCCAATAAAACCCTGCAGATACGCGACGCCGCACAGCACCACTGAGCGCACGCCGGGGTGTCGAGAGCGCTCAGTGGAGGGGAACAGCACCCCCTGCTGGACTTAAAGGGAAAGGAGTGCGCACCAACAAAAATGTGAGGATTTTGCCTTCTTATTGTGGTAATGCTGTAAAGTTTTAGCTTAAAAAGACGGCACACGAAAGACTGTGTGCCAATTATATTTTCAATTACAGATATAACCATAATTTGATTAATTATCAACTACAATTTATTTAGATACTGCCTGTCATTTAAAACCAATGGATGACATCAACATTATACATTCATAACGTCTGTATTGTATTTTCAAAACCGGTTTCTTTTATTTTATAGTTTTATTATTGTTATTTTTGTATTTCTTTGCTGTGTTTGGCCTCTTGACAAGGTTGTTATTGTAAATCAGCATATGTTCTCACATAACATGGCTGATTTAAGACCCACATTTAATGACATACTTGGCGCATTTATGCCCTAGAGACCAGAATAGAGGCCTTCTTTAATTTGATAATTTACTGCGTCGTGGTTAGGGTTAGGGTTAGGGACGAACACAGTGCAAACGAATGGAGCTATGATACGCTGACGCATACAGTAACCGTCCACGGTAACTAGATGGTAGGCTACATATTGTTATTCATAGCGCCGTTCTGAGTAAGTTTTACGCTGGGGCAGTTCCGTCACGTAATCGCTGTGACACAAATTGCACCCGTGGGACTAGATAACATTATCTGTACAACGTGATATTTATTCTTACTCTCCAAGTCAACCCCTGTGGCCCAATGGATTTTATCCTTCCCATCACATTTATTACGGGCTTATCCACTGTCTGTCCTGGAGGAGTTGTGTATTGGCACAGCCCAGATGACGCTGCATATTTCAGCAGCAGCAGCAGCAGCCTCGGTGAGGTGTGTGTGTGTGTGTGTGTGTGTGTGTGTGTGTGTGTGTGTGTGTGTGTGTGTGTGTGTGTGTGTGTGTGTGTGTGTGTGTGTGTGTGTGTGTGTGTGTGTTTGGGGGGGAATGGGGAGGCGTTGGCGGCGGCGGCGGCGGCGGTGGTGGTGGTGGCGGTGGTGGTGAGGCGGAGATCTCTCGGTAGAAGGGATTCTCTTGCAGTGTCTGGAGAGAGAGACGTTGGATTAGAAGCCCGGCCGTGACCCTAGTCAGCACGGGCTCCTACCGCGGCAACACAACCCCAACTCGTGCTCAGCTGTACCAGACGGGCTTTTGTATATACATATGTAACAGCTGCATTTTAACGCTAATTATACAGTGAGTCGATGTTGTATACATAAACGTGATATACATATATGATCAGCCTCACTTGTAAGTCTCTTTGGATAAAGTGTAAATGTCATCGTAGCCTACGATAATTCAAAGGATATATTTATTTTTTTAATGCAGAAATATACAGACAGCGATGCATATTAATCCTTTGATGTACTTTACTTTTGTTTTTAATCTCTCTTTACCTTTTTTTTTATTGCAAAAGCCAACGCATGCTACGCACATAGCACATCTAGACACACACGTACGCACGCACGCACGCACACACGCACACACGCACATTCATACACAAACACGTTTCACCGTGGGTCACCACAGCAAGCGTCCTGGACACAGGTGGCTGGGGCGGCTGGTGGAGGATAATGATGTCAGTACGGGGGATGAACCTGTCAGACGACCAGACAGAGGTCACAGCCCTCTGTGGGCTTTGCCCTGCAGATGTGTGTGTATGTTTGTTATTAAAAATGGATGTCTGTTTGAATGCGTGTTTGTGTATATGCTGGTATGAATTTAATTATGTATGTCGGTCTGTCTGTCTCTGTCTGTCTGTCTGTCTGTCTGTCTCTCTGGCTGAACAAAGAACCAACACACTCCTCATCTGTCATTGACGGAAGTCGTTTTGAATGTTCCTCTGTCTTTGCTGTGTGTCTGTGAGCGGTTCAAGTTTCTTTCCTGAACAACGTGATGAATGAGCATGGCATGAGAACAAAGTGTATGCTATTATAAAAATAAGTAGCTTGTGACTAGGCGGATATCACCGTAGATAAGATCATCTTCATCACAAGGGCCTCCTCACAGAACAGCAGTGATCCCACACCCCTCTGACAATCTAGCTTTGTCCGGTGCAGTCCCATGCCCCCATTGTGTCTGCCTCTGAGGTTTTAAGCCTGTATTAATTATCATGAGAGATCTGACCTGTTCCCTTCCCGATGGGAACCTGCAGTGTTTACACTGCCAGAGCCCGGTAACTTCAGTGGGTGGAATATCAAAATCACATGTCAGCCGTAGAGGAGCTGTGTGTGTGTGTGTGTGTGTGTGTGTGTGTGTGTGTGTGTGTGTGTGTGTGTGTGTGTGTGTGTGTGTGTGTGTGTGTGTGTGGCGGCTACTTCTCTCAGGTGTAGCCGACAGTCTTCCACAGTAGGGTTGACCCCTACAACACAGTCGTGAACAGGTTTGACCCTCGCTACAAAGTTTTTAATTTTATCACCATTTTACTATTTTTGCAACTTTTGGTTTTAGGCTGCTCCAGTCGACAAGGGTAAATTCAATAACCAACTTACTACTAAACTACTTTACTCTAGCCAGAGACACAGAATAATAATAGGAAACCAAAGCAGTATCAACAAGGGTAAATTCAATAACCAATTTTCAGGCAGGTACTAAACTACTTTACTCTAGCCCGAGACACAGAATGATAATAGGAAACCAAAGCAGTATCAAAAGTTAGAGCTTATGCAAATTCAATTCCTTATGCAAAAGGAATTGTTAGTGTTTATCCAAAATGTAATACTGATAAATCAGTCGGAGCAGAGTTGAGTTACTCACAATCTGTTGGATAACAGCCAATCTGAGTCTTTCCAAAGTCTCCTAGTCCTACTTGTCTTCGTCTATTACTTGTTTCCGTTTCTACTTCTCACTTCTCCTCTTGTATACAAGAACCTCACTGATAAAGGGCTTTATACAAACATGTCTTCTGCATCCGGGCTCTTCTTATTAAACTGTATGTCCTGTAAAAATACATATTTTCCGGGCACCATAATTCTATTTTGACAATGCCAAGCGATGATGAGGCCTACACTGAAAGTTGATCAGTTAATGTACACATTTGCAGTTCATTTATCGTTTGCAAATTGTAAACCAGCTCACGTAGCACCCGTCTTGATATCCTTATATCCTTAGTTGCTCAACTGTCTCCATCTTTCAACCTAACCCTAACCATAACCCTAACCCTAACTCCAAGGTTAAACCCCTGTTTTGGCACACAACTGGTCATGGAGCTTTTTCGAAAGAGTACAAGGCTTTTCAGGTCGGGTCGAATCTATTACAATCTCAGTTGATCCAGTTTGTTCACTTAGCAACATGGCTACAGAGCAGTGTGTTTGTGTCACAATTTGTTTCATATCTGGTAACCCGGAGAATAGTGTATCATGGCAAACAGTCCAAAAGAAAGAAAATCTTTCCGACCCAGAACCGATATTTCAAAGGGGAACATACTGGCTGTAGCATCGTTGGGGGAGAAGTCAGTATTTTGCTTCATCTCTGATGACAGATCAGATTTAGTAGAGTCAATGAGTAACATATAGTTCCTTGAATAAAACAGACATAATAATGTATGTAAATGTATGTATAAGATACATTAAAAAGGTATAAAAGCATTAACTCATTACTCATTTTATTTAATTTTCCTCTTCTTGAGCTGGAACATCACTTGCTTCCCCATTCTTCTGAATATATGACCCGTCTCCCTGCTTCTTGTCTGTGTTCATGTCAGCAGTACAAAGTGTACAAGTTCAGCGTCAGCAGAACCAAGTACCTCTAGTGGTACTTTGCATTCCCATGCCTCATGTGGATGCTTCTGCAGTTCTGTCCTGTCTTTCTCTAGCTCTAGACCTCTTGTGCATTTCTTTTGTTTTAGCATTTTCCTCTTTTTTTGTTACAATTAGCAGACACGGTCATTCAAACAGTTTGGAGTCCAACAGTGTGTGTGTGTGTGTGTGTGTGTGTGTGTGACTCTCATAGACAAACATCTAGGATAGAATACCACATATATTACACACACACACACACACACACACACACACACACACACACACACACACACACGCAAAAGCCCACAAGCTGTGAAACATACGTAAGCACATACAAGCACACATTGATTGCTCGTCGTCACTGTAAATGAGGGAAACCTCAGTGTCTCTCGAGGGAAAATAAAGGTTATTGATTGTCCCAGACAATTGACAAAAGCTGCTTGTTGTATATTGTTTTACTTTATTGACTTACAGTGTACTCACAAATAATTCACAAAAATGAGAAGAAGTACCAGTCTAGATTATTCTGACTCAGCGATGACAAAATACAGCCCTTAACAGTAAACACGTGAACCAAAAGACAGGTCAGAGTTCGCCTACATCTTTTTCACCGAAACTGCTGATGAGCCCGGCTGTTCAGTTGATCGGCTGATAATGATTTGGTGTGTTTATCGATCTGCCACATTGATTTGATTCCTCACACTCCCGCTTGCCATCCTCCCTGTGAGCCAATCAGCGGGCTTTGTGGAGCTTGGTCATGAACCTGGTCATCTGCATTCAGAAACCACAGACTCCTGCGACCTCCAACCAGCCTGATTATGTAATTTAAAAAATCTCCTTGTTTAGAGGAAGCGAGTTAGATGGCCTCTTACTTTTTAACTAACAAGCAGCTCCTTGTTATTACACAAACATTACAGGGGAATTCTTAACGTCTAGTTAAGTATAGGGGTACTGGTGACATTTTCAACAAAGGTCATCAGGTATAATAACCAAAACATGTCTGAACTGTGTGGCGTGTGTATGTATGTGCGTGTGTGCGTGAGTGCAAATGGACGGACCCCGTTTGCCCGTTCTCAGTTGAAACACAAAGCTCATCTTTATAGCTGAAGACAAAAAACAAGCATGTTGTGTTGATTGATTACTATAACACAAAAATACATTTCCATGAACAAATAAAAGGGCTTACAGAAAACGGCACTTCTGCCGCATGGCTAGCAGCCAGCCGCGCTATCTTTGTACAGCTGTCATGTGAAGGAGCCCTTTGAGAGGGCACGCAGCCCACAGAAGGAGCATGGGGTGTCATCTCTGAACCCGCCGCGTGACACGACACGAGTAAGACAAATTGGGCTGTAGTACAGTGAACAGCCGTGACAATCGCGCCCTTATTAAAGACCGTCACACATAGTAGATTGACGTTCATTACGAAAACAGGCACATGGGTGTCTTATTAGCGTGAATGGCCGCTAGCTGAGGCCTTGGACAAAGAGCCTGAAGATTAAAGTGAAATAGCGGACTTTATCCCTTCAATCTGAACGCGCCCGCAGAAGGGACGGCGCATTAATAATGCAATGCAGATCTCTTTGAGATCTACAAAAATAGATCACTCATTATTAAAGCAACACACTTAATAGAATTAGTACAAATATGAATAAATAAGGAGATTATTCTAAGCAACAAATGCAGAACCTGTGCACTATCGCTTCAGGAGGAATGAGTGTTACATAATCTTTTACACAACTTTTTTTTTTCCCCCCAGGTTGTCACAGTAAAGAGTCAGACAAATTAGGCCTAATTGAGTTTCCAGGGAGATTGGGTTTCCTGTTACGGGACACCTACATCCTTCCGTCAGTATTAAAAAAGGATGACTCTCCAAATGAGTTTCACGTGATCCCTTCGGTTCTTCACCTCTGTGCTTGTTGTTGTCTGAATTGTCTAACAGTGTGTGACGTTGTAGGCGGCACTCATCCCAGCATGGATATCCCATGGCTTTGGTATAAACGCTAACCTCAGTGAACAATGGACAGGAGAGTACAGTGGTTATGGTGTTTCATACCCACTCCAAAGGTTCTGGGGTCGACCACCCCCCCCCATGTCTACAGTCCACCACACCCAAACCCACACCCATACTTACACCCACACCCACAACCATACTTACACCCACACCCACACACAGGACGCTCATGCTGGGCAAAACAGCAGTTTGGGCGTTCAGCTGGTAGCTGGAAGGTCCCTGGTTCAATGCCCAGGTTCTCCTTGCTAACGAATCAAGGTAGCCCGTAACATGGAAAACACCACACCAAATTTTGTTTCATGATTTACGTGAATGCAGTCAAACTTTACCGTAGAATGGATTTCACATCTCACATCCTGGGAGTACATCGGTTCCTGTGTGGTACTGAAATAACCCACTTCTGTCCAGATGAAACCCCCGCCTTGATTAGTTTAGTGTTCAGTGTGTGTTACAATTCATCTTGAGCAAGGAGCTTCGCCGTATAGCTTGCCCACTATGTTGTTATGGCTGTGCCCTGCCTCTTCACCCTAATTAGAAGCCACTGAATGCGGTGTGGTTTATTTATGTCACAAAAGTCAGTTGGCGGAACTGTGTGTCTGTGTGTGTGTGCGTGTGTGCATGCTTGCTAGAGAAAGAGAGAAGAGAGAGAGAGAGAGAAAGAGAGGAGGAGGAGAATTAGTTGAGTGCAATGGTTGTGGTTGGGACTCGCCCACTCAAACAGTATATTATGTGGACAACCCAGCTGTTCCTCACTTAATTATGGGAACACTTCTATTTACTCATCTCCCTGTGTGCACATCTACCCCTAAGTTATCTCCCGTATCCATCCTTCAATGAATCAAATTCATCAGCCTATCGTAGTAATCAAAGCAATAGTTTTTATTGGATTATTGTTTGACAATCAAAGCAAAGTTGTTACTAAACGATTAAATACATTGTTAATACGTAAAGCTTTTAGCATTGAATGATTTCTATTCCAATAATTTCATGTCCGGATATAGCACTGACTATTATTTAGTATTTGAATGTTTATAAGCATTATAGCTATGCTTATGGTTATAGTCATGATATCATGCCCCAGCATATAAATGACAAATTCACAGGCTACACCATGATTTCATTGTTACAAAACCAATCTCTGGAAGTGCTTTTGAAAGCCATTAATTAGATCTAGCATTCAAGCCATCATCCCATTTTGATATCTGCTTGTCTCAATGGGCTCATTCTTTCTGGATAATATCCTCATGACATCTAACTTAATAATTAAAGTGCCCCTTATTTCACCAGCGGGTGTGAGAACGTTTAACCAAGCTTATTTGTTTTGCCTTTTCCCCCTCCTTAACACTTCTGTTCATGTAGTACAAAAAACACTGAACGATTGTGTGTGTGGGCTGAATGTGTTCCCATTTAGCCATTGCAGCCCATTTGCTATTTCTAGAGGAAGGAATCACTGACCCACTTTCGACTATGGGTTTCCATTTTGTTCTGATTACGCTAACTGTACATGTGCTGAGCAGGTGTGTTTGTGTTGGAGTCTGTGGAACGAATACTCACTAAGGCTGATTTATGGCTACTTAATTACAGGGTGCCATTTTGTTAAGGCACAATAAATAATACACTACGCAAATGATTACTTATTCACCTGTACATGTGCATACACAGACACAGTATGGCACTAAATGGAAAAGGTAATCTTTTAATCATCAATTGTTTTTTAACTGAAGCTTGTCTAATATGTTGACAAGCTTATGCAATGAGCAGCTGTTGGTTGCAAGCACAGAAACACTAGTGGAAATGTGCCCAATATCAAATACTTTGTTGACGCCACAATATACCTCATGTAACATTTTGAGAAAAAGTGCCTATATGATTTTTTTTAAATCTTTATTTCATACCTAGACTTACCTTTGCTACTTTCGCCTTTGTATTCAGTATCACTACAGTGCATTTGAAGTACACCAGTGATCCTTGCCTTGTCATGACAATTTCAACGTACAGATTTACACACGAGGCAGAATAAAACACTGACCTCAGCCTGGTTTCTGTGAGAGGCTGCAGTTGCAGAATGCAGCAGCAACACAACTGGATGAAGTCGAGGCAAAGCCAGGTTGAAGAAAGAGAAAGCATGTCAATCGGGCTTCCAGATGACCAGAGGAACCAGCAGGAGAGTGTTAACCCCTTCGTTAGCGGAGAGGCCAACACACCCGGCGTGCTCTTTAGAGAAGAGGACTTCCAGCCATCCCCGGGAACAACAAACAAACCTTAAAGTGGTGGCGCCATCTCCCCACAGACCAGACGAAGACTCTTGTAACCCACTCTCTGCACCATGAGATGATCTTAGCCTCGGGGCAAGACAGGTATAGGGTCTGGAAAGCTTAAAGAACGGAAGGCCCCACTGAGGGTGAGTGTGTGAACTGTACACTGGATGAGTGAAAATGATTGCATGTGCTATTATTAGTTAGCATTGATCCTCAAGCCCAGCAAGATGCAGTGTTCCTACGTTAAGAGGCAGGGTTGCGTCATAAAGCTTTTGATTTGATGCCATAACACTAGTATTCTTCCCAATATGAGAATAAGTCATAATTCCTATAATATTTTAAATTATGAATGGAAATGTGGGATACAAAGGGAAATATTAAATATTAGGCCAACATAGATCAATTATAAAATGAATGCTACGTTTGGTGACAACGGCGGAGGAGCCCACTACCTAACCAGGTATACTAGTGGCCCAATCCTGCATTACAGTTACCATGGTTAAATAGCATGTACAAAACTGTGAATGACTTCTTCAGAAATAATAGCCAGTAACATATTTTATTGATATTTGGACGATTACGTTATTTCGTTTAGTTATATTCAAAATGAGTGGTTTTGAGGCTCAATGCTGCTCCAATTAGAGACATTAGAGTCAGCTAGGCAAATATGAAGAAATACATTGCTAACAAAAACATATTTTTGAGATCCTAATAATAACTGCTTGATGTAAATGGGTCTGAGAATCCCGGACAGGCCTTTTGTGTGCAACTTGGGTAGAGCATATTTAGCAAAGCTAAATATTACCTTATAAATATTATCTTAGTTTTGCAGGCAAATCAAATTGTTGACACCTTTTTGGGTCCTTTCCAGTTTGTACCCCTGTGCCTTTGAGCCCTAAAATAATTATTAACACCAATAAGCAAGTGGCCTTGCCCCTAAAATGACCAAATTCGTGGCCTTATGGTAGGACTTATGCATAAAAATATTTTTATAGACATATATTCAGTAGCCTACCCTCTATACATACATTTCTACAATTGAGAACCTAATGAAAAGTAAAACTTAATAACTTTTATAAGTCGTTACTGCCATCTGGTGGTCATAGTGGTGCTGCACCTTGCAGTGTCTAATAAAGCATGTGAATTGTAGT
Source organism: Micromesistius poutassou (assembly GCF_964030765.1). Classification (NCBI taxonomy): domain Eukaryota; kingdom Metazoa; phylum Chordata; class Actinopteri; order Gadiformes; family Gadidae; genus Micromesistius; species Micromesistius poutassou. The sequence continues at coordinate 10,701,185 of NC_140275.1, read as the reverse complement.
GTCTTATTGTGCTCATAACGCTCATTAAAAAAAAAAGAACCGTTAGACAAATTCTCTCACTCTTTAAAAATTCAATCTTTAAATATTTTGATTCAGGTATGCATGACAAGATCATTATTCTCGATTTAAGGAACTTATGAGTAATGGTCCAGTTTTTAATTTTTTTTTTTTGAGTAGCATCTAGTAGTGAAGTTGCCGCTTGCAACCACCTGAATGGGACTGTACACACAGGCGATCAGTGTGTGTAAAATGTAAATTTCATCATTTTAGGGGCAGGGCCATTTGGCCATTAGTGTTGTTAAGAATTATTCGGTTTCTGCTCGAAAACGCTTCTCTTCTGTATTCATGTAAAGTTGTCTCCTATGCCTAAACGAGGCGTTGTTAGCTCCCTTGAAAACGGCTATGTAAATCCAAGATAAGAGTTGGCTTATTATTAAATCCTAAAAATTCCAATAGACAAATATTTTAAATTGCAATTTTGTGGCTACAAGTATAACCGATGTTATTTGGCCCCTTCAAACCCAGATGTGTGTATTCAAAACATTCAGTGCATGATATCTGCAATAACCCTGGACGTCACGACACAGATTAACCAGATCCAGCTCATGGATCACGGGAAGGGGGGAACAAATGATAAACATCAGCGGGAACACCTCCTGGATTACCTGCTTGTTAGACCACTAATTGTGATGCGGAACTGCCGCTCATCGGCTAGAGCTTCCACACGTTTTCAAATACAATTTAAATGCCCAATCATCTCGCCTGGATGATCTTCGGCTGAATAGCTGGTTTCAGAGCTGCCAACTCTCTTGACACACGTTTTTGCGTTTTTGCGCACACGCCACACATCCACTTTCTCACGGCAAAAAAAACAAAAAACACGCGTCCCCCCCCCCCCCCCGTCAACATTCCCGATCGTATCATTTACACCCGCGGACCCTGCTATAAGGTATGCATTACAAGATTCAACAGAATCTCACGCCAGCGAAAACCCAAAAGTTGGCAGCCCTGTGGTTTGCACGCATGTACTTTTCAGAGCCCCACCTTTGACGCAGTGCAGAGTGGGGCTCAAACACTGCTGAATGATGCGACTTGACAGCAGGTCTGACAAGAGTGGTTTCAAATTTACTTTTTGCCTGACTGACTTTGTCCTGCTGAGCAAGTGGTTCTGATGTTCTCATTAGCTTTCTGAATCCTTATTTTCCCATTGTATAAGTAGGAATCATGTCCTTTGCTTTTTGGAAACAAAGTCGTTATCTGACTCTCTCCACGTGGTGCTCGTCCTCACATAACGGGAGCAACTGAACATAGATTGTTTGGGATTATTTTTAATGAGCATTGATTTCCAGATGAGCAGATTTTCATCCCGGAAAAAAAAAAAAAACATACATAAAAGTGAATGCTCTGTCTTCCCAGAGAGATCGAGGACTCTTTAAAGGACTCTATCCCACCCACTAAGCAAGGTTAACGAAAGGAACGTCCCACTGCAGTTGAGTGTGTTAACCCTTACCTTCTAACCTGGAATTTTCTGTGATGTTGACTGGACCTCCCCATGGCCCCTGGGCCTTTCCCTTAGCAGATGGCCTACACCCAAACAGGTTAGGCTCAAAACTGTTAAGGGACATGGTCTGACACACAGGCCACAGTCAGAGCACAGGTTGAGAAGAAGCGAGACTACAGCCTCCCCCACACATCTACTCCGCCACTATCTGCCATCTGACATACAGGTGGCAGACAGACCACAGACCTTGAAGAGAGACAACAGCCCGCCCAACACCACCAACACCATGCCTTCCCCCATCGCAGATGCTGGCTTGGCGAGGAACGGCCACCCCCCTCCTCTGCACTCCCCCATCGACGATGACCTCCAGCCTCATCTCTCCCATAGCCACAACAACAACTCCAGATCCACTGTCTCCTCCCTTTATGAATTTCCAGATTAATTTAAGAAACTGAGAAATGTCGGCATGAAACATTGCATCGGTGTCAATGATACCATCGCCACGTCATGGCCACACCATGGCCATCACACGCTGATAACACCCAAGCGGAGGGCGCCCCAGCCTGCCCCCTGTCCTGATAGTAGTCCTGAGTATTACTGAGACAAAAAAGGGTTCAGCCGTAGACACAGTATAAAGGAAGCTTTGCATAATCTGCTGAACCCAAGGTTGCCCACGTCAAAACATGACAACTTTTGCATTCCTGCTGTAACCACTAAGAGAGTAAAGAAAGGGAAACTTAGACACACCATATCATCTATGGACCATTATCTTCAATCTGACTTAAAGATTAGTCTGTACAATACATTTTAAAGCACCCATAAGCCATTGACTTCTAAAAGGGATGTGGTTTAAACCGCAAAAAGACTTAAATGCTCATATCAACATCAAAATTGACTCCTATGATCTTGACTCCAATACAAAAGTTGTTCAGAATCAAATTCTGAACAACTTAAAGTCAACATATTTTCAAATAGGGCGTGGCATCGAAATGGGAGTGGCCTGTCACTAAAATCGCCACAGTTCATTGAGGCAATGTTTGATTTGAGCGGGACCAACTTAGTTGCTGTTGGGGACCAAAGTTTCAATTGCTCAAGTAAAATTAAATATATTGACAAAACAACATGGCCGCCAGAGGCTAAAAATCGTCAAAATTTAACTTAACGTCAAAAGGCAGGGTTAACTTAACCCAATTATCATCAAACTTGGGATAGTCAAATGCACATGGGTCAAGATAAAATTCTCCAAATTGTATCTCAAGATTGGCGTGGCCACTGACTAAAATGACCACAGTTCATAGACAGAATGTTTGATTTGAGTGGGACCAACTTAGTGGCTGTTGGGGACCAAAGTTCCAACTGCTCAAGTAAAATGAAGTTGATTGACAAAACAACATGGCCGCCAGAGGCTCAAAATCATCACCAAAATTAACTTAATGCCAAAAAGAAAGGTTAACTTAAAGAAATCATCATCATCATTGTATCTATATCGGGCTATAGGGAGCGCTATAACAATTAACTGAAAATCCTACGCTCAATGTTAGGTGACTAAAGGCGGGGTTAACTTGAGTCAATCATCACACAAACTTGGTGTACTTAAAGAAGCATAGGTCAAGGTTAACCTGGCTGAATCCATATGGTTCATCCATATAGGACCATAGGGGGTGCTACAGCAATTAATTGAAAACTTTAAAGACTCATAACTCCTCAGCCATTTGACTTAGTCATGGAAGCCTATCACCAGATCTAAGCTGAGGCTATTCCATAACTGTCAGTTATGTTATTTTTAAGGTGTGGCAAGGAAATGGTTCCAAGGGACGGTTGATGGTAGCTTCCAAAAAGTACCTTTACATTCCACCAATGATTTCATTAGCCAAACTTGTTACTTCAGGATTCCTGATGGACAGGTTGGTTGCTCTTAGTAAGCAGAGAACCATTCTGCCCCAGCCATTGCCAATTTAGCCCACAATTATATGTTTTTGCTTGTTCTCTACCTGGTAGGATATTTTAAACTTTGAACTCTCCAACCCAATGTATTACAACTATCGCTAATCGAAACAGCTATGCAAATCTATATGGTTAGAAACTCCAGAATACGCTGATCATCCTGATCAAATTTTGGATCAGTTTTCCCCAAAAACACAGTGTTAGTGTTTTTTGTAGTGCAAGATTGGGCTGTTCCCTTCCCCTACTTTTCATCACTTTAGGCTGGAACAGTTAGCATTGGGCGGCGGTACATACAGTTTGGGCTGGTTTTGAAAAAAAGTGCGTATCTCTTAACCGGTTTGACCTGGGTTAGGGTTAGGGTTAGGGCTAACCCACACATGCATATCCTCATGCTGAACAAATAGGCCTCAAGAACCTATGACTTCAGGCGAACAGATTTGCCGCCATCTTGAATTTAGTTTAAAATATTAAATTCCCTGGATCCCAGGTTTTTTGACTTTGACAAAAATCCTTTAGCCCATATCATCTATGGACCATTATCTTCAATCTGACTTTAAGATTAGTCTGTACATTACATTTTAAAGCACCCATGAGCCATTGACTTCTAAAAGGGGTGTGGTTTAAACCATGAAAAGACTTAAATGCTCATAAACATCAAAATTGACTCCTATGATCTTGACTCCAATACAAAAGTTGTTCAGAATCAAATTCTGAACAAGGTAAAGCCAACATATTTTCAAATAGGGCGTGGCATTGAAATGGGCGTGGCCTGTCACTAAAATCGCCACAGTTCATAGATGCAATGTTTGATTTGAGCGGGACCGACTTAGTGGCTGTTGGGGACCAAAGTTCCAACTGCTCAAGTAAAATTAAGTCGATTGGCAAAACAACATGGCCACCATAGGCTAAAAATCATCAAAAATCGTCAAAATTTAACTTAACACCAAAAGGCAGGGTTAACTTAACCCAATCGTCATCAAATTTTACATAAACATTTTAACTTACAGACATGAAACTTTGTTCACACATGCATACATGCTGAACAAATATGCCTCAAGAACCTATGACTCACCGCCTTAATTGTCAACTCTTTATGGACTGATTCACGGTCTTAATGGTTAGGGTTATGGTTAGGGTTAGGTTAGGGTTAGTCTGTCAGGGTTAGGGTTAGTCTGTCAGGGTCTTCATGGTCTGCGTCAGGGTCTTAATTGTCAAGGGTTAGGGTTAGGGTTAGTCTGTCAGGTCTGTCAGGGTCTTCATGGTCTACGTCAGGGTTTTAATGGTCTATCAGCCATGGTCTGCGTCAGGGTTTTAATGGCCTGTCAGGGTCTTGATGGTTTATTGGTCGGCTTATGCTTGGCACCGTAAAATGCTGCTCTCAACTTTAATTGCTCTTATTATAGTTACAGCAGCTTGCAGAATCTTAACATGTGAATTCCATTTTTGGCTCATATACATTATGCTCATATAATAAGAAAATGAAATTAAAAACAGCTTACTTTATACATAGTAAAATAATAAAAAACAAACATCTTTTGAAAAGTAAATTAGTAAACATGTTCATTTATACCCAGTCAAAACTCCAAAATCCATTTTGATTACAAAAAACTAAATCAAACACGTAAAACACATTCAATATTCCATCATATTTGATTAAATATTTACTAAATATTGACATTCAGGTATGTATGAAAAGATCAATATTCTAGAATTAAGGCACTTAGTGAATATAAACTCCTAAGCAGCGAACGTAGGTTTTTCAAAAATGTGTACTGAAAAGAAAAGGCTTGCATCAAAATTGCACTCAGCTTTAGTTTATAATATTTTAAATATAATTATAATATGCTCTAAAGAGATACTTATTTATCATGTTGTGCCATAGTAACACAGAGTAAATGGCCATAAGGCTTACCATTTCACGGTTTATCCAAAACGTAATCTATCGGCAGTAGTACAGTGATCCCAATGTTATTCTATAAATTCTAAAATTCAGAACCATACTTTTTTTTTTTTAACATAATTTCTTTGGTATAACACATTTTAGAGACATTGTTTGACCTTTGCACACACAGATGGGAGTATTCAAAACAATATTCAGTGCTAATTTCTTCAAGGAACCCTGGAAGACACAGACCAGAACCAGGTCATGGATCATGTGAAGGTGCAAAACAAATGAAAAAAAAGCAGAGGGGGCAATCTCCTGGATTACCTGCCTGTTAGGCCAATTCAACGTCATGGCACAAGATTAAAGGCTCCCTAATTGGCTCAAACTCAACCTTGTGGTGAAACGCCCAGTACAAAAGAAATATAAAAGACGACTCAGAAGGCTAAGCCTTGACCTAATGTATCTGTTAAAGGACAACTCGGTAGTCAAAACGGCATGGAAAAAATTAAAATTGTTTCAATTAGCTTATATATATATATATATATATATATATATATATATATATATATATATATATATATATATATATATATATATATATATATATATATATACTGTATATATAGACAAATGGCATTCAATATATTTTTCAAATGAAAATAAGAATCCTACCAAAAAGTTTACATTACTTCCATAGAAACCTAAAACCAAATGACCCATAACCTAAAAACTTATGAAAAAAGTAATGTAAATTGAGCCCTCTGCATATAGATGCCAGTTGAAGAACATATTAAAACTATGTTTGATGCATACCAACCCTCAGTGGTGAGCACAGCTTGGCTCACCACTGGTCTAGTCATGGCTATTAATGGCTATCAATGGGAACTTTAATTTCTTCTCCTCTGGATGGTCATCTTCAGCATCCAGGTCTATTGTTGGCTTCAGTGCATGTTTTATTCTCTGCAGAGTGTTAAATGGAGGTTTCAGACCAATTATACATACATACATAACATACACATACAGTAACACACACACACACACACACACACACACACACACACACACACACACACACACACACACACACACACACACACACACACACACACACACACACACACACACACACACACACACACACACACACACACACACACAAAGGGTAGACTGCTGACATATATGATAACCAATATTACAGGTTCAAAGTCATGGTTAAGCTGGTTCCCATTCAATTGGCACACAACGCAGGTCCATGCAGAGACACCAACATTAAGGGGATTATAGGAATTAGAACAGACGAGAAACTCAGGAAAATAAATTTATTTCAAGTCACGCAATGGAAAAGCAAAATGGGGCCAGGCCAGTCACACACCTCTGGGTGGCACCATGTGGCTCCTTACAGACGTGCTGATGTAAGTGGAAGTAGAAGCAGATGGGTGCAGAGAGAGAGAGTGAAGAGCGTGGGCGTGGCTGCGGTGGTTACCTGAAGCAAGGAGCCCTCGTTCCTCCAGATCTCCTGCAGGGCTCCCAGGGGGATGCACACGATGGAGAGCAGGGAGATCCCCCAGCCCACCACGTTCGCCCAGGCAGGGTACATGTACTTGCCGTAGCGCGCCGGGCTGTACTGCGCGATGCTGGACATCAGGATGACCTGCGATTGCGTTGTTTTTACTATTGAGGCGTGACGTCGCGCTTATCCACAGCCCCACAGTGTGTGCTTTGTTTCTGTATTGTGTCCCTGGCTACGGAACATTTTCCCATTCAGGGACAATAAGCTACTGAACTGGAGACATTATTGAGGAGGTAGGGGTGAGGCTTCGTGCTCAGGGACGCTGACATGGTATACTGTGGATTACGGGGTTTGAGCCTTTTGGCTAGGAGTCAAACAACCAAACCTGACTAGGCTATCCTATCTTCTTCTCATTAGTGCACTATCAATATTGATGATATGATCTAGTCTCGTGTTAATCTATGTAACCTGAAGTGATGGAAATGGTAAATGAGCTAATAAATGACTCACCAGCACCAGAAGGGGGGTGGCCACCATCCAGTTTAGACGGAAAAAGAGGTTTGGGTCTTTGCCAAGCATCCTCCTTATGATGGTGGAGATTCGACTCACCCCTGAAACAAATAAATACATGGTGTTGGAATGGTTACTTTGAAGTCAAATCACATGTATATAAATGAATATATAAATAAATAAATGAACAAGAATATAAAAAAGTAAGAGAAGAGAGAGAGCGAGAGAGAACCTGAATGGCTATACCAGAGTTTTTCAACCTGTATTATGCTTACTTACGCTTGGATTTTATTCTTGAAATAGACAAATTTACAGTAATAGATCAAATTATATATATATATATATATATATATATATATATATAGTATATCAAGTATATCAAGTCAATATAGTATTATGGCTTGCTATTATAAAAAAATTATTGTCGCTTTGTGCATCCCATCATATGTTTTCCATTGTAATGTTTTCCATAAATGTTTTGTCTTCATTTGTCTTTGCTAAATAAACCCACTCAGGGCATAAGCAGCGTTGCTGGGATTTCCTTCAACTGTTTCCACCTGGCCATGGCCTTTCTTGCAGTAATAATTGTGTATAGAGAGGGCACTATTTGCTCAGCCTGGCACTGTGTACTGCATAAATATGTTACCGTTTGCATATGAGGTGGTCCATTGAAGGTCTTGATGGCAATTTAGTGGTACGCCAAAAATCTAAGGTTGGGAACCACTGGGACCCACCCATAAAAAGCTAGACAAACAAACTAATTATTTAGTTTACTAGTTTAAGTTATTTTATTTACTAGTTATTAGTTCAAGAAACAATGAATGTGAATATTGAATATATTCAATGTTTCTCACTGCTCTATTCTGCAAAATCAGTGAGTTGAGATGTTTTGTAATTATAGTAACAGTTCTAAAAGCTAGTCTTCAAAGGGCAACTCCAAACTTGGTGCAGCATTGAGCTAGAGAGCTTCAGCCATTGCCTATGGAGCAATAGAGGCCTGTCAATGTCTGTCCACTGAATGCGTTTGTTTTGCCACTGACTAACTCAGATATTAGTCTCACAGTTATTAGTCTCTTTAGCAGTGTAAATCCTTCTGACAAATGATCATCATCATCATCATCACACAAGCTGTGTGTGCACTTCAGCAGAATATATAGACATATATTAAGACCTTTATATAGATCTGCTTTTCCTTGGTTGATCACGTTATCCACGGGTATCGCAATAGTTGGTGGAGTTGAAATGCCTTTCAAAAGCTTTGGTTTTCTGAACCGATTTTAGCTCTGGTGTGGGACTTCATGTCATTAACTCCAACTTTTTATTAAAAGTGAACCTAACCAAAATAAAAACAATGGGTTCACCTTTAAGAGAGAGCGAGAGAGAGAGAGCCAGTGAGCGAGAGAGAGTGAGAAAAATGATGAGAATGAACGAATGTGAAGGTACCAAAGATCCAACACACTGCCAACACTTCAAAGAAGGCCAGGAACATCAGGGAGACCACAGCAGTGTAGTGATCCATGAGCTGGAACACATAGATGCCACCCTGAGAGAGACACAGTGAGATGGAGAGAGAATAGCACAGCTCTTTATTTGTTTCAAGGGGCATTTGTAAATCCATACAACAGTTGGCAATACACAACAACATAACCAACAACAACGGAAGTACCCAAAATTCCATCCTAAGTGGAACAAAACACGTCAATGCGCATGATACACAATCCATCCAAAGCTCCTTTTCACACGTGCGTCATGGCAAGACAAACAAAGGTGCGCTCATAACACTGATTACGGGTCTAGTTTAATAAATACATATTGATAATGGCGCATTGGCCTTTGGCTCTTTTACCTACAAGTTAAGGGGGAGCTGCATCTTTTGTGGATAAAAAAAGCATTATAACGGTATCAAATCTCAACCAATTTCTATTTGTCTTTCTATTTCAATGGTTTGGGATCAGCGGGTAAATAATATAGTATTTATTTCATTTAATTTAAAATAGAATATAGCTATAGATAAAATTAATGTAAAAACGACTCATTCATATCGGTGGAGCACAAGTTCTGTGCTCAAAGGGCCAAACCAGATTGTAATGCTCAACCCAATCCCAACCCTAATCCTAACCCTGACCCTGGAGCACAAGTTCTGTGCTCAAAGGGCCAAACCCAGATTGTAATGCTCAATCCTAACCCTAACCCTTACCCTAACCTCCACCGATTAAGTGGATGAGGAGGAGACGAGGGGTTTTGACCTTCAGCTCACCCTATTAATGTGTGGGATGCCGAAGAGAAAGCACACCGAGCAGACGGCCAGCACCAGCAGCTCCCTCCTTTTGAAGATGTGCAGCACCTTGGCCCCAAACTCATCCATGATGTAGGTGACGGCCACCTCCGCCATGGAGAACTGTAGGGCAGGGTTGTTACAGTGTTGTAAAGAACATGGATGGACTGCTTCTTCGTCTTTTTGTATCAATATAAAAAATATGCTTTTTAAGTGGTTGTGAAATTCTCTTTACAATTCTTGCATCACTTGCTGGACCACTGTTTTACCAACCTTGGTGTCACCTAATGTGCAAATGGTGTTGTAGGTTGCTGACTTCCATTATATTTTTAAGCTTTACCAAGGTTTAAAGGTTGTGTAAAAGCACTATATATATGCTCTATATATACACAGTCTTAAAAGGGCAAGTGAACCAGACATGGTTTTGTTTTTGTTTTACACGTGGCAATGTGTCTCAGGAGGTAGAGCAGTTTGTGAACGTTCCACACTACTCAGTGGGGGTTCCTTTCGTGATGTCAAAGTGCCTGTTAGTATACTCTTCGACGTCACAACCATGGGACACAGACGACGATGAGGTGTGTGCGGATGTGTGGAGCTCCATCTGGGCAGCTGGTTGTTGATGGTTGCCTCCTGGAGAGGGTTAAGCATCTCAGACAGCTGTAGTACAACGCCAAGGAGGGTGTGGATGTGCAAATGTGTGGAGCTTGTTCTGGACAGCGGTCGATTTTTGATGTTCCGACTGTGGTCGTAGTTTTTGTATTCTGTTGTGTTTGTGTGTGTGGCTTTGTGTTTCCTGTCAATCTCTTATGTAAATAGGAATGTGCCATTCCCGGGTGGGGATTGGTCCACTCATTTCGGCTGGGGACGGTGATTGGCCGAGGCAGGAATAAAAGGAGTCAAGATGGCCACCGTGGACAAGCCAGCACTTCCATCCTCCTCCTCTCCCCACAAGCCACACGTGTTCTTATGTCCTGTATTTTAGTTTAGAAGTTTCTGTTTTAATAGTAGGGGTGGACTGCCATTTCAGTTTGTATTGTTTCCTCCTGTTTTCATGAGAAAGGGAGCTGATTTGATTGTCATTTGTTTTCTTAGGTTAGAGTCTCTTTTGTTTCAGATAGGAAAGTTTTGTTTGTTATTTTGGCCTGGGTCCACCCTGAAGCCTACCTTAGTTACTTTGATAGTGTTTGTGTGAATAAATCCTGTATTCAGTTAAAACAGAACAACACGTGTGCTCGTGGCTACTTGGGAGTTGGGGAAGAAGGGGGTTTTTCATGTTCCATCCTAGGCCCCTAGAATGGGGCGTAACACGTCTCAGAGACGGTTATGCTTCCTTGTCTCGGACACTGTAGTATAACGCCACGGTGTGTGGCGCATTTCATAGACAACATCGCTCATTATGACACTCACACACAACGACGGTAGGCTACCTAAAAAAAGTATCCCAAAGTTGACAGAACCCTTAGCCCAAACCGTTTTTTTCGTTTTGAAATAGTGTTGGATTTTGGGCTGATACAGGATGACGCTTTGATGATTGGCATGTGCAAACAACTTTAACCACTAATGTGGCCCCAAAAGGTTGGGATCCACTGAGCTACACACACACACACACACACACACACACACACACACACACACACACACACACACACACACACACACACACACACACACACACACACACACACACACACACACACACACACACACACACACACACACAAACCTGGCTATCAAGTCCGAGACAAAGCAGCATCAGGAAGAAGAGTGCAGCCCACAACTGGGGGACCGGCATGGTGGAGAAGACCTCAGGATACACCACAAACACCAGGCCAGGGCCTAGAAACACAGCACAGACACGGTCACAAACCCCAGGCTCTAAACACTGCAGCGCAGAAGACACAGGCACAGAAATAGTTTCAGACACATCTTTAGACACCGCACAAACCAAGTTAAAGACCAAGCAACAGACACAGTTTAAGATACACCGCACAGACACGGGTAAATATACTGTTACAGACAGAGTTAAAGAAAGACCCAGATGCAGATGCCGTTTCAGTCACAGCTAAAAGGGAGCACAGACACACTGAGAACTCCCTTTAGACATAGTTAAACCCAACCCCTGGCTCTGAAGGAGACATCACACCAGAGAACGGTTACCAGAGCGGAGGTGTTGAACCCGCAGAATAAAGAAATACAAAACCGTACAACCAAAATGACGTACACAAAGAACGCCGGAAATGTTACACTGAGACGGGTGCGGAAAATAAGATCGTCAGCTGATCAATAATTAGTGGGTTTAAACATAAGGCCTTGAGCAGAACAAAAGAAGCATGCAGTTGACACCCAGACCTTGATAATCCATTCTTGTGCTTTCATGTGCGTCCTGCTCACACATCTTCACAGAGCTAAATAGCATTTGCTTTGATCAAAAGTTTAAACACTTGGCGCCTTGATGCCATTCGAAAAAGATAAACACAGGTGTTTTTACTGGTGAAAATGAACCCTTTTGGAGCAATATAAAGTATTCTTTCTCTACTCGGAACAAAACCATTTGTTCATTTTTTTTGGGGGGGGGGGTTCTAATGTCTGTTTGCAGCCTCACGCAGGTTTCTATTTTCAAAGCAATATCTGGTTACGTTCATTTTTCTTTCAGTTGGAGTGGATGCTTTACTAGCTCTTGTTCCGTCTCCAGTGTAGTTGTACTTAATCTTTAATGAAAACCATTACTCAAATCTGTCAGTTTCCCATTAGCAAAATCTAGTAGCTTGAGTTGTAGCTACAGTTTTAGCTATAGACAACAGCAGCTGCTGAAAACCATCCCAATGTGAGAAGACAGAGACAATAGAATACCTGCTTTTGAGAAAGAGGCCCATCAAGAGCAAACACATTTCCCAACAACTCGGTTTCTCTCTCTTCACACTCACCGTCTGTAGCAATGTCATCCACCGGCAGGTTATGGACGTGAGCCATGTAGCCGATGGCGGAAAATATCACAAATCCAGCTAGTATACTCGTTGCCGAATTAGTGAGTGCAACGATCAGAGTGTCCCTAAAGGAAGGAATTAAGAAAAAAAACAACACAGTTGGATATTATTTACATGTAATATTGAGTATTTTTGTATCTTTGTGATACATATTTTCTTCACTACATCACAAACACACACAAACAAATTCAGTTTGTGAAAATAACTGGTTTGTTTACTATCGGCCTGAAATCAACGTACCGGAGTATATTGTTGTTGAACTTGTTGTAACTAGCCAAGGAGATCATGGTGCCAAAACCAATACCGATGGAGTTAAACACCTGGGCCGCGGCGTTCACCCACACCTGCCACAGGGGACACGGAAGGTCGAGCCGTTTTATGATGCGGTCATGGTGCCCAAGGAAGTCATTGCTGTGGACTACAGCGTCACATGCTAGGGCACCAACTTCAACTACTCAAAGAAAGAGGGTACCAAAGAGGCTCAAAACAGAGTTAAACAGATCAAACACCTCACCTGGACTTCCAACAGCTTTCCCCAGACAGGGGTCAGGAAGTAGAGAATGCCATTGACTGCTCCAGGGAGTTGCACGTTGTTTATTAACAAAGCGAACAGCACAAAGTACGGGAACAGGGCTGTGAAGTACACCACCTGCTCGACACCAACAAAGGGGAAGCAGCTGTCACGTGTGTGCATTGTTCTCTGTTAGTGATAGCCCAACGTCTTTCTTCTGAAGAGCAATGTGTGAAGAAAATATGCAAAACAATGTCCAAATAAGTGTCAATTATCTTAAGAAATATTACCATAATAATATCAGCAAAGGTTTATACAATAATAATTGTGTCATTGTTATTAATAATATTGATAATAATTGTGATGATAATAATGACAATACGAACATCTTGTTATTAGCATGAAATTGTATGTAAGAAACAATGTGTATCAGGTCATAGACTGATGGAGACGTGGCTCTGACCTTGCCGGTAGACTTGACGCCCTTGAAGATGCACAGATAGACGATGGCCCAGGCCATGAGAAGCAGGCCAAACAGCTCCCAGCGGACACCACCAGCCTCCTCAATGCCGTCCGTCTTCTCCAAAAGCTTGCGACTTGAGAGAGATAACATGTATGAAAATACGGAAATTGTTCACAGCTGTTTTATAAACGACCGGGAAAATAACATGCGTTTGATCCTTCTTAACTTGTATCGTGGAATTGTAATTAAGCTATTTAGCAGACATCCAAACCAACCTATTTAATCTGTGGGGGTTTTTTTTACCCATGAATGAGCAGATAGCAATTAGGTATCTTACTCATAGATGCATGTAGGCTGTGGTCATTGGGGTTTGAACTCTGAACTTTTTGGCTTTTTGTTAAACACCCTAGCCACAAGCCCATCTTAGGGTGGAGGAATCTTTCTCCCACACCCATTATCAGTTCAGTGACTAAACAAAACGTTGGATAAACATAGACAAGACCCATTTCTCACTCAAAGAACTGCTGGCTGGCCGACTGCAGGTTGGAGGCGTTGCCATGGAGACCACTTGAGCAGTTCTCAACAGCATTCCAGCTATTGTTGCAGGTCTGCCAGGGCAGGGTCGTCCAAAAGGAGTTGAGGAAGTAATACAATGCCCAGGTAATGATGACGTTGTAGTATGTACACATCAAGAAGGATATGACGGTGGTGGCCACACCCACACCTGTGCATCGACATGAGGAGGAGGGCGGGGGGAAAGCCTGGTAAGATTCCATGCACGTGATTGGCTATTCCACAATATGTGGGCATTTGACACAAATTCACTGTTCATGGACACATCCTGTTTTACCTGGCTGTGGAAAAGGGTTATTTAGGGTGGACGTTTAGAGTAAATTCTGAGTCATTTATGATGAATGTGATCATCAATCAAGTCATCAATAAATTATCTTAAGTAATTGAGTATGAATGATAAGCAATTAAAGAAGTTATTTCAGTCTGTTAAAGATTATATTACATGTGTGAGAATGATAAAATGGTTTCCCTCTCGGGTAATTACATTATGTCATATAGCCGCTTTCAAGTTCAAGTTCAACAGTTTTCCTGCGTGCCCTTAAAGCTAGGGTAGACATTTTATTTTGGAAGCATTCTTTGGTCATACGAAATTCAATTGACATCCCAACGGCCATCAATAAATCAAAAGTAAAATCTTTTTAATTTGTTAACATTCCAAATAAACAACCATTGTGATTTTGGAATAAGTTCAAACGTTGTTTATCCATTAGGCATGACCTTAGGTCAGCTTTTGACCCAATTCCTAGATGAAAACACACAGCACACCGAATTTAAAGTATCCCGAAAATGTGGCCCTGCTATCAAAATATTTTCCTCGTTGAATAATGAAAGGCAGGAATGCCCCGCTCCATTGGCCCCTACGTTGCTGGATTTAGAGAGGAAGGGGTAAGTGGAAAACAAGCTCTACGATAGCATAATGATCGCGCCCCTAACTAAACCCATCCCTGAGCTCCAAGATTAGCCAGAACCAACTCTCCACAGGCCACGGCAGGCTCCCTGCCCTTTGTGATCACTGTGTTGTTCACATTGAGGCGATCCAATATGCGGAGCCGCCAGACACTGTAGGTGGGGTAATGTTTTTTGTTTTTTTTCTGTCCAACAGTTTGTTCTTTTGGACCCACGTAACAAGCCAGTTAGTTTAGTTAAGACAGGGGTAGCAGCTTAGCAACTAAAGCAGTGGATTCCTGTCTGTAGTCAAGCATTCTAATTGGCCTTAGTGTCTGAAGGGTAAATAAGCTTGCATTGAAACATATTTTTTCAAACAACGTAGACAGAGCTACAAGGTAATTTAGGTACAATTCTGTACTAATTTATATGGCATGTGAATTACTACACATTGGGCTACTGTGAGACAAAGTACAAATAAAGTTTGGAGGTTGATGTTTTGATCATGGCTGCTATAACAACATACCATGGGATATATGGGATACCATTAGAGGATTAGACACCTTCGTTCCAGTCTAGTAATTAGCAGCCTTAGAATAACTATTCCTTAGGTGATTTTACACATAAACATAACCGTCACCAAAGAACCAAAGTGTCATCCACCGTAATCAGTCTATGAAGAGTATTAGGTATTGAGTATTAGGACCTACATAATATTACCCATACAATTCTTGATATATTAATATATTTGAATTGCATTGTCATCTTTTCCAATTTGTAAAAACAGGCTTCACTGAGAACAGACGATTTTTGGATCTGCCATATGACCACAAACCTTCAAATCCTTCCAAATTGAAACACTTTTCATGAATTACAAACCAACAATGCATTTTGTTACAAGTAATAATCATGTGAATCAAATATAAGCCTTCAACATGTATAATGCATGGATACAATACATTAAAAAAAATATATGCAGAAATAACTACCTGCTTTTGTCCATTTGCTAGCACAGAGAATTAACCAGGCACAAATGATTGGATTAATCAAGGGTCGGAACCAATACGTTTTGACCGGGTAGAATATCTCTGTCTCAAAGGAGAAACAACTATGGAGAAAAATGGTTTGTTAGCAAGAGATAGAAAGCCACATCAATTTAGAATGGGGATAAGGAGGTACATGTTGATGGCTGTGTTCTTGTTAGGTTGGGAAAGTACATCATATCTGACCATATGACTGTGAGTGCTAATTTGGTTCTATGTGCATGGGGTGTGTGCATGACTTACGCCCTACAGTGATGGCGTTGCTGGTAAAAGAGTATCATTGTATGGGGACTTTTGGATTAACAATGATAACAGAGCGTTGTGAGTTCACAACGCTCAATTTCTGATCTAAATGTATCTAGACATGCCTAGGCGAAATAGGTAATGATTCTACCGACAACTTTCCAACAGGTTCTCAGCCATCAACTGATCTTTTGAAAGTGATGCATTTTTCAGTTGCTGGAAACCAAACATAAGTTTCCAAACATTGTTCATAAAACATTCATTTATTCCGAACTTTAAGAAAAAGAAAGAAGATATCAAAGTCCTGGTAGGACAATGTGTGCTTGGTCGTAATAGTCTTTCTGATCGGAAGGACTTGTCTTTTCCCTTCCTTTTAGTCAAGTAGCTTTTGGCAATACCCCAAGTTCAGACAGAACAATGATGACTGATATCAATATCTTTCTATATAACTAATACATATTGAACCACGTTGATTAGGATGATTTCATGATAACATTAAAAGCTACTTCGAAATCTGCCCTATAGCGAGTGTCCACCAAGATGTATGACAGATAGAGCATAAAGAGTCTCCATTTAAAGACCGGGTAAACCAAGAATAATTATGGGTTTTGAGTTTATAATACCACAGGAAAATATATTATTAACCACCCTGCCAAATTTGAAGGGCTAAAAAAATCGCGAAGTATATAAAATTATGCTTCAAAGTTGATGAAAAATGAGCAGTAATCCCTGGCTCAGGACGGTGGGGGCGTGTGCGCTGCAGGCCAGGAAACCACGCCCATCACCGGAGAGAGACCGTCTTCGGTCGGAAACTTAAATAAAGTAAACGAACCGTTAACGTTACGTTTCCCACTGTGGCATCCAGGGAAGATGCACCAACGAGGTTGAAGAGGCATAACGGGCAAGCTAGCTGCAAACTGACAATTCAAACCAGACTCGTGAGCGGTAAAACCATAGACGGGTGAAACCACAGAATGCTAGTGCGCGGTTAATGTATTTATACCTAGAGGGCAGCAGGGGGCGGGTTTATGTGAGTATGACCGCTTTACGTAAAGCGGTCATCGATGTAGACCCGCCCATTTTAAACCTGCACACAGAACATTCTCTGAGGCCTAGCTCCTCAAGGAAATGATGAATGGGAAAAATATTTTTTACATGTTTTGAGGGACACATTTAAGGCCTAATTAATATGATAAGAAGAAAAATACTGAATTTGGTTTACCCGGTCTTTAATGTAATTACCATTAACACGTTTCATTTTTGTTTATATAATGTTGATGCTCATCTTATAACAAAGATAACAAACAATCTCTGCCTGGAGATCATGAGCTTATGGTATGTTTGTATGTGATTTACTGTCAGAAGAGTGCTATTGCTGTTATATTCTGCATAGAAATGGTGGGGCAGACAATCACAAATGGAATTCTTAGATATCACATAGGGGCTGTTGTTCTGTTTTATGTTTCTGCCAATACTGCATTTAGATACAATATATAATAACTAATGTTTTATGTATGGTCCAATGTTAAACCCTGATAGATATTCTTCTCTGTCAGGTACAAAATACAACACTATACAGTTTTGGACACTGGTTACATGTATGGTTAAATATTTACCAAAGCAAATGACTGTATTGTTAAAGGTACCATGTTAAAGGTGAAAACACCTGTACCTATTGTTTCTGCATTGTTTCTAATCAGTTTGGCTAGAAGGGAGTGACTGGTGATAACCCTATATTTGAACAGATAGAATACCACAAACAGCCCCGGCACTTTTGGAATCAATATCCAAACACAAATTGGTTCTTTAATTGTTTTGAACATCAAGTGACCTGACTAAGAAACTAATTGTACACAGTCCCTTGTAACATGTAAGGAAGCGTTGTATTTGAAGTGACTCACCTTTCAACAGGGGGCATATTTTAGCAAGAGCGTGCACAGGGCCCAGGCGTGTGTACTGTCCAATAGCAAACTCCATGAACAGAAGAGGGATGCCGCACAAGAGCAGCATGGTAAAGTAGGGAATGAGAAAGGCACCTGAAACAGTTGAATAGCAATTGCAAAAGCATTGTATTAAGGCATGCAACAAGTTCATGGTTAAAGATGAGGTCAATTGTGCGTCCAGAAGGGGAGTTTGCTCAGTTAGCGTTCGCTTTACGTTAGCCGCTTCCATTGACTTGAACAGTTACCGTATGATGATTTTTAGGCTACATATTGTAAATGGCAGGCGCAATTATATTAACAGCTGCTCCTGGCTGGGTCGTTTATCACAGATAAATGTGTGATGGCCCTTGTTTAAAATAAGTGACTAATTGGATCGAATTGGACATCTTTGGAAAGTAAACAAACAGAAGCTAGGCAACTGTATTTCTGCAAGTCAATGGAAGCAGCTTTGAAAGAGAACACTCGCCCAGTGAACTCCCCTTCTGGATGTACAATTAAGACTTTACAATTAAACAATTTGTCTGACTGAGATACCTCGCGAACCACTTTAAGGTCCGCAGCCTCTATGAGCAAGATGCCGACTACAATGAGAGATATTTTAACTCACTGTGTTGCTTTTGACAAAAGTGTTTGCTGAATATTGTATTTTGTGCTTTTCAAGCTTTATGCCTTTTCAAGCTTCATACCTTCATGCCTTTCAAGCAATTCCAACACCCACACCACATTTCAAATCTACAAGGACTGAACCAGCAACTTTCCAGTAGCAATACAACTTGCTCCCTCTCCTGAGTTACTGCAGCCAGCCTGATGTTGTCAGGGTGACTACTAACTAAAAAAAACCCATCAAAGTCCAACACCAAATCTTCCATTAAAACATGAGCATTAAACACATATCATTTTAAAAAAACATTGTAAAATAGAAAGGGGACATGGAAGTGACGTCTTCCCATGACTTTTTGCTGAATCATGATGAGTAAGAGGATATTGCCTCTTTAAGACATCTAGGACAGAGTTGCATTGAATGTTTATACACTAATGTTGTTCTTCTCTTTTTTGGTTTGTTTTGCAAGTCTTTGCAAGCTTCCTTGTTTTAGGTAAAAATTCCTCCAGCCGCAAACACGAAACGCAATTTATGTGTTGAAACCTGAGGCTACGGAACGAATGTTACATGTGTGTTCAAGTGTTCATGTGTGCTTGTTAAAACGGCCCTCTCCTGCATCGCATTTGCTTCTTTAGTATTGTGTTTAGAATTGCGCTTTTTATTCGTTATATGAATTGGATAGACTTAGATTCAGAAAAGCAAATGTATTTGAGACCGAGCTTATCAATGCATTTAAAAATAAAAAATATATGATATGTTAAAAAGGTTTAACAAGATTTAAGTCTAATATATGACAGTGATTTAAAGACTCCCATCAAAAATTATCAGTTATTGTAATAATCTGTTTTATTCTAATTGAACAGCTAACTACTAAATGAACGAATGAAAACCTGTTACTGTGCATGTGTTTGGGATGAAGGCACACCCACAATGTTTGTCACAGCTAAGAGAAAGGGGTGACTCATGAGTACTATGACATTGCATCTTGATTAAATCTATGACTTAGTCACATGGAATATTCAAGCCATTATCACTTCACATTTCTAAGACTACGATTGTTCCAGCGTCACGACCATGACAGGCAGAGATGGCTGCAAGTGGCACAGCAGTTTCCACAGGGTAGGCATTTCCTGGGGCAATAAAGATGAAAGTTTAACACGCATCAATGAATGGAGAAGATGGATGGTTCCTGAGGCAATGACTTCCTACTGTGAATCAAGCAACTGGAAATGTAACAAAACTAGTAATTAACCTGATGCTTTGATTCAAACAGACTCACAGTTATGGTTGGACTTAAGGTAGAAAGACATCGTGACACCTTGTCTAAAGGACCTGGTGCAAACCGGTAATATTTTGGCTGGGAGACCAGCACCCTATCTTGAGCCACAGAAAACACAATTTACACTTTAGATGAGGCGACAATTAATGGACTTATGGGAAAAGCACTGACGGCTTGGGAATTACCTGATTGGTCATATTTTCAGGGTGCAATATAACCCTTTCATGAACGCACATTTTTCAGGTTCAACCAGATGTCTGTCTGTCTGTCTGTCTGTCAACCAGACAGACAGACAGACAGACATACATCGACGGTTGGGGATAATAAACATATATGTATTTTTTTAACTAAACCATACGAAATAGCTTATTGATAGTCCCCAAGATTGAAAAATAGATGATTTTTGTAAATATGAAGATTTTGAACAGGGCCAAACCTTCTGTTTTTGGCTAGTTTACCAAAGCTTAAAAGTTATTCATTGAGCATGTACTACCCAATTCTTCACTACATTCAGGCTGCCATGAAAAAAAAAAAAAAAAAAAAAAAGGATGATATACGATATATAAGCTCTGGACGGCCAAACTTGCAAATGTCCCCGGACTTCATTCTAGAAACCTCTCATCTCGAAAATCTCGATTTATTGTTAAACCTGTTCAGGCCACCGCGACCTTACCTCCACCGCTCCGGTAACAAAGGTAGGGGAACCGCCACACGTTGCCGAGTCCCACCGCGTAGCCCACCGACGCTAGGATGAACTCCAGGTTCCGACCCCAAGTGGGTCGTTCTTCTTCAGCCTTCTCGGGCATGGTGTTGTCCAGCCGCCGGGGGTCGGTGCTCGGGAGCGCGTCTGTCTGATCTAGATACACTTCGACAGAAGAAGCAGCTGATACCTTGCCTCTGGATATTGTGTTTTCAGCTCCGAGTCCCATTTGTGTTGTTATATATAGCCTACGCTAAACTCGTACTACACACCATCCGCAGAGGCGGGGTCGAGGTGAAAGGGGAGATATCAGAAGCTGATGGAGCATTCAATTGAATACTGCCGGTCGATTCAATCGACTAGCCTATGATATAAGACCGGGCTGCACCTCATCCATTCAAATCTTGGACAACCTCAGAAGATGCACACGATACGGTGACGACCATAGACAGGTGAATGTCAACTACCCACATCCAGCAAGACCTTTCTAGTGATTAAAACACGAGATGTTACATAACCCTACTGCTATTGTGTCTCCAGTGGCTCCGCGCTGACAACTGTTTCCATAACTCCCACATGTACCCGCCCCGTAATAAGCACTACATAATGTCTCTCGTGTAGCTTGCGTTCCCTTTTAAATTGGACAGTACGGAAAGCTAAAAGGAACAAAAATGACAAGTCCAGCCACTGCCCACTTGGGTATATGCCAATGAACAGATGTCCCAATTTATAAGCATAAAAAATATTTGTATACCATCACACGAAAGGAGGCCTACGATATATATATAATAATAAATAATATTTCATTTGAATAATTCTCTCTCTCTCTCTCTCTCTCTCTCTCTCTCTCTCTCTCTCTCTCTCTCTCTCTCTCTCTCTCTCTCTCTCTGTGTTTCTCTCTCTGTCTCAGTGTCCGTCAAGTTTGGTTACATCCTTTTGATTTACTATAAATAAATAAAAATCATTATCTCCCAAATAATTTACATTTCCTAATCGTCCATACAATTCATAATAATAAATAAAATCCCGATCTGAAACCCAAAATAAAATAGTGCATGTGATATGGAGAAAAGAGCCGATGTAATCTACACGTGTGTGGATCAAGTTGTGGCATCAGTCATACGACGATCAGGTTTCAACACTTAACACGCACTGTTTCAACAAGGTGTGAAACCTTTACCTGTCAACCTGTAATAAGGCATAAGCTAAGACTCGATAATAAATAAGGGGTTGACATATGAAGTATGCGCCACCTGATCTTTATTTTGACGATAATAAGTGGTTTCTCGCTGGATGCACCCAACGCTGGAGGCAATGAAGACATGCTCAAAACGTGCTATACAAGATTTACTAGATTTACCTCGAGTTTTGCTAAAATGTTTCCAGATTTAGCAAATAAGCACCCCTCCAAATTGTAGGCTACTACAATTTCACATATATTCAATAAAAATGATATGTTAAATCTACATTTTATATCTATATCTCAATTTTATATCTAAATCCTAAATCGAAATGCCAAATACGTACAGATGTACCTACGTACAGACTCCTAACCAGTCACATTTCGGGGGCGGCATCACTTGCATTGGGCAGGAAATTTAAAGTGATGCTATCTTCAAGCACCGGTTATGCGTGACAATTTTTCGTTATCAAACTATTGTGTGTCATGTATTTTCCCTTATTTTGTTCGTTCTCCACTTGTCCACCAGATGTCCAGACCATAGACTTTTTCCTTCAGCTCCATCTGCAGCCTGCAATCAACTCATTCCCCTCATGTGTCTTGTCTACCTTCCCACCGGCAACTAATGGTGCGTTCCAGGCAACACGTAACCCGTGTTTTCACAACCATCTACCCGTGAAAGTGCTAGATCGATGGACTCCTAGTTACAGCTCGTAACTTACGGACTAAAAAGTGTCCCTGGCGAATAGAAGAAACGACGAACAAGAAAGGCGTCGCGAACGACTGCGTTACCGGAGGAAGAGAGCGTCTTTTTTGGCTTCATTTCACATCTAACAAACACTGGGACAAATGTAGTTGATTTATGTGTTTAACTGTGAAAACGGAGTGGAAGGACGGGACCCTATAATTTTCAGCTAACTGTTGTAGAAAAACTGGCCTGGCTGCTTCTAATGGCGCATTTCCAGTTATTCCAATGCAGGTTTCCACCGCAGGCTCCAAGAGCAGTGCACAGCAGTGCAATTAACAGTCAACACAGAGTCCATTAAGGCTCCCTGAGGTGACGAGAGATGTGTTGGTCGTAACTTGCATCCTGCCTGCTTAACAAACTATTTAATGAAACTATTATGTCCAAATTATTACCAAAGTAAAGGCATGGTCATTTTTAGTAGGCTACCACAGATGAATGAAGCCTAGGGTGACTAGTGGTGGCTCGTTCACGAACGAGTCAGTTCGAACGAACGACTCTTTAAAACGAACGAACCCACCCGATTCGCCGCTCTCATTCGTCGTCGTTCGTTCTCCGAGACTCGACTCCCAGCTCCACCCACTAGTCGCTGAGTCGCGCTGACTCGCGAGTCGCCGTTCGTTCACTGGCTGTTTCTGAAATGCTATACTACATACTACATACTATATACTGTGCACTACATACTACTCCCCGCCCTAGTATGCAGTATAGTATGCAAATATAAACGGTTGAGCCATTTGTTCTGTTAACAATGAAAAACACACAATTACAAAAACATACGAAAGCTTATCACATCAAAATAAACAACTAATTACAACTAATTATACATTTATACATTTATGTATTTGTATTCGCCGCTCGCATTGTCCGCCATTATTTTAAATGTTCAGCGGTGCCGCGTTGCATTATGGGATACAGTATCCGACGTAGTGAGCTCTGGATGTATACTAGAATTTTTTGACCGATTAGTACATCATCCGGGTAACTGTCGCATACTGCAAAAAAACATTTTTCACGTACTGCATACTACTTACTACTTTTACGTCACGATCAGTATACGAGCAGTATGTAGTATGCCATTTCAGAAACGGCCACTGACTGTGTTTAGAGGTGAAGACTCGAGGACTGAGAAGTCACGAGAGTCAGCCGGGCAACAACATCCCGATTCCGAACATGAAGCACTACTCAGCTAAAAGGAACTTAGTGAATGTTGTGTTGATTGATGACCGTTTGCACCATTGTACGATGGTGATGGGGCAGTGCCCCCGTTTTAGTTTTCTATGACAAAAACACATGTTTGGAGGTTTTTACAGCTGCAGTCAGTCAAATGGTAGAAAATACACCACAGTTTACTGGTGGTTGGTGGTAGGCTAGCCGACAGCTTTCCCTGTGCAATAACCAATCAGAGGAGAGCCCTTCCAACCAATCAGAGGCGAAGAAGGCGGTACTTGCCCCTACCATCCTACGAAAAAGAGATTTGCGAGCGGGTCGGTTCAGTCTGCAATGGTGCGGCACGGGTCGCGTTTCCACTATGACCGCATGGCTCAAGCATGACATAACAAATTGGGAGACACGCAGTGAACAAGTTTTTGTATATTTATTAACAATATAGGCCCTAACAAGGAAATTAAGTATCAGTGTAGATGGCAGCTTAACTATGTGTAGTGTGTTATGGACTGGTGAAGTGAGAATGTACAACAAAACCAAAATAAAGAAGAAAAGGGTTGGCAGGAGCAGCTGCTGTCACGCAGGCAGCGAGAGACCGACAGGCTGGATGTCTTCCTCCTTTTATAGGCCAATCAGGTCGCTCAGGTGCACCTGCTGCAGAAAGGGAAGCGCCAAATGGCCCAAGTAGGGAAGCAGCGCCTCCCCCACCACACAGGGGAAGGACATCTTCCCTGACCGCCATGGTAAGAGTTACCAGGGGGACGTAACACCACCGCCAAAAGTGGGCCTGAGCCGTATTGAGCCGTTCTCTCTTCATGTATTACGGAACTATAGGTTTAACCATTTTCAGGGCACTTATGCCTCGTTTCCACCGAGTGGAGCGGCTCGGGTCGGGACAGCTCGGTTACGCTAAATCTGGCTGGAATTTCCACCGCCGACAGTACCCTTATGGTACGGCGGGGTTTACGTGAGCATCGTGACATCATAGCAGCGCGACACAGTGTAGCGAGCCTGCTAATAAATTAAATGAAAAAGAAGAACGCGATACATTAAACAAAGAGCAACAATGGAGGATGTCCAGCAGTTTCTGATCTTTCTTCTTGGCACATTTTCTCCAACTAACGAAGCTTTCACCGTTACCGTACCTCGTGGGTACTGTGTGTTTGTTTGTTTTTATCCCCCCTTTTCGGCACCATTTCAGATGGCTCGGTACCCCAACGGAGGAGAAAACAGGAGTGACTCAGAGTGGCGCCGCGCAGCGTGCTTATTTTGGGACCCTGCCCAACTTTTGGCAATGGAAACACTCCTATAAGCGGACTGAGCCACACCGAACCACTCCGCTGGGTGGCAACGAGGCATAAGGCCCTGATCCAAGCGAATACCATTGTTATTTTATTACACCTCCTGATAGTCAATTTAGTCTATTTCTCAGTTCACTTAAATGTTAAGGTTAACCAGGTATTGTCACAATTCAAGGTTCTTCTTCTTTTCCTGTCTTTGAAGCTCTTTTCACCTATTTCTTTTCACAGTCCTTTGCGTTTTTATTGAACAATTAAAGCTAAACATTAACGTTAGCTTAAACGCTGTATTAAGGTAGTTACCACAAAGTTAAAGGAGCCATTATCTGGCACCTTTGAAGGAACAATGCCAAAAGTGCTTGGAGTACTTTGCAAACCAACTCAGGTTTTGTTATTACTTCTATGCAAGTGATAATAAAGTCTTTATCTTTCAAACCGTGTACTTTTTTGACCTCTTGTTAAAGTGTTAAAGTGTGGGGTTTTAACAGCATCCACACACACTCCATAACCTATTAACAGAAGCTCAGTCACCTGGGACCTGGTGCAGATCTCGCACGGTGTGTCATGTTCAACACCTGTAAACGCACTCCACTTAATGTTAATATCCATTAGAAATCGTTGAATACATTCTAACTTTAGTACCGCTATATCTGTCCATGACTATTACTTATTATAACCACTTCATTACTAGGCCTATTTCTGAGTTTTTGTTGTCCACAACGGCAAGGGCTATCATATGTAATCTTGGTACTTAAAGATAGATAACACCTGTGAGATTGTTGAACAAGTTGTATAATCAATTTGGATACTTACTTGGTTAGAGCGATTGGAAGATTTAATATCCCCCTGAAATTCCGCAAATTACCTATTTCCTCTGAAACCCTTCCTTAGCTGCTATACATTGATTGTCAACGCTATGTTTAATTGCAAACTTGATTGTAAGTTTTTGGTGGTTTTATGTGACCAAACATAACTTTAATGACAAAAACAACAAAGGCAAGATCATTTTTGGTTAGGGTTAAAAAAAAAAAGAAAAGTGAAGTTTGTTCTTGATTGTTTTTTGCCTGTGGAGTTTTAGTCCCAGAACACAGTCACATTATTATGTTTTGGACCGTTGGATTCAGTTGGGTGTCAGCTTTCATTTGATCTATTATAGTACTATTGGTGTAGATCGTTTTTGCTGTGCATGTGCACAGTTATATACAAGCACATAACTATTTTTGTTACATGCTTCTCACAGATCTATGCTAATCCAGGGTCAGAGCTAGGGTCAAGCAGCAGAGAGAGAAAGAGAGAGAGAGAGAGAGAGAGAGAGAGAGAGAGAGAGAGAGAGAGAGAGAGAGAGAGAGAGAGAGAGAGAGAGAAGCGTTGTCTCTGTGAAATTAGCATAGCTGTTGTATGTATGTATTGTATGCTGTATGTATTTGGGATTTAGATTTAGATTTTAAATTCAGGTTTTAGATTTAGTTGTACGATTTAGCATTTCGATGTAGGATTTAGCTTCAGTTATACTATTTCGATTTATATATAAGATTTCGATTTAGATATAAAATGTCGATTTCGATTTAGGATGTAGACTTTACATATAGCCTAATTCTATTTTGATATATTTATTTTTACATTTTTGAAAAATTAATCTGGAACTAAATCTGGAACAAGTGAAGCACGTTTTTAAGCAACAAAAGTTTAGAAACGACCCCCAATATACTTCATTGAATGTGTTAATGAGTGAAATCACTTATATCAGACGTTGCCTACATCTGTTTTGGGGACATACGTTGCCTAATGCGCATTTCGACAATAGATGGCGCTATTGTTGTAAAACGACAAAAGTGGGCGCTCTTACGTGTGTGTGTGTGTGTGTGTGTGTGTGTGTGTGTGTGTGTGTGTGTGTGTGTGTGTGTGTGTGTGTGTGTGTGTGTGTGTGTGTGTGTGTGTGTGTGTGTGTGCGCGTGCGTGCGTGCGTGCGTGTGTTTTTGTTCTGTGCGCTTTGTTTTCCAGGTGATCCAGTTAGGTCCTTTCCGCTCTCCGTACAGGAATGCAGACTGCATTACGTCAGTTATCCTGCCAGCAGTGAGAAAGTTTCGTCCGTCCACGGTGATTACTACTATCTGGGGACGCGTTGTTTTTAATATATATATTTATATATATATATCATAACTGGACCTGGCGATTTCTTGGTGTACGTGTGGCCGAAAGATGAAACACTCAACTCATCCATAGCCCCGCTGCTTCAGAATGAGATATTGCTTGAACCTTTAAAGAGCAGCCAACGAGATTAGATGGAGAAACTGGAAGGTAAGCTAATGCATTTCTCATGTTGTTAGTAGGCTACGCTCGATATTGCTTCGATTTAAGCGAGCGATGTTCCTGGCTAGTTTGAAGAGGCAGCCTGCACGATGTTGAAATCGCGATGTATTTACTTGTTGAAATTAGCTATTTTCTGAACATTTAAGGAAAAACCATGCATATTTCCTAAAGACTGTTGCAATTGTCGCCCGACCGTATTGTGGAAATATCCACCCCACGTACCATCACGCAATCACAAAAATGCAATGTTTTTTTACATCATTACATTGTTTATGTCTGGCAGACACAGATCGTGGACACCACTGCGCATGTTGTGGAGGACCGATTGAAGACTCTCATCACATGAAGATTCTCCAGGACACATGGCATAACGCCTGCTTCCAGTAAGTTTCTAAACCGTTTGCAAAACAAAAGCTTTTCCATTTTGCGTTCTACAACATGTCCTATAGGGGCCCGACAGAGATGCATCTCGTAGGCATTCCGTGAATGTTTTTGTTTTGATTGACTCAGGAAACGAATTGTATTCAAATGCACTCAATTGCTTTATCTGCAGATTGGTATTCAGGTTTGGTATGTGAGGGAAGTTACCCTACGTTCCGGTTTCAGACCTTTTCCTTGTTTCTTGTAAATAACTATTTGTGGGCCTTCCCCTTGTCATAGTTGGACATTTATAGTGACAGTGTGAAATGTAGTCATATATTTGTTAATAACAATATTCTATAGTCATACCCCATCGTACAGCACCTCTGATGACTCTAATCTCAACTCAATTCCATTCACTCAAGTACTGCTTCTTCCTTCCAGAAGCTGCAGTATATAAGAAGGCTTTAGAAGAAGTGTGAATGTGGTTTGCTCAAGCAGACACCTTCTTTAATACAGACGCAAGCTATTTATTGTACCCAATTTTGTATATCATTTTGTTAGTTGAAGAACTTACACCAGGCTGGTACATTCTCTATTCTTCCCAACTGCAATATGTGCACCTATTCTGTAGGCATCTCCTTGTTTATATGAGGTTTATAATTCTCTTAACATTGTTGTCTTTTTCAAATATCTCAGTTAGTAGGTGTTTGGATGATCCGAGCATGTTGAAGTCTTACCTGTACTACTGGTGCTGAAGTACAAACCCTATTCAAACTTAAGTGAATTTCAAGCATCCAAGCATCCGTCACTGATCACTTGGCACTTAAAATAGTGTTCGCTTGTTTTTTTGCCAGAGGCCAGGGGGTGGGGGTCAAAGTACTTTATTTCCCTACAAGAAACTCAAAACGTTCGCCTCCTTACCCTCCCTCTCCCTCCATTAGCACAAAGCTAACCAAAGGAACATTCTTTGTGAATGTCACCCGCTGCGTCGCGGCTATTGTCCATTGTTGTGCGCTCAGTGGCAGCCATGTAAAGGTGCCCTCCTGTGTAAACACGGCCAAAACGATGACATCAGCCCAGTTCCAGTAACCCTGAAGGGGTTCAGGGGGGCCTGGAGGTAACAACAGTAGTAAAGGCTCCTGCCACGTTCCCAGCCGCGGCATTCCTAGACGACGACTCAGAGACCAGGCTTAGTCGTCCGAGACGCTTGCGGCGAAGTTGGCCCTTTTTCTCGCTCCCTAGACACCTTGATTGTTCCGGCTCGCTGCAAATAACGCTTGGCACGGTGCTTCAGGTACTATAATGTACCTATGTTGCCTTTCTGGTGCATGATAACGAGCTCGCTAGTTTCCTGTGTTAGGTAGTGTTACGTTGATTCATTTGACAAAAGTGTGTTATACACGTGTAGGAACTGATACACACACACATAGTCTATTCTTAAGTTGGTCCCATCTCATAGTACTATTATGAGTACTATTAAATAATGTGTTTAAATGCTTGTTTCCATTAAAAGAAGGAAATTGTAGACCATTAGGATAAAGAACTTAACTCAAATGACTCAAGCCTTGGCTGACAGAATAATTCTAAACATGTGGTTTATGTATGGCTTCGGTTGCAAGAGTTCTCCTTCTCTTTCACCTTGTCTTCAAGGGGTTCTCGTACAATATACACGGGAAAACAGTCTGTCAGTCACCCCAAGTTATTAATAAATAAGTCCACTTGCCATCCAGGCTCATACTACGCGCCTCCTTCACAGTCTACAAAATTCAGATTTCTCTGCTCTCGGAATTAGAGGAAATGATGAATGTTTACTTTTTTCAGTGTTTATGTTGGCGAGTCCATTGTATTGTCTCTAGCCTGGCCACCTGCATGGGCCCCATCCTAAAGCATACCCTGAAGTGTGTTTGTTTTGTTTTTTTGTCCCAGAGAATCCTTCCTATCTGGTCTGTGATATCTCTGAGGCGTTTGAGTTTGTTTTTGATGTGGAGGGACTGCTGACTACTGTCTTAACAATTGCGGTGTGTTTCACTAGGGAGAGCTAGACATGCACGCCACAGTGATGCTGCATGTTTCCCCAATCACTTAACAATGATCAGAATATATTAACTCATTAATCTATTTACTTTTTTGTCACAGTTCGTCCCTATCCTAAGACCTTAATGAGCAGGTAGGGGTTAGGCGTCTTGCCCAAGAGACCAAAGGTAGACTCACTGCAGACATGGGGATTGAACGCCCTCCCCACTAGACTATCCTGGCCCCCTTCTCCTTGACAGACGCACACGCATGTGAAAGGAACCAGAGGGAACTGAGTGGACTGGAGGAGGATGTTTTTGGTCTGCCTTCTGTCACGTTGTGCATATTTATGTGACGCTTGAGACGAGATGACAGTCCTTTGCAGTGTTATTGTTATCAGGTTCTGCATGAAAGCTATTGATGAGTTGAGTGTCTTCGAAAGTGTCATCGACCTGCCTTAGCAGATGTCACAAAGGGTCAATGAAGCGCAGTATTGATGAGTTTGTTAACCTGAGAATCTGGCATACCCGGAAATGACAAATACACCTGGCAGAATCCTGATTCCGGATATATTCATTTAATCTCAAAAGTCACTGTATTCTTCTAAATCGTATCAACTCACACTTTTTACTTAATTCCCATATGAGGATAATCATGTTTCAGCTGTGTTAAAGTTAGGTTAAATATTGTTTCCTAATGCTAAATAGCCAAGCTCAGATTCAGGCCCCGTTGCATGCATTACCAACACATGAGTAGCAGAGTAGCTATAGGAATCAAACCTAAGGTTAGTATAATTATTTAGTTAAGGGCAGTGAGTAATGAATTGGCGGTCAAGTGCCTGCTTAATTTCACAGAGATAGCTGTCAAATGCGTTCTGAACTCAAGACAAGAGCTAAAATAACCCAACAGTAATAAGTAATAAGTCAACAGGGGGGCAAAAGTCAAGTTTGTGACACCGTCTGTTTTGGTCTGGGTCTTTCCGTCCCGGTGGCTGTGTGATGTCTCCCAACACCCCATCAGACATGTTTCTAATAGGATACATGGCTCCGGTCCAGCCGGCTCCTAGGACAGCTTAGCTCCCTAATGTGATCTTTATCGGTGGAAGACTTCCCGCTCCACTTCCCCTGGTATTATGCTGCACTGTGGAGCATCAAGGAAGCATTTTCCTTTATCCATGCCTGGCCTGCTCGTCTTAAAAAAACAGTGTTCCTGTACTATTAAGTCAAGTCAATTGCCTTGGAGTCAATTTGCCTTGATTAAAGTCTCAAAGGACTACATTTTACAACAGCACCTAAGCTCTCTAAAGGGCAATGGAAACTCCCAATCCCAAGGGAAGGAACCCTGAGAATTGAAACAGAAGGGAGGGATCCCTCCCTCCATAGAAACTAAGGTCAAGTTAGATGAAGCTGTTAGAAAATAGTAGATAAGTAAATACAACTCGACAATGACTTTTTTTTAATGTGCCAACATTTGTGTGGCACATTAAAATGGTTATCAGAAGTCTTAAATGCTAGGCAGTCACCTTCCTCTTTGCCAGTTCTACATTTGGTGAACGTTGTAGGACATTTGTAGGACGTTTAATGTGTTGAAGCTGGTCACGCTGCGTCTGATTAAACTAGAGTTAGCCCACAGACAACGATGGCCTTTGTGTTTGGCATCCTCTCCCCGCTGTCTCCATACCTTTACACTGCATCATCCCACCCAGCCTATTTACACTTAAAAAGGTTGTCGTATTATTATAGTAGCAAAGTCAATACTATAATATTGAATTGAGTTAACTTGACCAAAGAAATTGTAAAGTATATTTTGATAGGCACTCATCCTGTCTGCTGCAAATCATGTTATAAGCATGAAACATCGGTGCCTTCTGCAGTCTCGGTTTTCGATTGGAAAAACCTGCAGCTTGGCGGTTTTGTAGCTTATATTAAGTCATCTCGGAATGATGAGGCAAGGAGAGGAATAACATGTGTTCTTTTTCTGGTAACTTTATCCATCTGGATTATTAGGTGTGACGCAATATTCTTTTGTTGACCTCAATTGACTTTTGTCTTACTAACTGAACACAAATTCTGCTGCTGGTCGAAAGGCTGAAGTCCACAGAGGCCCCTTGTTGTGGACGGCAAAATCAATAAGTCTGCAAAGAGGTTTTCTCATCCTTTGATTTGCGCTGTGTACCGGTGGCTGAACCTGTTTCCGTGCTTCTGCACAACGCACGGCGGTTGAGTAATGCCCGTTGGCTCCAGGTGTCAAGGCTGCACTCACCTTCAGCGTTCCAGTCTAAACTATGTGAACATTCCGTCTTCTGGCTTCACTGTCACTCCTACCTACCGTCCATCAACCCTCTCCCATTCATCTGCTGGTCTTCTCAGTCATTGTAATACGAAATAGTGAACGTGACTTTGTATTTTAAAACTGGAATGAAATATTTCTTCAAAGTCATGCTGCAGCCCCGTCATCTCTCAGAGATCTTCAGATTAGTGG
The DNA here is from genome assembly GCF_964030765.1 of Micromesistius poutassou. Classification (NCBI taxonomy): domain Eukaryota; kingdom Metazoa; phylum Chordata; class Actinopteri; order Gadiformes; family Gadidae; genus Micromesistius; species Micromesistius poutassou. Next base: position 10,668,778 of record NC_140275.1, on the reverse strand, counting down.
TGGGTCAGTAAGCCCAGTGTTCAGTGAGATAAAAGGCACTGAATTAGCACAAAGGGTTGAGTCAGGAGTTATTTTGACCCACATGAGAAACCAATCTGTGGTACGAGAGCTGCGGGAATGCGCAGAGATGTTCCTTGACTTATCCAGGAGGGATTTGCTGCCACAGTTGTCAACCCAAAGCCTTTTCCGGCATTCTTCCCACCCTTCTTCTGTAATCCTATTTTTAAATGCTCATAGATTGCGGTCTACCGTGTGCTTATTTTTTTTTTTTTGCCCTTTCATACAACTGGTTCGAATTAAGGTGCAGGAATGCAACTAAGGTGGGGCTACCTTTTAGGATGTATTGTTAAGAGCAAGTCAGGACCAACCTGTGTGTGTTTCCTGGCTCAGTCTGCTCGCTACCACTATTTATTGTCCTGCGTTTTCCGAGATTCGTAACACAAGACTCCACACGATTCATGGGATGAGCTCTTTCCGCCCAAGTTGTTTAAACGCCCACTTGATCGGCAGGGAAGGAAAAAGTACAGCCCGTCACCTGGAAGGATCTCCACCTCCAGCCGCTGTCAGTCTGTGGTCTGTGGTTTATGGCTTCTGGGCCCCCTCTCTGTCACTCCACCCATCCACAGCCCATGGGAACCCTTACCGAAATGTCAACCTGTTCATCAAATAATCTTTTTTTTTATTGTTAAATCGTAAAAGATTTCCCTGCCCTTTTTGGTGTTCCTGCTGTGTTTGGTTTTGTTTTGCAGGACTTGTTTTCAACTATTTTTGACCTTTTTGATTGGAAGGTGAAGTTAAGGCTGGAAGGCATACTGACAAAGTCACAGTTTGTTCTGGTTTTTAGTTTGGCAGTCAGGAATGTACTCTGGATTTTGAGTCAGAAATCTTTCAATTCATCAAATGTCAATTTTTTTTTTTCCTTCAGTGTCGTTTGTTTTATATACCTCATGTATTTGTGTTTTCAAGGACCCCTCGAGTTCACGCTTGAGGGGTTGTCCTTCAATAAAACTTTCCATGTGCTCTTTCTTTCTTTCTTTCTTTCTTTCTTTCTTTCTTTCTTTTCTTTTTGATATATATTTTTTTAAGATCCAGGCATTTGCCAACTTGTCACTATCCTATCCACATTTATACAGAATTTTTAAAATAAACATTTTGGGATTCTTATATATTCTATTGCTGAGATGGGCTGAGATTCAAGCATGTCTTTGCCTGTAGCCTGCTTGTTCTTTTAATGTGCACATGACAATAAACTGGAAATCCCTCTCCCTCCCGCCACCCCCTCCCTCTCTGCAGGTGTTCGGTTTGCTCGGACCACCTGACCAACTGGTACTATGAGAAGGGCGGGAAGCTGTACTGTGCCAAGCACTACTGGGAGACGTTTGGGGGCCAGTGCCACGGCTGCTCCCTGCTGATGACTGGTCCTGCCATGGTGAGTGGAAGGGGGCGCGGCGTTTCAGCATAGCCGTACGCACGCTCTGGGTCGCTATGCCGGTTCCTGCCTTTATGCGTCTGTCAGTTTAGTCTGTCAAAGGTCACTCGTTTTGGGGACGCACCGGGTAGAGCGCGTACCATTTAGGCTCAGTCCTGATCGCAACGACCCGGGTTTTGATTCCTGCCCATGGTCCTTGGCTGTACGCCTTCCCCTCTATCTCCTATACCTTCCTAACCATCTCCCTCTGTAAAAATAGTCATGAATCCTGTGCCATCTGGTGATATGTTTCCCACTGTAGAATGAGCGGGCGATGCGTTGTGCGAACGACAACGACTTGTAGACGCTCTAATAAAACTAGAATACATATGGTATTTATCTGTGTTTTATGAGACGATTCGGTGATATAGTAACTGTCAAGAGGCAGCCATGGGTTTGTCTGGACCCACACCAGAGCTGTGGGTTGTCTTGTTTGGATTCTGAGGCTCTTCCATCGTGGGGGGGGAAGGTTGAGGTTTTTCCCCCTCTAAGTGGTGTTAGGGGGTAAACTAAACTGTTCTCTGTTGGCGTTTGTGGGGTTTGCCATAGGCGAACGAATGGCTCAGATTTCATCAGCCCTTTTAAGTTTGGTTCATTATTATTTTATATATATATATATATTTATGTATGTATATGAACAAATCAAAGAAAATTCTACTTTTTGATACCCAGTCTTGTCAAAGACTATTTTTTATTTGTGTCTTTTCCATGGACTTCCTTCTCCCAAATCCAGGGTAGTTTTGATTTTCAACTGACAAAAAGATAACATCTCCTTTGTCATCAGTACGGCTGACTTTCATTCACTGCAGCTTGTGCAGCAAAATGTATTAATAAATCAACAAATGAAACCAAGAGTTGTAAATGAAGTGCTGGCATGAATCACTTCATTCCACTTGCTCCCAGGTGTTTGAGATTACTGGCAGCAAAAATACGAGCCCAGCTGCTGTTAACGGGGAGAATGCATCGAACAGAGAGAATGCATTTTTACACTGTGTGAGCTGAGGTGGAAACGCAGTGCTAGAGAGGGGCCCGACTGAAAACGACCCTGTTGTGTAATGGGTTACCCCCTCGTGGCCCCCATTCACATCTCCCCTGTTCAGAGAAACACCACAGAGTACACCACCACCACCACCGCCACCCCCCCCCCCCCCCCCACCCCCACCCCTGCAACACACAGAGCGGTCCACTGGGTAGATGGCAGAGTGGAAGGTGGTTTAGGTTTGGAGTCTGTCCATCACAGCGTTGAAGCCTTGATGTGGTGAGAAGCGTAGTGAGTGTTGTAGATGCTCGCTGGCGCTGAACAATGCCGTGTGTGGCGTCACCATCCGAGGGAATAATGACACTCTCCCCAGCGCTATGCTGCTGCTACCTAAATCATAGTGAGCCCTGTGGTCGTACAATGACAACTTTATGTATTCAACATCAGTTCCATGACGACCGCCAAACATAATATAACACAAATCCCTCTGATACTTGAGATGAAAGAGAGCGGGAGCGCTTGTGTGCCAAACAAACACAAACCACACAAACCGGCATCAACATCCAACACCCATGTCAAAATGTATTTATTTGATTCAGGTCAGGGAAGCTTCATGATGCTATCAAAGACAAGTGACAAGTTGATAGGCCACACCCTTTATTTTCTCTAGATTCTATCTAAACTTCCAAACGTTCCAAACTGTGATTTATGGGATTATCAATCATTTGCATCTCTTTGATTGAGTTTCAGAACGCCAAGGGCAACAAAAGGGATTGACATCATTGCATCATTGCAGTACCATCATTGGCATGGTATCATTGCAGTCAGACAGTTAGAACAAGCAGTAAAGGGCCAACAGAAGAGAAGGGGCTTTTCAAAATAAGTTATTGACACAGATTACCGGTAGATTGACATTTGAACATGTTAAATGACAAAGGGGAAACTTTGAGTGAGGGTGCGGATTCAAGTACAATAAATGCTAGAATTGACCACCTGTAACACCAGAGGGGAAAAAACCCTGGCCTTTTGAGTTGTCCCGCCTGTCAAGGCTTTACCAGACTCATAAAACACAAACTCATGGTTTTGGTATGAGAGTAAAGGGGACCAGAGAATGTGTTCCGCTCTCCTTTTACAAACATTAATTTAATGGACAATCTCCTAAATTAAAAGGACATCGCAAACATCCAAACTATTTCACAGCTTTCATTGCAACCGGCATTATTTTATTCTTCAGTTTTTATTGTTCTGCAGAGACTTTTGAACGTTTTTTTGACCCACAAAGCAAAGAACATTCTGGAGCCTTCAGATATTCTGCTGCCATCTTGGCCAAGTCTTTTTGGCGGTTGGTTGTCTTGGTAACCTCGTAACCAGAAACAGAATCATGGCTACCCCTCAGGGTCATGTGGGCGCATGCACCAATAGAAACAATCGGAAATGTTTCGGACGCTACATCGTCTGGTTCGGAGCAATGAGCAACGAACGACGTTGATCAGATTTGTATCTGTGGCGCTAGTCATTACATTGTTGTTCGTTATTTTATATTTATTTGATTAACTAGACCTTTCACAGCAACCATTCAGTCAACATAGTTCCATACAGCTTGTATGGAAATATGTGTGTAAAATGTGTTATTTTGTTGCAATTGTGGTACACACATGGAACCAAGCCCGGGTGAGCTTTCCCGCTCGGTGACCCTTCTCCCTATGCGACGCTAGTTCACGTTAGTCACTAGCTGTCAGCAGCTGGCCGAGCCTGTGGCTGTTGTGACGGAGATCAGTGTCGACTCGTCGTTGCCTTACAGATGGGGAGACACACGCACTAAGGTTCACATCAGCCCTTTCCCACTGTGATGACAGACATTCATTCCCATCATTCTGACTCAGAACACGGGTTCAACGGTTGTGACTAAAAGGGGGAGGAGCCACAAGTAATTTACACTCCATGACTTATACTCATGTGTGTATGAGGGGACACGTCCTATAGCCTACCACTTTCTGTCTTTAGGGCTCAGGGTTTGGGATGGGGCTAAGTCTCGGCATCTCAGGATTTGATGACCCTTAACGCTCTATATACTTGTTTGTCTGCATAAGCTGTCCAACTACCGTTGAATATGGTAATTTCTGACGTGGACGCTGTAATGTTGTAGGGTTGTTTGTCTAATGAAACCCAGAGTTTCCTACCTTCTTTCTTTGTGTCCTTGTACGCCCTGCTTAAGCAAGTCATACGAATGCGCATAAACCCTCACCATCTCAGCAAGTCTTGCTTCAAACTGGTTCGTCTTGAAATAAATTTGCACTGGCCGCAAATTGTACAGATACCAAATATTTATGGATGCCAGATGCTGATCCAGTCATTCATGTGGCATTGTGGACCAAATGCAGGCAGCGCAGTATTGGTGGTGACGTGGGTGAAGTTTGAATATTTCTACTGAGCGCCCTGCACACACTGCGGCCAGAGAAACCCAATGTGGCGCTTTGTTCTCATCCCAAACCGGCCATATTGTCCGTGAGAACACACCATTTTTGTTTTTGTGTGTGTGTGTGTGTGTGTGTGTGTCACTGAAAAGAAAACCCTAACCCTAAAGCCAAACCCTAACAACTAAAAACCAAACCGCAAAATCGTGCTAGACATGCGGTCATGTCGCATGAGCAAGGGAGAAGAGAAAGTGACAGTGTTACTTAATTTGCCTGAGGAATAGTTGTCTAGTGGGGGGGGGGACATGCGTGATACAAGCGACCAAGGGGATGGGGGGGGGGGGGGGGGGGGCAGAGAGAGAGAGTTCCGCTGACATCATGGCGGGTTTCAGACAAACAGTCTCAGTCAGTACAGACAGAGAGAGGTGAAAGCAGGTGTTACCTGATGCGGTCACAGCCCCGCCCTGCCCCGCCCCCGCCCCCGCCCCCCTCACCCAGCAGCCTCCTCCTGGGAGGACGGGCCGTGACACGCATCCACTGAAGAAGAAGATCGCACCGCAGACGATCCAGCCCTGTAGCTTCAGGTCCCCCCGGAGTGTAGCACAATGAAGACGTGGTTGTGTCTGTGTCTGCAGGTGGCCGGGGAGTTCAAGTACCACCCAGAGTGCTTCGTGTGCCTCTGCTGTAAGGTGGTGATCGAGGACCGGGACACGTACGCGCTGGTGGAGCGCTCCAAACTATACTGGTGAGGAGCCCCTTGGGGTACAGTGGGACCAGTGTACCGTGGGACCAGGAGACCTTGTTGTGCTGAGGGACACGAGGGACTATATCGGCCTGGCTTGGTTTTACAGCGGACCGGACCCAGCAGGGCGCTGGTTAGAGTAGTGCCGCTTATGTCATCGGCATTCACTGCATTTTTTTGTTAAAACAACTATACAAAAACCTAATATTTTTATTTTTTATTATAATTCTTTTGTGTTTCCACCATCCTCAATTTTTGGCAGTATATTGTTTCACTGTTAACTATTCTATCCTTGTATACTACTATTAGTATAACAGTGTATTGATCAAACACTGTTATCCTAAATTATGTTCAGTAAGTTTATTTAGATGCGTGTCATTCAGACAAAGGAGGCAACTCGCTCCAATCTCACCTGTCAAGACACTAAACTATCCTGTGTCCCATTTCGTCCCATTTACTGTGTGCTGCGTTTCCATGACGACCTCTCCTCTCCACTCTGGTTGTGCAGCGGGGACTGCTACAAGCAGGTGGTCCTGGAGCCCGTGCTGGAGAAGCACTCGTCCCAGGACTCTGTGCTGGACTCCCTGCCCCACACAGTCACCCTCATCTCCATGCCGTCCGCCGCCAACGGCAAGCGGGGCTTCTCTGCGTCTGTGCAGAGGGATGCCAGCAGCGGAGTGGCCAGCGTTCAGGTCAAAGAGTGAGTAGTGATTACAGTCCAGTTCTATTGTGTTCTATTGTGTACATGTACTCACTCACTCACTCACTCACTCACTCACTCACTCACTCACGCTAATGCTTAACAGGACGGGTGAAGGCAGATTACACGGCAATATAACCCAACCGTCAAAGACAGATCAATCATAATTCAACGGAACAAGACAGACGGATACAATAAAATAACTGTAAATGACCGAAGAACTGAACCAGTCAGGCCAACGTTAGGGTTAAAGGTCCAAAAAATAAAACATACATGGCATAAAAGAACCGAAACTGAAAAAAGGCTGAGAGGCTAAAGTTCTGCTCTCCTATTCCCTCTCCATGTGAACAGAGCTCCCCCTGTCCTCAGCATAATTGCACGTCTGTCAAATAAGTGTGTGTGTGTGTGTGCACGCCTGCGAATTACACAACAAGTTTCAGGGTGTTGTTTGTATTCTTTGTTTGCCAAGAGTAGAGTTAGTACAGTAGTTATTTTATCGTACGATAACCACATCGTATGATTGGAATTCTTTTATTAGACGCTCTTTAGAATCTGATAAATCAGTCGGGTCACCCTGGTTTAGATCGATTGCTTACACCTCTGCTCGACCTCCAGGGTTCGAGGAATGCTCATCAGCCCGGAGCTCAGGAACGCCATCCATGTGGGAGACCGGATTCTGGAGATAAATGGTCTGCCAGTGGCCACACTGATGGAAGAGGAGGTAGGTTATATGCTAGCAAGGTCTTATATGCTAGCTATTGCTTATGACCTACCTACCTACTGCAAGGATTGTGTGTGTGTGTGTGTGTGTGTGTGTGTGTGTGTGTGTGTGTGTGTGTGTGTGTGTGTGTGTGTGTGTGTGTGTGTGTGTGTGTGTGTGTGTGTGCAAGAGTGTGAGTGAGATCATCCTTCAGTGGTCCCTGTGGTTTTGATTGTTCAATGTTCACTTCCTCTTTGCCACAACAGCTCAATGGGTTGACCAACACATTCCTTTGTTATGCCAAGCGTTCCCTCACCTGTGCTTTTGTCCAATGGGAGAGGGCGGTCACCTGGAACTGCCCCAGTTAATTGGCACTGATTCACCATTAGACGCATTCCAGTTCTGTGTTCTGAACCTTATGTAGCTGTTCCCACGCATTCATTTGTTGTTCACCCCTGGCACATTACTATCATTACTCCGCGTAGGTGAATTTAAATGAACTTACATTCCTCAGATGCATTGAGGACATGGTATATAACTCTCTTTGATTCGTTGTGGCATACCGTTCTATTTTTGGATTCGAGACGGATGAGAATGCCAGTAGGATGATTAAACATACTGTATTCCAGTAGGTTCCTTACTTCAGCATTCAGGCCGAGTGAAGGTGGAATTCATAGAAAGTCATTCACCGTAATCCTTCGTTCAGCACTACAACAGTCGGCACCCGTTGACAGGACGCTTCTTTGCAGTGTTCGAGTAGAGTTTGTTTCAGTAACAGCCTGAGCCGCACATGCCCACACCCCTAAAACGAACCCCTCTTAAGCACACAGGGAAATAAACTCTCCAATTTAGATGCAGAATTTACCATAAACCCATACACCTCTGTTATTGCACCTCTCTTTTATTCCAACAAATGTATTGCTTTGCTGTCCAGTCCGTCTACAGTAGCATTTCTTAAAAATAAACGTACGTATGCATGTTTGCTTTATTTAAAAAAAAAAAAATGCTCTCTCTCTCTCTGATTGGCGCCGTCAGGTCGACGCCCTCGTCCACCGCACCAGCCAGACCCTGCAGCTGCTCATAGAGTACGACCCGGTCAGGCAGCGTCTGGACCGACTGCGGCTGGGCTCCCCCCTGGACCAGCTGGGGGTCCCCGCCACCGGCCGCATGCGTCTCTCCTCGCCCTCCAACGCCGTGCTGGAGCGGCCGGACGTGGTGGACAACAGCACCCTGAAGAGGCGCTCGCTGAGGTGCGTGCGGAGCAGGCCGGCAAGCCAGCCAGCGAGCCAGCTTTCCTCTGGGGGTTGTCAAGCCGGCTCTCGTTGCTAAATCAGTTGCATTCTCGCCAAGGGGCCAACGTTTTATGAGGCCTTCTCACTCTAAGCCCTCTAAAGGGCAACAGAGTGCAGCCAGTCCAAGGGGAGGGAATCCACAGAAGGGAGATGTGTTCTTCCAGGGTGGTTGGTTAAGAGCGGAAGAGGTGCCAACGTTAGCAGACAGAAAGGATGTGGGCTAGGAAAGCAGGAGGAAATACAATAGGGATGGAAAGGTGTGATACCACGGTTTTAACGCTCGATGTGAGTTAGCAACTATAGATTGATTTTTTAATGACGTGCATTCCTGAACCTTTTGACAAAAAGTGACATATTTGCAGCTCTAAAATATCTCCGACCCATTATCGGTCTAAGTCTGATTGATAAGAGCAAGAGACTCTGTATCAGCCAACCAGTAAAGAGCAGGAGTTTTCCATTGGACGCGTGGTTACACAGAGCCGGGCTGGGGATGTGGTGTTGAGGTTGTTTTCGTTGTTGCTGACGGCGGCACATCTCTCGTCCAGGCGCAGCAACAGCATCTGTAAGTCCCCGGGGCCCGTCTCCCCCAAGGACCACCCCTTCCTGTCGCGGGACATCGGGCGCTCCGAGTCCCTGCGTTCCTCCAGCAGCTGCTCCCATCGCATCTTCCGCCCGTGTGACCTGATCCACGGCGAGGTGCTGGGGAAGGGCTTTTTCGGCCAGGCCATTAAGGTGAGGTTCCTCTTGGCCACGGCCGCTATTTTAGGAACGGCGTTTGTTAACAGGCAGTGAAGACTGTCACCATAACATGTTATATATATATATATATAGGTAACTCGAAGAAAATTGTTGTTTCTGTAATGTCATTACAGAAACAACAATTCTGTAGTGTCATTGTGGTCTGAAGTTTGGTCAGGTGGATTTTGTTTTAGATTTTATATTTCAAAGTTATGCAACAATACACAATGGCAGTTAAGTGTTTGTACTGCATTAACCTAACTGGGCATTTAACACAATTCACATAAAAAAACGTAAAAGCTAATTTTGTCCACTGAATCTGGCAGGTTACCCACAAGGCCACGGGGGAGGTGATGGTGATGAAGGAGTTACTGCGCTGTGACGAAGAGACACAGAAGACGTTCCTGAAGGAGGTCAGTCATTTCTTAAATTGCTTTTAAATGCTCTGGTCAGCGGCATCACATCATCGACCCTAACAAGGATCACCGTTGTCATATCTTCCAACAAATTAAACTATCTCCCAAAGTAATCATTTTGATTCTTTAACAAAGGATTTGAATTCTAAATCCTACACAATGTATTTACATATAGTATAGAACAGGATTTCCTTCTACACTGTTGGGTCCTGGTCCAGTATTCTGTATGTTGAGGCTTGGACCTCATGACCCAGTTACCAGAGCAGCTTTCACACGCCTCCTCTAATGAAGCCTCTTATATTTAGACCTGCATTGTACCACCAATGAGGCGCTGTGGCGCCTCATGTCTCACACCAGTCTACCCGGAACACTAAAATGATCGATGACTGTGGACACTTTAATGAGTTCACACCTGGAAGACTGCAATGTCCAGCAGCTGAATTGTTAAAGTTTGACCTATGACCTGTGTTGACCTCTGAAGGTGAAGGTCATGCGGAGCCTGGAGCACCCCCACGTGTTGAAGTTCATCGGTGTCCTCTACAAGGAGAAGAGGCTCAACCTGATCACAGAGTACATCAGGGGAGGGACGCTCAAAGACTACATCAGAGACATGGTACGATGCCCTGTGTGTGTGTGTGTGTGTGTGTGTGTGTGTGTGTGTGTGTGTGTGTGCGTGTGCGTGTGTGTGAGAAACTTGACCAACAGATTGGCATTGACTTTCCCGAGAGGTCTCTCTCGCTCTCTCTGGCTCTCTCTCTCTGGCTCTGGAACAAATGTAGGCTGCCCCAGAATGAGCTCTGTGTGTGTGAGTGAGTGAGGAGAGGTGACCTGAGTTGAACCTTGTAGGCCGCTGATGAAAGCCTGTATAGTTTGGCCGGCATGTGAGGGGGCTTGGCCAGGAAACCAGAGTACACGTAGAAAGTGTTCCCAGGTGGAAGATCCCCTCCCCCCCCCCCCCCCCCCCCCGTCCTCCTCCTTCCCTCCCTTCCCCCTCACAGCCAGGCAGCGGGCCAGCCAATCATATGGTCCCTGAGTAGCAAAAGGGCTTTGGACCTTGTGTCGTGTTTTGAAGCAAAACTCTTTTAATTCGCCTTCAAATGTGACTTTTGAGATGCAAGGCAGACCCCCAGTTTGTGTGTACTTATGCCTTTTGTTTTATGCCCCCCCCCCCCCCCTCTTTCTCTCGCTCTGTCTCTCTCATTAAAATGACAGGACCTGTTTCCATGGGAACAGAGGGTCAGCTTTGCCAAGAGCATCGCGTCTGGCATGGTGAGTTGGTTTCCTGTCCAATTAGACTCCCTTCAAAAATGTTTGAGGTTGCTTATAGGACTACACCAATCTGTGTGATCAAACCACCGTAAACATCTCTCATGGTTCTACTGAAACATCCGTTACCAATCTCATTTACTGTACCGTTTCTGCCGGAGAGAAGCGTTTAGCGTGCGCGCGCCTGCCATGAATGTAAACAAAGGCAAGATAGCACTTTGGTCTTTTGGAAGCAATGTACTCTGTCAGGAAGGAGGTTGTGGATGAAATAACAGCGAATCGGCATACGAGTACTTTACAAATGTCTTAACACAAAAAAGAAAGTACTATATTCCCAATGTTTACATTTGTAGCAGGCACATTCACAAAAATTCTCTCCAAATCAGAACATCAAAGAGGTTATGACAGATAATATTGGTAACGGATGTTTTCAAGGAAGACAGGAGAGACGGTTATGTTGATTGGCCATTTCCCCTCAACGTGTGTTGTTGCTGTTGTTTCATGTCACATGTCACATCACACCCTGCCCATGAAGCAAGTATTCAATCACTTGATGACAGACATACCAAAGGTAATTAACTTCCGTGTATAATGTTTGTGTTTGTTGTTGTGCTCAGGCCTACCTTCATTCCATGAGCATCATCCACCGAGACCTGAACTCCCACAACTGCCTGGTTAAACTGGTAGGGCACAAATGACTTCTGACCAACACTCCTATCAATACATGTGCATGTCTATTTGTTGTATTTTTTAATCTTTTGGTATGTCTTAGTGCTGCAGAAGCAACAATTTAAACTTCTTGAATCTTGAAACAATTTTTGTTAAAAAGACACTTATTCCCTTGTTGTCGTGGCGTTTCCCCGGTTGAGCATGTTGAATCGTCGTTTATTCATGTGTGCTTCCCACTCCCTGTTCACAACAGGACAACACTGTGGTGGTGGCCGACTTTGGGCTGTCCCGGCTCATTGTGGAGGAGAAGGTCAAGCCCGTCGAAAAGCCCACCTCCAAAAAGAGGGTGTTCAGGCGCATCGACCGCAAGAAACGCTACACTGTGGTGGGGAACCCCTACTGGATGGCCCCAGAGATGCTGAACGGTGAGCTTGAGAGCAAACTCTGCAAAACCCTGAGGCGCCATGCTTGGTTCCGTTGATTTCAATAATGTGATGACTATTGTATGTTCGTACGTCCTGGCACTTAAAAATAGAACTTAGCATTGTGGCGTCTTATCCTAGCTATCTTTGTTGTATAAGGGGAATGGGTTAAACTAGCAATTGTTAGTGCTTGGGACTTATTTCTATGAACATCTTTACTGTACCAACATTGTAAGTTGCTTTGGATCGCTTTGGCTTTTTATTGTAAGTCGCTTTGGATACAAGCGTGTGCCAAATGCCCTAATGTAAATATGATGACAATTGTTTCATGTTGTCCCTTTCCTTTGACTAAATCTCTAGGGAAACGCTACGACGAGAAGGTGGACATCTTCTCCTTCGGGATTGTGCTTTGCGAGGTAACGGCTGGTTGTACAATGTTAACACTGGTTAACGTTCCATTCTAGAAAGATGTCTCAAGACGCCCAAACTACGGTCCATGTGGATTGATTTTTTTGTCTTGTTCGTTCCTGCTCTTTCTTCTTCTCCAGATCATTGGACAGGTCTACGCCGACCCAGAATGCCTGCCCAGGACTAATGACTTTGGTCTGAATGTGGAGAAGTTCTGGGAGAAATTCCTTCCTGAGGACTGCCCGCCTGGTTTTTTCCCTCTGGCGGTGGCCTGTTGTAACCTGCTACCAGACAACCGGTAGGTGACCCCCTCGCAATCCCTCAGTCAAACCTTATTTAAATAGCGCTTGCAGTATTGCACGAATGTTTAAAAGAATAATAAAATAATGATATTCACAGTGATACATTTGAGTGGTAGATTTTAACCAAAAAAGTGTATACATGACTTTATTAGAATAAAGCCGAATAGAAAATGCATGTTTTAGGATATATATATATATATACTTATTTATTTTTACATTCATTAATTGGGTTGTTGGTAGAATGTTTTTTAAATGTTTTAAAACTAAGCTTTTTAAATCAATAATGGCAAGGGTTTCTACTGAAAATTTACCATAACAACACCAAATTAACCCAAATGATATGTTCTTTGAGCTTTCTTGACAGTTAGTGGTTTGTATGTACCTAGAATATGTTAGTGTTCTGGGCAGCTTTGACTGGGGGGACAGACGTTGTAGAAGGGAACAGAGTGTATCGCCGCCCAGGGTTCACCCTGTGTGACCTGGCAGCTCTCTGCTCTGTGCTGCCCCTGGAACCAAGAGGAGATAGCATCTCAGTTTCACCCTTCAGATTCCTATGACATGATTGTTTCCCCGTGTTGTAGACTTTTTCTGTTCTTTTAACCTCTCTCTCTCCCTCTGGCTCTCTCCCTCTCTTTCTCTCTCTCTTTTCTCTCTCTTTTCACCCTCAGACCCCCGTTCCAGAAGCTGGAGGACTTCTTCAAGGCCATGGCCCTCCACCAGGAGCTGGGAATCCCCCTGCCTGCTGAACTGGAAGAGCTACACCAGAGTCTGTGTCGAGATCAGGGGCCCAAGGACGGTGCCCCAGCTCCGGGCACAGGTCAAACCTTGGCCCCAGGCTCGGGTCAGGCCGTGGCCCCGGGCGCGGATAACACCGTGGCCCTGGGCGCAGATCAGACTGTGGCCCCGGCAGCCTCGCCCCAGAGCTCCACGATGACTGGTGACGACAGCGCCTAACAGACGATGACGATCAGAGTGGAGCTCTGTTTTGTTGGTGAACAACGGTGGACTTCTGTCTTGTCGGTGAACAATGAGGAAGACTGAGAAAAAAACTGGATAAGCTGATGTAGCCATAGCCAGCCTCCCAAACGGACCACCCCATGACTACAACCTTACAGCCCCATTACAGCCACCTATCTACAACGCTACTACAACCGTGCTACAATCTCACAGGAACCCAACTTCAAAGTTACAGAAACCTTAGTGCATTCTCAGAGCACGCCTACTGCAACCTTACTACAACCTTTCAGCAACGTTACTACAACCTTACAGCATCATTATAGCCACCTGTCTACAACTTTACCACAACCTTATTATGACTTTGCTAAAACCTTACGGAATCATTCCAACAATCTCACTACAATCATACAGCCACATTCCTGCGACCTTCCCATAATCCTGTCTGCATCCTGACTAGAACCTGATTACGATCTTACTATACACCCTGACTGCTACCTTGACAATACCATGAACCGCCCTCCTGCCTACAGCCCTGAGCCAAACATAACTTTTATTTGGCTTGTGTTTCATCTCTCAATCATGTTCAGACACTTGAGCGGTTATGTCTAAAGACAAATGAGGAATCTTCTAATAGGGTTTAATAGTGTCTGCTATGTGAGGAATGCAGGTGAGTCCTCGCCCAGCAGAGAAACCCCGATATGCATTAGTTATCAGGTTGATTGGTAGGTCAGAGGAAGAGCTGAAGGCGGGCTTATAAAGGAATTTTGTTTACCTACAAGATGACCAAAGTAACTTATGTTTCATTGGTTGAAAAATATAGTGTCATGGAAACAAAGTTTCATTGGTGGATTGGTTTTTCACCTTGATGTGTAATATAATGACCAACAGTTAGATTTTACGATTGAGCCTTATTGTTGATTTAGTTTGTTTTCTACAATCAACAAAGTTTTTACTTGATATTCACTGTTCGTAGGAGCCTTTAGATCAAAGCAGATTTTGCCCCTAAAGTTAACAGTTTATGTATATACTTTGAATGCATTTTATTCTTACCAATGTTTTCATGAAAAACAGGGTGGTTGGTTTTTATAAAGGACGTATTTAAGTTGTGGTAGGTAAACTTGCTGCTGATCATTTGAGAGATCTTGCTTAAGTATTCTCCAAGACGCTGTACAACTTACTAAAGAGATTACGTGTACAAACTGGATTTATACCTTTTTTCGCATAAAGAAATGTATAGAGATGTGTATATACATATATATATAAATATTCTGGTTCTAATTTTATGGATTTTTTTTTTCTAATGGGACTAATGGATTTGTAGATTTCGAGACAATTTTGTAATTATTTTTGCTAGCATCTTAAGGTACGGACTTGCCAGGTTCAACCACTTCTATCACTGTACTGATTCTGTAATAAACATTTTTGAATGAAGGGTTGGCCGTGTGTTCTGGCTGCTAAAAACGCATGCACATTATAATATCAAGAGAAGTGAATTGAACAGTCAATGTGAGAAAGAAGCTACCTCCAGTGTTATGGAGCTGCAGTTCCCTTGAAGGAAATGACAAAATGATTACTACGTAGGATTTGATGAGCAGGGAACCCAGTGGAGGCTGCAGGAGTCCTACAGTGACGACAGCCTGTGGCACTGCAGGAAGAGAACTCGGTGCCTTGATGGACCCAGCAACAGCAGGCCAGGGCTGGCTCTTTCTATGTCCTGCTGGTCCACAGACCAAGAGTCCATTCAGTCAAACTTAATCTTTAAAATCTTTTTAAACACAATGCCCGGTTTACAGATCACCATCTTCCTGTATTTCTTAGAAATACTGGAAAAGAAAAATAAGTACACAACATATTTAAAAACATGCTTCAACTTGTGTGTGTGTGTATATATATATATATATATATATATGGTGTAAAGGAGGAGTACACTGATCTGGGGAAGGCTGAAAGCCGATGACATTGTGTAGAAATATAGGCAATCAGTCAGGAGGAAGAACTGGTAAGCCAATAAACGCTCAGGTGTCAACTGGAAATTGCCAGGGAGGGGCTCCGCTTGCATCCCGAAAATGGCCAGTAGCGGTATGCTGTTGCGGTATTCCGCAACGTCCAATATGTTTCAAGGTTTGGGGAAGACCAGAACATATGCAAGAGTGTGACTCCACCACATTGGGCTTGAGTCAAGCAACAGATGACGAAGAATTTGATGATGCATCCATTTTGGATGTCCAAGTTAGATGTTCAGGTTAGGTGTCCTTATAAGAAGTCCATGTTAGGTGTCCATATTAGACTTACATTTACGGCGTTCATGTTAGATATTCAGGTTAGCTGTCCATAGTACACCTGCCATCCATGTAAATAAATAAGGTTATGTGTTTTAGATGTGATTTTAGATGTCCCAGTTACCTACAGCTTAGGGACCGTTCGGAATTTATGGAATGGACCACCGGAGGAAAATAGGGGGGGTTATGTCTTAATATTCTTTATTGAGGGGTGGGTCACCCAACAATTTTTAGTCTGAGGGGGGGAACCACACCTGACCCTTCCCCCATCACAGGCATGTTATCAACAACGAGCCAGGGCAGTTTCCCGAAACATTCTTAAAGCCTTCTTAATGCTACGTCATTCGTAATCTCTACTTTAAGTTCTACCTTAACATCACGTGTGTTTCCCGAAACGTTCTTTGCTACGAATCTCTTTCGTAGCCTACGTCGTTCGTTGGTAAGGTTGGTCTAAAGCGCTTGTAGCACCTTCTTAGCTCTACCGTAGTGATATTGCTCCTGACGCTAGTCGCCGCCACTACAGTAACCTTTAGAAATCCCTGTTGCGCATGGAACTGCCACATTGGCAGTGTTGTGTTTAACCAATATTATATACAGTACAGTAGCCTACATATATAGGCTACGGTACAGCAGGCGAGGCTAAATAAACTATTCAAAATTTAGCTTTCATTTCAAAATGTCTATTTTCATAAATAATAAGTCAGACACCTTTGTAAACAGAAAATCAGAAAATCAGAAAATAGCCTAATTTGAACGGCTGCGACAGATGTAATTAAGGATGTGATAATTACATCAATCGCATTCATCAGGTGAAAACTAAATGTCAAGGGAAAGAGGCAGTGGTTGAAAAAAGTATTTAGCTTAATCGCTTATTAAGTTCACTCGTTGCTTGTAATGGTTTATTTGTTTCCCTGTATCATTTCCTTAATTTAAAAGACATTCATTTCTGTTTATTTCTGAATTGTAAAATGAATAAAATATTTTTTTGAAGTTGCAAGTTTTTTAAATTATTGGAAGCGAGTTGAGCTGACCTTGCCAGCTGTAGGCCTACCCACAGCCCAGAATAAAGAACAGCCGAGACAATATCCTTAATTCAAACATGCCGTTTCATTTGGCCTCAGTAGGCTATGGATGCAAACTTGGAACGCGCAACAGGGATTTCTAAGGAGGTTACTGTACAGTGGCGGAGACTGCAGGAGCTGTAACATCACTACGGCAGAGCTAAGATGTGCGCGCGCAGGTTTTTTTTTTTACCTGTGAGCTAGTTTTTTTTTTGACCTCCGCCTGCAGGTTTGTTTTTTTTTCTAAATACTTTTTTTCAACCACCGCCTCTTTCCCTTGACGAATGCGACCGATGGAAACTTCAGGCAACCTGGAATCCGTGAGATGAGTCTGTCTACGTCCCGTATAGTAGCCTATATTTTAAATTTAACGTCTTTAATGGTAAGAGACCGCACGGGGATGGATAATGAGCGTTGTTTAAGGTGAAATTACAATGCCACAATGACACCTTCAGATATGAGAGACCCCCTCAGTTTTTTGACTTTGTTGCCTTTTTTGGGAGCTCGGTTCCCTCTGGCTCCCGCGTAATTCGAACACTGAATTATACATTTGCAGGGCATGTAAAATAAGTGCGGTGTCGATACGTCTAAACGTAGGAGTTCACACTGCTGCAACTTTTCCCCTGCGACGTTCCAAAACAGTCTCTTCTGAATGCGCAGAGATTCCACAAGATGGATCATATCTGAAGCTGACTGGTTCCACGTTGCCTAGCAAAGTAAACATTTGTTGAATGCTGAACTACTCCCAGCAGAAACGCTAGGAACACAAAGCATGTCAAATGTAAGTAACATAATTAATATACCTTGCCTTAATATACCTTTCCCATATCTGACCCAACTCTGTCTCTGGGACTTGCTGGTGGTTGACTGGTGAGCATTTACAGTAGCTGCAGGCATTGCCCTGCGGTGGCAGGTCATAGTCCACGCATTCGTCGCACTTCAGGCACCTACCCCTCAGCACGCCACGTTTATCCTTCATGTTCGTTTTTTGCTCCCCCGTAAATATACGTATTCTTCACATATTCTTTCAGTGAGCGGTGATTACTTGTGAAATTGTGCAAACGACAGCCTTTTCAATGCATTTGAGGAAGGTGGTAGCGTGTAGTTAAAGCTCTCAAATTGACACTCGTCTGAGAAACAGAAAAAAATGTCAGCTTTGGCTATACCTGCTAAAATAAACAATGACTCAGGAAGCGAGTCCAGTGACAAGTCCATGGGTTATTACCCAGCGTGCTTTGTGGAATGATCTCAATGTTTTATTGTTTTGCTTTTGCTTTTGCCTCATTGCTAGCCCGTAGAAGAATAGTTTTACAGTGGAAATCTCCTGATCCAAGTGTCTGTCTGGCTCAGGGATCTAATGTTTTTCCTGAAATTAGAGAAAATTAAATACTTCACCAGAGGATCAATAAGAAAATTCCACAAAATATGGAACCCGTTGATTTTGTATTTTGACAGGCTCAACACTCTCCCATAAGATAATAGAGCCCTGATATATTTTGTTTTGACTATGCGTAACTAAAATACATAAGAGTTAGTGGTGGCTCGTTCGCGAACAAATCAGTTCGAACAAACGACTCTTTAAAACGAACGAACCGACCTGATTCGCCGCTCTCGTTCATCGTCGTTCGTCGAGACTCGACTCCCAGCTCCACCCACTAGTCGCTGAGTCGCGCCGAGTCGCGCTGACTCGCGAGTCGCCGTTCGTTCTCTGACTGTGTTTAGCGGTGAAGACTCA
This sequence comes from Micromesistius poutassou, assembly GCF_964030765.1. NCBI lineage: Eukaryota > Metazoa > Chordata > Actinopteri > Gadiformes > Gadidae > Micromesistius > Micromesistius poutassou. The sequence goes on along the minus strand of NC_140275.1, from coordinate 10,650,230 downwards.
AGGACTGAGACGTCATGAGAGTCAGCCGGGCAACAACATCCCGATTCCGAACATGAAGCACTGACCGACTCGGCTGAGAACGTGCATTCACGATTTGTTTGAACGAGAACGAGGGAGGAGCCGAGTCTGACTGACTCAGTGACTGAGAATCATGATTCACCGCTACCGGAAATGCGAACGAACGAACGCACGAATGAACGACTCTTCTTGGCAAACTGACCGACGCGAACTGATTCATTCAAACGAATCATGAAATCCACCACTAATAAGAGTGCGGAATGCCCCCCTCCCTTGTTATTTTTACTTAATTATTATCTTTAATTTTTATTTCTTTCCTGGTTCATTTAATATGTTTTCTATTAATGTTAATGGGGGGGTGGGGGGTCATATTAATTCAGCCATGTCGATTGCAAACCTTCATTAAATTAGGAACGCCCTGCGGGTTACCAATGCATGAATGTGATAGAGAGGGAGCCGTTTGAACTTCTTCACAGTTTCTTTCCTGTTGAAACAAATGTAATTCCTTGTTTTGTTTTTAGAACTAAACCCAAAGCAGACCTCCTGCTCGGGGTCCTTCAGGCGCAAAAAAAAAGAAGGGAAAAACTAAAGAAGCAGTAGGCAAGATTTAGAGGAAATTCCACAAACCGACAAGAAAAGACAGAGGGGATCAGCGTTGGGCAGAGAAAGGTAATCAGGAACTTCACTTTGTAAAGATTTTCATTTCCCTGATTGCATGTTCTTTAGCCAGCGGGTTGCTGAAAAGCCCACTCATAAAGCACTCGTAGAATACGTTTTTTTTGCACAGAACATTGGATTTACAGATAGCTGCTGGAAAGTTGAGTAATTAAATACACTTGATTACTCAACATATATATATATATATATATATATATATATATATATATATATATATATAATTTCTGTATTTAACAGAAATTTGGCCTACTGCTCCATTGATTAGAAAACAAAGTATATTAATAAAGTCGCTAGACTGCATATTAATTGTTTTGAATTGACAGATTGAAAAACACTAATGAGTCACTAATATGAAACATCTTATTCAACCATAAAGAACCGGTAAGGAGCTGGTGGTCTTATGAAAAGAAAACATCTATAACTAGCTACAACTCAAGCCACTAGAGATTGCTAATGGGAAAACGTACAGAGAACAGGTTTACCATTAAAGTGGTGATCAAAGAGGGCATCTACATTTCAATCAGAAGCTGGTGTGAAATTAGTCGACCAATTGTGGCTTTTTTTTTGTTATTACCTATTCACACAGGAAAAATGTCCACACTTCAATACAGGTTGGCACGAATGAATGGTACATTTAGGTGTACTTAAGCAATGCTGAATCTGTGCTTCGAAATGACTAGAAATAAAAGAAGCAGACTGCAGGCTGCAGCTCAGTCAAAATTGAGTCAGGTTATCAGCTGATGAGTCAGGTGATCAGTGATTTTTATTGGTCAAGATATTGTCAACATTAGAAAAGGTAACAGCTATTTTATATTATGTCATGTACAACCACTTAGTGTTAGAGAAATGTGTTAGGAAATCGCAAAAGTCAAAAAGATTTTAACGCCATAAATGAAACTTTCGGCTGGGCTTAAATTGAAGCAAGATGAATACCCACCAATTTGATTCAAGTCCTACAGATTAATCCATCCACATGAGTCACAGAGTTGGCATGTTGTCCCATTTGAAAACGGAGGCCTCTCCCCCCATCATCGTTCGCTGTTTCCCAGAACGTGATGATCACCTGGCCTGGGCCCAAGAGAGGCTCCAGGAATCGAACAGTGAGGTTGATTGGAGGTCTGATAGCATCAACCCCTGTCAAAAAAAGGGAAGAGAATTAGATCATGAAATATGTTCCTCACCAGTACAGCATTAAGAAGGTCATAACCAATAGTATATACCATTTTAAGAAGGGTATTTAAAGAAAAAAAGATATGCATAGCCTAATCATGCCAGTCTTTCAGTAAGTCAGTAAGTGCATTGAATGTTCTTCATGAATCATTCCAATGTGACACGGCATACATGACTGTACCTCTGTGCTTCTCTATCTCCGCCAGGCAGACAGACAGCATCCACAGGCTGGGGGAGCTTCTGCCCCTGCAGCCAAGAAGCTTCGCTGGGAGGGACAGGAGTGGACTAGGGGAGTAGTCGGAGAAGGACCAAGCAAAGCAAAGCCCAGTACTCCACGGGACCCTCATTGCTACTCTCTTCAAAGGGGGTCCATCAGGCAAATCTGGCAAACGAGAAGGAACAAAAACATGGAAGTATAACTGCTTTACTAAGATTTAAGATAAGTTGATGTTAACCCCCGTCCCGTACACTTCCCTGGGTGTGCGTGCGTCCAAAGGCAAAACAGAAAGATCAGGGTACCCTAAAAAACAATACTTAAATTCATACTTAATCACCATTGTTATCGATTGAAGCTGAGAATTGATCATTTTCCTGTTGTAGCCCCATCCGTACCTTTGTTACGATCCGTGGGCTGACTCCGGGGTGTCTTGCAAAACCTTTCCCTGGAGAGCAGCGTCAGGGTGCTCTCCCACACCAGCTGACCGCAGCAGGACGTGGCCGACATCAAGACGTCCACCTCTGCTCCGCTGCTGATGGTCCGGTACTCCAGGACCTGGGCGTGCAGTGTGAACCGGCCCTTCCTCAGCTCATCGATGGGCTGCAGAGTTCTCAGGGTCTGCCGCACGCGCACCAGACCTGTTTCAGGAAACAAAGGGAAAATTATTCAGTGATTTGGTAGAGGCTTTCGTCCATACCAACTTAGTGATTTTGTCACTTATAAAAAGGTAGGGGTTAGTAATCTTGCTCAGAGATGCCTACAGGTAGACTGCAACCATCCAATCACTAGACAATCGTTCCAGCCCAAATAATGGGTGGAGTGTCCTTATCTTTACCCCTTTCTACAGAATCCCATTAAATATGAAAGCCTACGTTTTCCAGGTGGTCTAAAATAGATCAATAAAAAGTTAATAAGTACCCTAACCACTTGCAGTTATAGTTAAACAAGAACACATGAATGCGATTCCGACCGGTTTCTGCACCTGCTGGGTTCAAGGCGAAGTGGGATGAGGTCAGCACCATCAACAGCAGCCTGAGACAGAGGACCTCTGGGAAACACAGTGGGACATCTCTGTATTCGCTGTCTGGGTAGTCCCAACCATAACCCGCTGCAGCACAGAACTTCCTCAACAGTTGGTTTTCAAGCCTTGGAAGAAACACTGCTTTTACATTCTGCATTTCGGTTCAGCAAGATTCAGTGAGTTGTAGTTCGTGGATATTATTGGCTTACCTGCAGTTGATAAGCGTGTATGAAACGTCGGTTTGCTCCTCGTTTATGATGGACCCCCGAGTCACTGAAAGAGCTTTGACCAAATATCGTGCAAAAAGGTATCCGAGTCCTGGCAGCCGGTCGTCGTAGTTTACAACGGTGGATTTCAGGGCTTTATGAGAGCAATACACATGAGCATAAAATACATAAATTGCACCCAAAGAGAAAGAGGCGACCACGAAACTCTGTGCATTTCCCATCGTGATGCTGCTGAAGTGATCGAGTTTAAAAAGGAATGTCCGATCGCATCCACATATTGGCTATAGTCTACCGTATATACCACGACATTATACTATATTTATCAATCTCCATGACGTATGACCCCGATATGCCTACACCTGGGGACGCTTGTAAACTTTCAGAAATCAAAACCGCAGTAAGGTAATCACAACACAACAATACTTTACAGGAAGTACGGAGAGCGGTAAGCGACACCCAGAATGCGCATGTCAATTTCAAAAAGTTTAATAGTAAAAACATTGCATTGATCAAACAAACAAGCTACAAAAAGTATTACCAATTGAAGTCATGTTGTATTGTTTGACAGTAGTCCATGGCCGCATTGACATCAACAACAAAAGCGAAATTGAACACCAAAATGGCAAATATAAGCGTTGCGCTGCATTGAACCCACGACATGAGTCGAGCGGTGCTCCATGTCGTGGCTTGCTGTCGGGACGTGCTGCTGATCGCGGGTTCTGGCAACGACGAGTGGGTCTGTTTGTGATGTGGAGACGGGTCCCTGATGCCACCAAGAGGTTATCCTGGAGGAGAAGGGCGTCATCCTTCACCCGAACAGCAGCAGTAGCACAATGCAAACCGAATTCACTGCTATCAGCGGCACTGTGAGAGACAGGGGAAGGCCAGGACATGTTAGGTACAGTGGTTCTCAGGGTCATAGGTGGGGTGTGTGTGTGTGTGTGTGTGTGTGTGTGTGTTACTAAAACCCACCTCTCATCACTGTTCTTACGGATCGAATGAGGGTCATCACCTGCACCTTGACACCTGGTTCATCCCCAAACCCTCCGACGCTTTGGTCCACCCCCCAGCCAACTACAAGAGGAAAAACATGCAATTCGTTGAGTCTGTAATTGTATATACTGATATGAGAAAGCACTAGTTTGTCAGATGAGATCATAACTCTTGGAGCATTTTAGCTAACCATGGATTAGCGAGCTAAACGAAGACCGGTTAAAAATCACGTAACACACCGCAGCGCTTCACAATAAGACACAAAAGCACTTACTTTTACTTAGAAACCTCTCTTCGTGTAACACGGCGACCGCATTCACACACAGGATCGCTGCTTGGATGAGAGAGTATAAAGTAAAGGCCATGTTGTGGCTGCAGTTGGACCTGGACTCCTACGTTTACAAGTTTGACGTAGCCTACGGTGGCCGTAAGGGACATATGGTACGAGATCGGAAATGGTACATAAAAAAGTACAACCATTATAGTTACCCTTAGATTATTATGGTTTTATTGATGACTTTCAATTTAAAATTCATGAAACCGCCATAATGGAGGAGTAAGGTTATATTGTTTTAATTGTTGATCCGGTCATATTATTGGCACTCAGAACAGTAAATAAGCATTACGTTTATATCAAATGCACTAAAACCACCCTCATTAGTCCTCGTAAATGTTTTTTCAAAAGTTGTTGCAAAGCCACTGTTCAATAATAAAATTTCTCGCGAAATCTTATATTGTAAACGGTCGATAATAGAGGTGATGCCAATATCAAGTCAAGGGGGGGGGGGGGGGGGGTTAGATTACACAAGTGACAATTTAGTAGCCAATATCACACAACCTTTATTTGAAAAAGCACACATCATGAGAATAAAAATCTTTATTAGTGTTTGATGAAGCCTGCATAATATGCCACACGCCTGAGAAGCTTATGGTCAGAAAAAGAAACTGGTCTATCAATATCGCCCTCTACTGGTAAAACAACTGCGACATCTACTGTACTGTGCTTTGCAAAAAAAAAAGGAAGAAAAATATTACTGTTAAATACACACATATTGTACTACTGTTATGTATATGTACTTCTGGTCCACGTCAGAATTGTAATGTATTTTTTTCACATTCATATGTTATAGGCCAAAGATAATAACAATGTAACACTGGACCCTTTAACACATGGTTCAGCTCCCCAAATCCAAACTCACTAGGTGCACTTAAAGTACAATCACTAGTGCCGTAAAGTAAACACATTTACATTAAAAAAAAGAAAAAAGAAAAAAAAGGAGAGGGTGGGGAGAAAAATGTTTAAAAAAAGCTTGCAACAGCCACATAATGTCAAGAATGGCAGACTGCAAGCTCATTAGGTTTTGTACAGAGTATATTTTATAGACAGGAACGAATACAATACACACATTAAACACAGAACATCCCAGTGTGTAGGCTCATTCGATCTTCCTTTCTGATGTTAAAAAAAAAGAACGAAAAATAAAAGGAATACTGCCATGTTTATAAAACATTTTGAAATTCAATTATAACTGGTTAACCTTTAGCTGCCAAGATATGCACTTAAAGGTCTCAAAAAGGTTTTTTGACAAATGTGAAGGAGATGAACGGCTAGAACGAAGTTTTTTTTGTTTTGTTTTTTTTATACAACATGCCTCCGGAAAAAACGTTTTTAACGGTTGCAGGAACGCCTTTTCGGTTGCTTCATGTACTTTAAATGCACCAGACTTCTTTGGATACAGTAATAGGTAAAAATAAGAAAAAAGAAAAAAAAGAGGATAGACAGGCTACATCATTGTGTGTCGTTCTCACACCAGGACAACAGACTTCTGTTGGAAACGGATCCCAACGGAAAAGCTCCGGGGGGGGGAGGGGGTGGGGGGGGGCAACGAGGAATGATCCAAGCTCTCTAATGTGACTTTTAAAAACAGCTGTGGTCTTGAAAATATTACTTTAAGAAAAAGAGTGAATGACAGAAAATCTTAAGTATATTTATATATAAAAATACATGAGAATACAAAAAAGTAGCAAAAGAAAGGGGATATATTCTAAAACAATACAGGATGAAATTAACCGATACCTTCAATTTCTCCCGGTGAGAGACCTTTAATTTATTTAATGCTTCACCTAACAGAGCCCCAGGACTCCCAGTGTCATGTCAAAACAAGAAAGAAATAAACTTTAAAAAAAAGCTTTGCCTGACGGCTGATATTCTCTGGTCCCTGCCCAGTGCACCCGGCAAAACCTGGACCGCAACTCAATAGCTTCATGTCAGATTGGGATTTTGTAAGGGAAGGGGAGGGAGGGGGTGCCTTTACAATAAAGTAAGGGACTTGTTAGGGTGCCATATAATGACAAATATTTAAACTACAGCCAGACTGAGTTTGTTTGGGGGTTTTTCATTTTCTTTGTGGGCCAACATTCCTATTCGTCCATTAAAGAGGCGTGTCATACAACGACACAACACGAGTTAAAAAGAATAATGAGGAGAGTGAAGTCAAATCAGCAATCTAATTTCATAAACACAGTATGGTCGTTTCCCCCTCAGGGGAAAACCACCACCTAAAAGGTTATCGTTTTTTCTTCGCCAAGCCAACCCCCCCCCCTTCCTCTCCCATCCCTTAACTTAAGATGGGGCCACGACTCCCAGAGAAAAGTAAACTTAGGTCCAGAACCATGGCTGGGGGCGGGCCGGACCATAATTCATGTACGTTTTCATGCTTGTGTTACTCGTACAAGCGTTCTCCAATACTGAGAAACTATTCACAGATATTTTTGGTATTTGCCCCCCCGCTTCCTGGACTAAAACCAATATACATCTCATTTGTACCACAAATAGATCTAAAATTAAGGATTTGGGGAAAAGCAATTTAACAAGGTGCATGACTTCCATGGGTAACAAAGTGCCAAATTCGATGCTGAAGTCTGTATGTGTGATTCATGTGTGTGAGCGCAAGTGTGTTTAAGTGTTTGTGTGTGTGTGTAAAGTTTAAAAAGGGAGGTGGAACTGGGCCACAAATACTATGACAATTTAAACATAAATTCATTCTGTGGGATTTTTTTAAGTTTAGTTTCTTCCCCCATGATAGGAATCGCAAGTTTAGAATTTCATGATCTTTGTTATGGGCTGACGTTTTGGGTGGTTCTGGAGCTGCTTAGGACATACTGGAGCAGCGCACAGAGGGTGAGCCCATCTGGGTCAGAACCTTGTCTAACCACTGCAGGGGTCCATTCAAGTGCAGCTCGATCCAGCAAGGAGTGCTTGTAACCGTCTGTCGTCTAGAAAAATACAAAAAGAAACACACATAGTCTCCGTTTAATCTTTTTGAAACCCTTCCGTTTCTGAAAAGCAGTTTTGTCAGTACAAAACATGGCTTTAGCATTTTTTTTTTAAGATTTACAGGCAAGAGTCAAGCACCTTTTAACTTAACGAAAATGACAACAACTTACTTACTGATACATATACTGTACATTTGATGATGGAAACCCATTTAAAGATTAACTTAATAGTGCCACTGTTTTACAGGTGGTGGGTATAAACAATCTTAAAAGAGGGAAAGTTAAGGGTACTAAAGCGTACCCCAATATCCAGTCTACCTAAGCATCCTAGAGCAAGATGCTCAACCCCCCCCCCCCAGTAATATATACAAATGAAAAAGGTAGCTTTGGACAAAAGTATCAGCTAAGTGACTAGGCTCACCTGTACTCTGCTCCCCAGCCTTTGACAAAGCTCATGCGGATGGTGCACATCCTGGTGAGCTGGTAGACCGCCTCGAAGCCCTGGTTGACCGACTGGGCCAGCAGGGCCGCAAACTCCTGGTTGTTGAAGATCTTCAGGTTGCATCCTGAACACGATGGGGAGGTGGAGGTGGAGACGGAGAGGTGAGAGTCAGACGGGCCTACTGAGGAAGTCTCTGGTAGGACACGCACGAGATAATTGTAGTCTTGTTGTGACATTCCTGTTGCACAATTTGGGGCCCTTGTGAAGAGTTTATGCAAAACACACACCCGAGTGCTCCGACAGCACTCGGGTGGCACAATGTGGCAACAGGAAGTTCTTCTAAGGAAGTGCGCATGAAACATGAACTTAAAACCACATTTGGCACGTGTAATGGTCATTATCGAGGAGTCATGAATAAACATTGCAGTCATTGAAGGCATCTAGCGGAAAGGATTTGGCAGAGATTGTTTTTAATATTCATAAGTCAGATGGGGGGGGGGGGGGGGGGGAAGTGTTATCTCCGTAACTACAACTGATTTGGGATACTTTTGTTATAATATAGAGTGTTATAATGAGCGATGTTGTATAGGAAACCGTGGCGTTGTAATAAAAGTGTCCCAACAGCCAGCCTCATACAGCCAGTGAAGAGGAGCATGCTCTGTCCTCAGGCCAAGATATCCTATGAATGAATGAATGAATGAATGAATTCAGTTGGTTGCAATCACTGCTAGTTGCTATTTCATTTTACACGCTGGAACTTTAAGCCACTCACTGCAGCAGCGAGGTGCTGTTGAATGCTAGGGTGTTAATCTTTCACACTAAAATCTCAAGACTTTTAGGTCCACCAGAACCTACCAGGAGGTATTTTGCACACGGTGGCCGGGTGCCATCCGTACCGCTGATTGCAGTTCGGACTCTGGACAAAGATGGCGCTGTCGCTCAGACACTCCGCAAATACCTCACCGCCGATGTAGTACAGTCTTACTCCTCTTCCTGTGAGTGGGAAACCAAGCGGAAGAAATTATTTAGATTTGCCGTTTGTGACGTTATCCTATTTGATTTGGTGAAAACTGTAAAAAACAATGTTCCCAGAATGCACTGTTCCCAGCATCCATACCTATGTGCCTGCGGGTCATTTCCACAGTGGCGTTCCTGTTGACGTTGGACAGCAGGCCCAGGCAGAAGCGCTCAGAGTTTGAGGGGTCCGTGAAGCCGTCCACCGTCAGTGAGGGCTGGGAGGCGTGGAAGGTCTCGCCAACGCGCTGGTTCAGCTCGTAGTAGGCTATCGAGCACCAGAACGCCGGCTCACTGTAGGTGACCGGCTGCAGGTCTGGGGAGGGGGGGTGGAGATGGGATCAGAGCTGGCTCATTCCATCGTCTGGACTGATGATGGAACGTAGGATTTTTTTTTAACTCTTCGTTTGAAGTTCGAAAGTAATTTGTTGAGATCACTGAGATGCAACTGTTATGAACGAATAAAATAAGAATTTTTACCAACCTTAACTTTCTGATTTATATAGCAACTATGCACTGTCTAGTTGTGTACAAAAACTTAGTTGTGCAGTTTCTTTGTAACTGACCATGTTTTGCTTTGGTAAGTGTAAGTCCATCAGGATAAAAACTCATGCTAATCGACTTAATGCAATGGGATCACTCCCAGACAAAAGGTACTTTTTTGATACTTGGTCTCTACAGCCTACTTTTTGCCATCCTTGAGCAAGATGCCCATAATTTGCTCCCGAATTACATGCATCTGTAACCCCTGAACGTTGGATTTGAAGTTTAAAATTGTTAAATGGTAACATTTGCACTCAAATGTTTTTACATCACCATCATTAAATGGCAATAACATGGCCACAATACCATCTTAATGCATCCCATCCAAGACTGTAATTAAGGGTTAGGTAATGAGGGCTAACCCAAACCCTAACCCCTTGGAACTGATCCAGATGAAATGCACTTCTTTTGCTATGAAGGCTGTGGTAGCGGACGGCAGCCACCCATCCGCCCATCCATCTTAATAGATGCCATTTGGTGGACCTTATCCACAGCACCACAATACCATGAGTGCCTGCATTCTTTAGCCTGGGTGGCACCGGTGGCTACCAAACCAGTAACGGCCAGCTCTACTGGGGAGTAGGGCTGGCCTGAATTCATAATGTTGAGGCTTTGACTAATTGTTAAGTTTTCCAGAGTTCCTGGGTTCCATCACTGATGATGTGTCTAAGTGCATCAATAGATGTATATTAAACTAGGTTTTCCAGAAAGTTTATGAGACACACTCCTACAATTGTATGAGAGGACGCCTACTTTTCATCATCACAAAGCAGGCGTAGTGTTGGTGACGGGCCGCCATCAAATCATTCAACATTTGTAATTCTCTATTCACGATTATTAAATAACCAAATCATTGAATTTTTCTGATTGAGGGATGTCTCACACCTTTACATTTGCTTTGGTATTTTATCCCTGGGATATCTGGACAAAATGAGCAAATCCTTCCACCTGCATCTCCAAATATGCACCAGCCAAACCTATGTTTTTTTTTTTTTACTGCATGCAAATCCTGAATTGCAATTTGAATACCTACCCAACACACGAATATCCAAAAAACATAATAGCTGGGCTCAGTCCTAATGAAGATTAATACTTCGAGTTAATAGAGTTAATACTTTTCATTCATTTAGTTTGTAGTTTGGATTCTCTTGCTGACGTGTGAGGGCTTCCGGGGACAGACTTACCCATGCTGTGGTTGACTGGAGACAGGGTGCTAGGGGACAGCTCTGCAGGAGAACCTGGACACATGAGACCAGAGTCAAACACTGGCATGCGACAGCGGCCCTCAACGAAAGTCCACAATAAAAATGAATACATTTTCAAACTGGAACAGAATGGCAAAACATTATTTGTATAATTATTCCCATACTAAGATTTAGAGGTGTGGATGTTAACCAGTCATCCAAAGTGAGCATGGTGCACAGGTTGGACACAGCGGGGGGGCAGCGGTGTTGGCCCGTGGGGGACAGATGAGCGGTAGGCAGGCGGCACTAGTCTAGGGTACCTGTGTCCATACTTTGATTCATCTGCTGATCGCTGGCCTCTCCATCCTCACTGATGTAGCCAGGCGGAGGGGTCTCTGTGGAAACGAGTGGGAGGAAAATAGGACGTCATCGCCAGTGGAGAGGTGCATCTTCATTTTGCAACTTTTAAAATCAGGAAGTGTGACTTTGTCAAGCAACGATCATGTGACTGATGCATGATCAGAGCCGGAAGGCCAGAATGACGTCTATCATTTCCTACGGAGTGTTATGCCCAACTCCGCTCCAAAAACAATACAGTCATTGCAGATGTTTAAAGCTTTGATCACATTTCTTTGGGCAGCACGGCCAAACAACCACTTTAAATGATGCAGGCAAATGTGATGAGAACCAGATTAACATTATTGTTTAAAATAATCTAGTGCTTCCTTTAGAGTCATTGTGTGGTCTTTAAAAAAGGTCATAAACAAGGACAAACTTCCAGCAAAGCAATTGTATCAATTTGTCTGACAAACAGCAAAGACAAATGAAAGCTTTCTTTGCATGTGTGTAAAAAGCAAAAGCGATCCCCTTATTTGCGTTACAGAACATTGAAGCAGATGGGATCCCATTGTGAAAAGATTAATTGTTTTCATCATTCGAGAGGCTTAGGCTGGATATGAGAGCTAGAAGTGGCTGGGTGATGAGGTCCATCTGTCCAGCCGGCGGTCTGACCCAGTCTCACCTGGTATGTAGTTGTTTGGGGGTTCGATCCCTGCGGGGAAGTTTGTGTTCTCAGGTATGGAATGGGTGTAGTCATCCAGCGGTGGCAACTCCGTCAGGATCTCAGAGTGTCTGGGCACGAGGACCGGGGGCAAGACTGGAGGGTTTGGAGAAAAGCGCAGCAGAGCTTAGTCAAAATGCAATGCCCAGCAGCGCAGGGTTAACCAATAATGTTATTTTGATGATAATTGGGCATCATCATCAACTAATCAATGCACGTGATAATTATCATAGGGATCGCATTAAAGACATGTAATGACATTGTCAGTTTCAAATATTGTCATGATGTCTGATCACTTTTAACACCTGGAGAAGACAATTCAAGCTTGGATGCCATGTTACGATGGCCATCTAGTCTCTCTTGAAGTTAGTGCTAAACCAGGCGGCTTTATGTGCAAGGATGGCTCCTAGGTAAGGTGTAGTTGAGACTCACCTGGGGTCTCCACCCGTTGGTAGTGGTAGGGGTTGATGCACACCTCGTCCTTCTTGAGGTGGAAGGCGTACTCACAAGCCTCAATGGCGCGCAGCTCATGGTGGCTGTGCAGGTCAGGCCAGCGCCACAGTCGGCAGTAGATTACATGGGGAAGCCCCTTCCTGTGAGAGACCTGCAGGCGCCCATCCAGGGATCTGATTGGACAGCAACCAGGAAATGGTGGTGAGAAAAGCGGGAAGACACACGGGAGGGAGAAGAGGGAAAAGGGAAGGGTAGGGAGGCAGGACAAAAAGGTGGAGAGGATGGGTATGATGGGCAGATGGGGGAGGGAGGAATGGAGGGATGGAGATGGATCGCGTTGGGGAGGTAGTGACGAGAACGAGAAGCAGAGATGTTCTCAATGTCTGCCACGCAACCCCCCCCCTGTATACCATAAAGACAAGTTTCCCCACATCAAAGCTGTATGCAAAACCATACAAGAGGTAAGGATAGTCACCTGGTTTGGTCAGGGTAGCTGTATAGGCCTGTGGTATCCCACTGTTCTATCGTATTTGGTGGACTCAGTCCCCATATTTCAGAGCAATTGCTGTGCACAGAGAAAAAAACAACAAAACAAAAACAAAAGATGATAAACATGGGACATGGATATTTCAGAAATATCAGTATGGGAAATGTAAACAACTAAAAGGCCTCTTTTATTAGCGTGTAATGAAAGAAAAAGACAAACAACAATAAGAGAAGCCTTTTGACAAATGCAAGTAAAGAAAAAAAAAACAATGGAATCCACTCAAACACAATGACACTGTTGGTGAAACAAAGAAACAACACTCGTAAACAATTGTGGTATTGTACTGAACACCAAAAATAAACGGTTTTCCTCTCAACAGCAGTTTATATCTGAGACAGTGGACCTTTTCTGGTGACATTCAAACAAACACTGAAGACACAATGGGACAGAGAGGAGGGCGGAGAGGAAGACATTTCCAGTTTCAGACATTCTCAAAAACATTGAACATGTTCAGTAAATTATAAAACATGGAATGGAGAAGAAAGAGTAGTTGCTTCTGAAGTAGTTGCTTCAGGACTGTGTTGTGCTGCATCTCGCATTGGGGCATAGTGGGATGTCAACTACGCTTCGGAGTAGTCCCCATGTTCTGGGTGACTTTTAAGGACTAGGACCAATGTGCATGCCCACTAGTCAATTTGGCACAGAACAAAACACCATCATTACCCAATAGGATGTATAGAGTATATTAATGAAATAACTGGTGTTCTGGTGAAGAAATCAGCCACGGCCAAAACATGCCAACATCCAGCTTAGGGCAACGACTCTCTCTATCCAGTCATCCCTCTCGCCTGTGCAATATACACTCACAACCAAGCCATACAGTTAAATAAAAGAGAAGCCCAGCCATGATTTCCCTCACTGCAAGCTAGCCGGTGTATCTAAAAACACAAACACAGGAGTTTAGTGTAGTTCTCAGGCGATAAGGACAAGCTATCTGGAGACAACCCTGTGACGTAGTACTCGACAGAGCATCAGGGAAGTGCATCAGGTGACATGCCGTTCCCAGGGAACAGGAGTCTGGGCCACCAAGGCTGGCTGGCTGATAAAGACAACATCCCCTTTCCTCCCTTGTCATGTCTCCCCTCGCAGAATGCTACAACCGACTACAGCATTCAATCTGCAGCATTCCTTGGATTTCAGGTGTTACTTAAATTAGCCAATTGCAACTTTCAATATTGGAACACAACCCTGAACAAAACTTTCCTCATCAGTGCAGCACACCAGGGATTCAAGCAAGGAATTATTAGAACTCAAAATATATATACACCCTAGTTCTAGATGTGTAGTGATCTTGCAGATACATAATGCATGTGGATAACTGGTACAATGGAATATCACAAGTCACATGTCAAAAGGCCATACCTGGGGATGGTGACACACTTGGTGTTGCAGTTCTGTGTGGTGATGGCTTTCTCCAGCTCGTCCAGCTGGCCTGTCTTCTTCAACTTCTTCACCAGGCTTTTCACCGCCTTCTCACACCACTTCTCCTCCTGTCCATTCTGCTCACCCCCGCCTGCTCCCCCAGGGCCACTGGCGGACTTCTTCCAGCCCAGCAGCCTCTTGACCACAGGAGGGGTGAATGGCAGGATGGAGGACATCCTGGTGGGGCGAACCGAGGGTCTCCAGACAGCCTTACAACCAGTCACACGCAGAGGCAGAGGGGACCTGGAGGCACAGTTTGGGCCCTTGCTCTGGTGTGGCCCCTCTACTGACCCAGGAGAGACGGGGCTATGGCCAGAGCAAACAGGATGTGGGCAGAAGATCTAGACACCTAGACAGAAAGTGGTGCATAAACAACACACATTAATAATCACTGTGTACAGTAAACAATATTTGACCAATACCAATGCCCCATTAATTAGAGCCTCAAACTGATTTCCAAAGCATTTCAACGTTATGCAACATTTACGCAGTTTACGGAAATTATATGAATATATCAAGTGTAAATACTCCTCGAAAGGGAAAATAAAACATCTGTTGAGGTGCATGGGCAGATTTGAAAAACGAGGCGAGCTTGTCATAAATAACGTTCAACATGTCGCTAGCCAGCTAAACCTGCAAACTTGTCAGCAAAACAGGGTGTGACACAACGCGCTGCAGATCCTAGAGTGACACACACCACGGTGGGTCATTCATGCCCACTCACGCTAAAACACCGAAAGAACCAGAACGACTCTGATGGATTGAATATAAAAACACGAGTATCCTAAAATGTCCACATAGCTAACACCCACTAGCCTGCCTGCACAGCCTCCAGGCCGGCTGCTCTCTGAGGGGGCCTTGCTCCTCAGTCCCATCACAACAATCACTTCTCTAGCGTGGGC
Organism: Micromesistius poutassou; assembly: GCF_964030765.1. NCBI lineage: Eukaryota > Metazoa > Chordata > Actinopteri > Gadiformes > Gadidae > Micromesistius > Micromesistius poutassou. The sequence goes on along the minus strand of NC_140275.1, from coordinate 10,635,063 downwards.
CAGGCTGCTAACGCACACACGGTGTTCAATTGAGATCCACCGGGCCAAATCGAGCTTTTAAAAACATGCATGCATGCATGTAGGTGTGTGTAGCCGATGTGTACAGGCAATCCTATCTAACTAGGCCAGCTAACATTAGCATCACCGAGCTAGTTATCAGAAATCCTTTTGTTGTGATCTGTGGAAAACAATCAAGCCCCGCTACTTTGCGAACTAATATTACCCAACACACTTATGCAAATCGAATAAGCGAAACGTGTGTATATTTTTCAAACTGGTGGATTTTAATGGGATATATAAAGATGTTGTTTGGAACTTTTACTGAAACAAACGCGCGTCACCGATGCGATTAGAAAACGAGTTAGCATCTTGCAGCGAACTATTGCTAACTGAAGTTAGCTAGTGGAGCTAGGTCGCTCCTTCACACAAAACAACACGTATCAAAGTCGATAAAACAACCCAAATCGTCGCAATAGTTACCCTTAAATTGACTTCACCACGCTCCAGTTTTTAATGAAAGCGATGGACACCGCTTAATACACCACTTGAGTGGCATAAAACTATCTTAAGTCCTTATATAGCATCCACTAATTTTAACAAGGGGATTGTTGGCTTTTCTCAATGCTACTGGAGCTAGTTAGGCCAGTTAGATAGACCGGAACAAAATACTCGAACACGCGTGCTTGCTGCATACGCGTTTTTACTCCCGCCTCTCCCAACTCTGATTGGACATATTTCGAAACAGTGACAAGGGGCTGTACAAAAGATTGGTCCGATTGGCTCACGACAACTTCATTGTTCATTTGACAGCATGATTTGTTTTGGTATTGGAAAATGATTTCAAGCATTTATGGTTTTAAATAAAAAATAAAAATAAAAATAATCTTCCATTCAACACTTATGCCCAAAAATAAAATGCATTACATATTATTTAATTACCTGGAATTGACGATACATTCCAACCACCCATCAATCGTCCCCGTTACCCAATTAGTTTTTATTGAGATCACCTGACATCATTATAAAACGCGTCAAAACAGACAATCAAGATTTAGAGCGTCAAGTACTTTTTTGTTCGGTCCTGTTCATGACCATGGCAGTATGTCTGCGTTTTTGTATACTGCTATGGCAATTTATTTTGCTCTTGAGAGGTGAGCCAACTGTTTATTCAGTATAAAAAATAAAACAGTCGTTTGTTTAAGAAACCGAGGCAGGGCCCATTGCCAGTTAAATAGTCGAATCAGTGGTAATAAATTACTTTTATTCCCTCTACATGACCAATAGTGGCGTTACCTGGCAGAGCGCCCCTGAAGTGCGGCCTTGGCTCTAAACTGTGTGATGACGGCTCCGAGTGTATTCGCTTCAGCCACGTGTGTGACGGAGAGGCCGACTGCGGGGACAGCTCGGATGAGAAGGACTGTGATGTCGGATGCGGAAAAGGTGGACTTTTATGACCTAATGTTTACAGTATTTTTTTCATCGAATAGTTTCTTTAGCGTTCTGATTATTCTGGTGCATGGTAAAATAACCCTTTTATTTAATAGTCATTCGTTCGGCAATTGTTGCTTGAACGTTAGGTCAGATTTCTGCACCCACAGCTTATCAACTACATTATGACTACTACAAACTTGCAATATAACTTGAAATTGCGGTTGACTGTTCAAGCAGACCAATTTCAGTGCGCCCACGGGAAGAAGTGCATCGACCTGGGGCAGGTGTGTGACGGCGAGTCCCAGTGTCAGGACCACTCGGATGAACAGCAGTGTTCAGCGGCAGGGAATGGCTGTGCCCACCAGTGCAAAGACAAGAGCCGGTGTCTGCCCAAGACCTTCTTGTGCGACGGAGAAAGGGACTGTGCGGACGGCAGTGATGAAGAAAACTGTGGTAGGGCCTGCATTTGACTGAATTGTTGTTTTCCTCAAAGCAACACTGAACCAAATGTCCCTAGGCAGGCCCAGCAGGATTACGCTATGCACACCTCATTAGGACTGTGCCATTTATATATAACAAAGTCCAAAATCTTTGTTTCATATGGTGAGGAGTTGCAGTTAGCATTTTATAGTGCAGTTTTTCTGGCACTTAAATGTCCAATCAAAAACGATTGATTATGTGTTAATTGCCCCAATACTTTAACCTCAATATGTTTGTCTTCGGTAGTCTTGCTGGGGTTTCTTTGATGCATGTGTTCTCATGTCTGCCCTTGTCATCCATCAGTGGACATGGAAGCGGAACAGAAGAAAAACGGAGCCCCCTTACCCCCGTTGCCTTCAGCCCCTGAAAACCCGGTACATACTCCTAGCCTGCCTGCCCCCATCAAGTGTTTGTTGGGCGCCAAACCATGCCGTGACGGCACAGACTGTGTCCTCTACAGCCACATCTGCGATGGAGAACGGGACTGCAAAGACGGTTCAGACGAGGATGAATGTTCTACCACTTGCCAAAAAAGTAAGTGCCATGTTTTAATTTTTTTTGTCGAATTTGGCCAGACACTGCCATCTAGCAGCCTTGTTTTGCATAGTTTCAGTCCAGTTTTCTGTGGGGTAAGAAAATGTATCAAATATATTGTAAAGATAATGTGTGACTTTTAATTGACTCAAACCAGCTAATAGCGGTGGGGAATGTAGTATGCAGTCTAAATATATTGCCTCAAGTGATGATCATGAGAAGGGATGAGCTGTGTGAATATTGCCATTTTCGGTAATGGTTCATCAATGTCAAAATACAATGTAATTCTCCCAAGGTAATCAAAGTGACTAATAACCATACATATTCATGGCTCAAGGTCAGTTCCAGTGTGCCCATGGTAAAAAGTGCATTGAGAAGGAGCAGGTGTGCGACGGTGTGCCACAGTGTCAGGACCGCTCAGATGAGCTGGAGTGCTCCAAGCGCTCTGAAGGCTGTGTTCACCAGTGTGACGACCAGAGCCGCTGTCTACCCAAGAGCTTCCTGTGTGACGGCGAACGCGACTGCCTGGATGGTGGCGACGAAGCAAACTGTGGTAAAATATCATGGCATAAGGGAGGGAGGGAGAGGGCAGGGTATCACCTGACTAGAATTCTCCTGGTTGCTTAAACTGCTTGCAGCAATCACACACGTTATCTAGACTTCTAGTGTAGCCCTCTTGAAATGGACAAACTCTAAAAGCGCTTTGTATCTTCCCTCCCCCAAGAGGATAAGCAGGAGTGCAGCATCAGTGAGTTCAAGTGTGCCAGTGGCCAGTGTGTGGCGGACACCCTGAGGTGTGACGGACACCCTGACTGCTGGGATCACTCGGATGAAAAGAGCTGCACCAGGCCGTCTGTCTGCACCACCAAGCACTTCTGTCCCCTGAGCAAGGAGTGCCTCGTGCCCGAGTGGGTCTGCGATGGAGACAAGGACTGCAAGGATGGCACGGATGAGAAGGTATGGGTGGGGTGGCCTGTACAATGTCTCAGTTTAGTGCTGATACTGGTGCCGGGGGCTGGGTGTAAAATTAACTTACAACTTAAAACTAACAAGTGCACTTCAAGTTCAAGTTCACTTCAAGTGCCCTACGCTAAAATGGCAATTCTGGCTCAGGAATGGAATCATTTTAATTTTAGTTTGAATTTTAGTGAAACTAAACTGCACTGTACTAATGACGGCTGTACTTGAATGTCTTGTACTGAAATGTACATTTCTAAAATCATTACTCATCGCAGTCGTATAAATTGAAGGATGGAAGTTATCAGAAGTCCAGTTGGCTGATCCAAAGAAACGGTACGGTGTCCGGGTAATGTGAGGACTTGTCTTTCCAGGATTGTCCTGTGGCTCCATTGACATGTGGAGAGTTCCAGTGGACCTGTAGCTCCAGGACCAGGTGTATCCCCAAGTCCTGGCACTGCGACGGCAGGAAGGACTGCGACGATGGCAGTGACGAGATGGCATGTGAGGGGTGGAACGACTTGCACAAAAATGGGCTGATGGCAATTTTTCATCCAAAGCCACTTGTTAGTGACTCAAGTCAGGTTTAGTTGTCATAAATGTACAGATGGGGGGGATACAGGCATCCTGCTATGGGATGTTTACAGGTAGACTGTGGGTTCAAACACTGAGTCTTTGGGCTGAGAGTTGCCCTAGCCCAGCATACCTAAAAACGTGTGATCAATGAGCCTGTTTTTGGATTGCTCCAGGATGTTGCCCGGTGAAACTGGGGCCTTCTGACTGTAGCTTTGTGCCAAGGTGACGCGCCCTCCTGCCCTCCGAACCAGTTCCAGTGTGGCAGCCAGGAGTGCTTGGCGCTGGAACAGGTGTGCAATGAAATGACCAACTGTGCGGACGGCTCAGACGAGGGCGGGGCCTGTCTGACCAGGTGTACCGACCAAGACTTCGCCCGCTGTTCACACATGTGCCATAGCACTCCACAGGGACCGGTAAGGAGTGAAGCTTCAGCGTCAGTAGGGCAGTCTTGTAATGGAAGTGTTTAACATGGGGCATGTGACAAAAGACCAAAAAAAAAAGCGTTATTAAAAATGGGAATTTGGAATATCGCATCTTAATGACTCAAAGGATAAAGAATTGTATTTAATTTTTATGTCCTTAGATCCTCTTACTGATCAGAGGCAAGGACTTCTGAAATGCTCAAACCATAACGCTGACCTATCATCTGTTTACGTGTTCTTTAGAGTTCTTTGCTTTAAAAACAACAAATAATCCCCACTCTTGTGTAGAGATGTCACTGCACCCCAGGTTTCAAGTTCGATGAGGACGGCAACACCTGTGTTGACGTTGACGAGTGTGCCGCCGTTAACGAGTGTGCAGACAGTCTCCTACGCGTGTGCGCTCACCTCTGCGTCAACACGCCAGGCTCCTTCCAGTGCCAGTGTCACCCAGGCTATGTCATGCAGGCGGACGGCTGCCACTGCAAGATCACAGGTGATGGATGTGGTCGCAGCCTGGATTGCTGCATGGGGCATATCATTGAAATAGTAAAAGAGTTTAAATTACTACAAAAATTTAAACACTGGTAAACACTGGAAGAGATTACATTCAGTGAGAAATGTGGCAGTGTCGTAGGAAAACTCTTGCACGTGCATGTCCTCGGGTTATGTATTCCACACTAACGGCCCAGAACCGGCTCAACCAGAATTATGGCTGAGAAAGTTGTGTTGCCCTCACCCCCTGCAGGAGAGCCACTTATGCTGTCATCAGTCCAGACGGACCTGATCCTGTTTGGCCTGCGTAGTGGTAGTCTAGACGTGCTGCCGTCCACAGCAAAGAAGGCCATCCTGTCCCTGGACTACGACTGGAGGGAGAAGAAGGTGTTTTGGGCCAGCCTGGACTCTGAAAGCATCCGGTGGTCCTCGCTGGATCAAAAGACGAAGGGCACCCTACTCAGAGGTCACACACACCAACACAGCTCGAGGATTTTGAACTAGAAACCTCCTGGATTAGAGGACAAACAGATTTACTCTGCGAGCACACCATGTGTCAATGCGTAACTCATTCTGCTAACTTAAAACAATTCCATCGATTAGCCTTAATCAATACAGTTGATGTATTATGCTTAGTGATGCCAATTCAACCTGCATCTACCCACAATATTTAATTTACATTACAATATAACAACTCTTGACGGTGAATAATTCTGTGCATGCAACAGTCACATCTGACCCGTCCCGCCCCATCCACAGGCGTGCGGGCAGATTCTGTTGCCGTGGACTGGCTCGGGAGGAACCTGTACTGGATTGATGGGGTCAAAAGTGAGATTGTTGCCGTCAGATTGAACACTGCGACTGCCAGGGCACCGGACTACAGCGTTATCCTGGATGAAGACATGGACCAACCTCGATCTCTGACACTAATGCCACAAAAGGGGTTTGTTTTGTGCAGTCTTGTTTGTCAGCAACATCAACAGTGAACTGTTGTGAAATGCAGTCTTCCCTGCCAGTTGAATCTTAAATCCCTTCAGACCTGCATAATATAAAAAACTCAGTCCAGACCTCTTTAATGGGTGATGACACTCAAACAATGGACTGTATTTAGCCATGGTATGTTTGGGTTTTATCCCTCCTTATCTTTAATGCAGAATGTTAAAAAATGTGTTTTGTCTTATTTTAGGCAAACCATTTTAGACACTGCAAATTTTGCATCTATAAAACTGGAGTGCTTTCAAGTAACCCAAAACGCAGTGTTTATCGCAGAACATTAAGAATTGCTAAACTTTAGCAGATGGTGCAAGAAGGGGCCCAATACTGAACTGGTCTAGTCATGCAATGCCTGAATCTCCTCCATACATATTGAGTTGTTTTCTTTCCTGTCCCAGGCTAATGTTCTGGACCGAGATCGGAAATGTAGCGAAGATCGAGCGAGCTGGGATGGATGGTTCTGAGCGGAGGGAGCTGGTAAACACCAGTCTGGGCTGGCCTGGGGGCATTGCTGTGGACACGATGTGCAACAGAGTCTATTGGACAGATGAGAGGCTAAAGGCGATAGGATCAGCCAATCTGGACGGAGAGGACATCCAGGTGGAAAGCGATTGGTTTCAGGATTACAAAGCATAAACAAGCCACATCTATTGAACCTCCCCTGACTGGTTTGCTCTGGGACTTTTGTGTTTGCATCTGTGTGCTGCACAGATCTTACAGATGAAGGAGACCACCAACCCCTTCTCTCTGGCGGTGTTCAATGATCTGCTTTACTGGTCCGATGCAAAGCGGCGTGTGTTGCAGGTGGCACAGAAGGGAACCGGCAGAAACTATCAGATTCTCCTTAAGCGACCCAAACAACCTTTTGATGTTAAGGTATGGGGGAATTCAGCCTTCTGAAATCATAAATAAATTTTATAAGCAAATCTTCATAGTAATTCAACATAATCCAACTAAATGGGCTCCCAACAAGCCAGAAAAGAGGACACTCAAATGGCAACATTCTTAAGTGACTCATTATTACACATGCTTTGTTGTTGGTTACTGACATTTGTGATTAATCTACAAAGATCACCAAATACCATTTTGAAACTGGGTTGCAGATCATTCATTCGCTGCTCCAGATGGGTGCGGAGAATCCCTGTGAAAAGTCTCACTGCTCCCACCTGTGTGTGCTGGCCCCAGGCTTCAAGGCCATGTGCAAGTGTCCTTCTGGGCTGCTGTTGGCTGAAGATGGCTTCACCTGCTCCAAGCTGAAGAACTCAGCCTTCCTGCTGATGCTGTCCCCCTCTACAGTCACACAGGTTTGTATCAGAAATTGTTTGTTCTTTTTTGTCTGCTGGCTTTAGATGGTCACGTCTAGTTAGTCGAATGTTTGCTGTATTCCCCTCAACCACGTCCAAGTTATTGCCTTTAATGCATGTGCCTACGGTAAAACTTATTTTGTGCAAAGAGTTATGGGTCCAACCCACGTTGACATGAATGGTTTAAGGGATAATGAACACAGAGCCGGTCATTATTGCAAAACAAAACCCCTGACGGGGTGATACAGGACCCAGACGCAAAACGGAGGGGTCTTGATCGCAAATTAGCTCACTGAACATTAACCTGCTTCTTGCGAACTAAATCAATAATTTGCCAGAAAATATAAAAAAAGATTTTATTGCTTCTGCATCAAAATGTCTGATAGTTGATAGTACAGTTGGGAGGACTGCACCCAGAGCAACAACCAATTTAGATTGTGACTAAAAAGGTTGTCATGTTGAGTATCCTAGTAAAGTGCTGTGTATGGTTAGATCTACCTGCAGGCTCGACACGCGGCAGTGGAGCTGAAGCAGTGGCCCGAGCACCTGGCCCTGCCCCTGTACAACGTCAACGAGGCCACCATGCTCGACTACAGCCTGCGGGAAGGAGCGCTGTTCCTGACGGACACGGGCACCACCTCCCTGGGGCTCTTCAAGCTGCAGGACGGCAACCTGTCCCCCCGCGGGCAGCTCCTCAAGCTGCTGGGCGGCACAATCACCGCCATGGCGCTGGACTGGCTGACCCTCAACGTGTACTGGAGCAGCACCATGCAGCCCCGCCTGCAGGTCACCTCGTTTGACGGCGCCCACACCGCAGTGCTCGTCCAGGAGGCCATCGGCAGTCTGGAGAGCCTCGCCGTGCATCCGCCCAGCGGCAAAGTGTGCTTCGTCAACCTGGTCCGACAGGGCAACGCCGGGCCCCTGGGCGCGGTCGAGTGTGCCAACATGGACGGCAGCAAGCGGGGGGCTCTGTGGCAGGACGGCGTGCGGCCCACGTCGCTGGTCTTCGCCAACAATGGCGGGGAAATCTTCTGGGCTGAGACGAGTAAGATTTGGTTTTGCCTTCAATGTCCATTTATTACAAAGGGGGGCGTAAAGTATGGATGGTCGGTCTCGTTTGTAAAGCTGTTAATTAATCGTGGTGGATTCCAGGTTCTAGTTCCATCTGCTCCATCAGGGTGGACGGTTCCAGTTACAAAGAGTTTAAGGTTGGCAGCGGGCTTACTGCCATCACTTTCAGTGATGACGTGCTCCTCTGGATGACTAATAATAATGGTAATGGGATCGTTTTATATCTTGCTTCACTGCTGATCAACATCAGATAATGAAAAAGTTGTTATTTCTACAAATGACAAACACTATAACTTGACAGCTTGTATCTAATGATACAAGCGGTGTAAAAAATGCACTTTGTCAAAGTGTTAACAAAAATGTTATTCCCCAAGAGTTGGGATCTCAACTTTACCTCACACGACTGAGATTTATTCAACCCAATGGTGGCACTGTTTGCTTGGAAAACATGTTGTGTTGCTTTTCGTCTAGACAAGACCAAACTATGGTACCGAGATGGGCAGCAAGAGAAGCAGATGTGGTTTGAAGTCAGCACCGCTGTGGTCGGCTTAAAGGCGTACAGCAAGTCAGGCCAGACTGGTATGTGAAAAATGTGGCGCACGCGCACACACAAAATTATAAAGGATAACAGGATTTCCATGTCCTATGTAGCGTTTCCGGACACTACATACGTGCACCAAATTGCCCAATATCAAAAACTCAAAATAAGCTTTTTATATAACCGTTGGCTTCCTCTGGCAGGTACCAACCAATGCGCGGTGAATAACGGAAATTGCCAGCACTTGTGCCTGGCTGTGCCGTGGTCCCGGACGTGCAGGTGTGCCCACGACCACGTGGCGCTCAACACCACCCACTGCGCCCCGGCCCAGGGCTGTCCCGCCGGCAGCCAGCTCTGTCTGGACGGGCTGCTCTGCAGGCCCAGTGACAAGTTCTGCAACGGCCGCGCCGACTGCCCCGACCACTCGGACGAGAACTGTGAGTGGGCCGGACCTACTGGGATGTAGCCTCATGGGTGGCTTGGTTTGAGATGCCTTTGATTAAGGGGAAGAGGGTAGTTGAGGTGGGTTCGAAGTACCATAATGTCTTGTAGGCATCCTTGAGCAGCTTTTGCTGGCACTCGTTTTGAACAAGTGCCAGTCAAGGATTGTCTACAAACAGAGATAATTTGATGCTGTGATTATCAAGCGGTCTGTGACACTGGTGCAATTATATTGTCAGCTGCGTCTGGCTGGATAGTCTACGTGGAGGGATGCCCTGTCAGGGGTAGCCTTATAATCATGGGGCCAGATTTTTACGAACTACAATCTTGTTGTGGTGATACTGGAAAAATCGTTGAAAAAATAAGTGACTGTTCAGAACATGTTGGAAATCTTTGGGGAAGTAATAAAGTGTTCCCCCTCGCATGAACATGAGCTAGGCTGCTGGAAGTCAATTGAAGTGGCTAATGCAAACTCCCCTTATGGATGCACAATGATGAATATGGAATTTAACCACTTGTCTGAATCTGGTTATGACAGGCAAACGCCAATTTACAGAAAGCTCTGCATATCCCTTTAATGAATTGTATAATCAAAAAGGGCAATGAATCCACTGAAAGTACCCTTTGGCTTAAGATTAGTCTCCTAAAGCACAGATTGGACAAAGATTTGACAAGCTCCCTACCTCCCCCGTCTCAGGTGTCCATCTGAAGGCCGGGTGGAGAGACGAGGCCTCCCCTGCCACCAAGCCTCCAGAGTCCTCCCCTCCCGCACCGCGACCAGAGGCCCCGACCCTGGCCACAGCTGACGACGACCAGCTGAGTAACCTGGAGGCCAGGACCTGCAGAGAGACTGTGTGCAGCGGGAACGGCGACTGCGTGGACCTCGGTGGCCATACGGTGGGCTGTGCGTGTGCGCTGGGCTACAGCGGGCCGGCCTGTGAGGACCACGTCCTGAAGACCCTCTCGGGCCCCGTTGTCTATTGGGTGGCCGGTCTCGTCGTTGGCCTGCTGGTGCTCACGGCCGTTCTCGGGATCGTCGTCAAGAGGAGCAGGAGGTCCAACAATGCAAGGTCTCCATTTGTGTTCTGTTGAGAAAAGCTAGAAGGTTTGATCACATCAAGAAACGTTCCTGACACTGGACTAGCTGAATTTGCTTGTTTAAATAGTGCAACTCAGCAATTTTACATCAGTGCTGTAACATGATGAAATGCTACCTGTTCATGTTGGGATACATGCTGCTACTAGGTTACCAGTTCATGCTAAGACGGTGCTACAGAAGTCTTGGGCCTTGATGACTTTATTTTTGATTCATTGTGCTCCCCAGCCAAACTGGTCATGTGATGAAGGAAACTGGTCTGACTGTCTGTGAGAAGGACGCGGAGCGGGTCCCTAGGACTCAACCCCCACCACCGGACACCACTGTGGCAGAGGTGGGCAGACTGCCCTTCAGTAACTCCTCTACTTCAACAGTTTGGTTATAGGAATGACCTTGTTAACCCTCCTCCTTCTCCGCAGGAAGTGGGCTCTCCTGTGGACCAATGTTGACACACTCAATACTGACAAAATGTGTTTCTGTTAAATAAACATTTTTAATTAACTGTTCATTGTGCTCCTAATTGGGATTTTTTTAATTTTTTTACAATAGATGATTAGACCACAAAATTGACAAACTGATCAGATTTAGAATAGTGAAGTCCTTTATAATTAAGCAATAGATTACGACAGGCTGTGGTATGCGCTCATTTTTTAGAGCGGGTCAATATTTTCCTGGGCGTTGGAGGTCGTCGGCTCTTCCATCCCGGGCTTAACTGGTATAATGAGAACACTTCACTAACTGAAGTGATCTATTGCTTTTATAAAACGGTTACGTAAGTATGGCGAAATGATAGTCATAGACACCCTCAATTTTGAAAAAGCGAGAAAGTCGGAAAAGCTTTTTTTTTTTTTTTTTTTTTTAACGAATGGGGTTTCTGGATAGCAATAGACTGCCTCAAGGGGGCGCTATGTGTTTGAGTCAAGTCTTCAATAAAATCAAAGTACTATGCAAGCTTTTTTTCCACTTTATTGCCTACATTGTATCTCTAAGTACATCATTGTATTAACGAGAAATGCCCAATTTTTAGCAGCAGATCACCTTGGGCGCTTCAAAACAATGAGTCGAGACCATCTTAAAGGTTTTAGATGAAATTGCCGCAAAAATCTTGGTCAATAAATGTTCACCAACACTTTGAAACCCACATGGAGATATCTTTTATATCTATATGAGGGTAATTAAGTATTTATTTCAAGCTTTCTTTCACGCTGATGGCTTTCCAGGACATAATGCGTCTACATTCCCCCTATACTTACTCTCTAAATAGTGTGCAATAGCGTTGTGTAGGGAACAATGGAGCCAAATAGCCCCTCTATCAGCTGGCTCAGTCTACACCCCCTCATCAAACTGGGAGTTCCACATCTAGACTGCGGTACATGCCCATCTTTATATCTCCTGGGACAAGCAGCTGGGGCACAGGACAAAGGGAAGTACAGTTCCCCACTGGTATGTTGGTCCCACATCCCGCACTTCCAGCATCACGTTCACGGGTGGCTGCAATGTCGCACACACCCACCGCTCCTCGGAGACACGGCCTCACTGACAGGCTCCTCTGGAGGGAGTGTGAGTTACACTTCGGTGCTTTTTTAATTACTGTAGTCAATTGTGTTTATTGTTCCCTACAGATGGTTCCACAAAGTCAATTGTCTGTTTTGCTGTGTCGAGTCTTTTTGATTTCACTGGGGGTTCAACGGGTCAACAGCAAGAGTGTCGTCGTGATATGCAATCAAGTTGAATGATTTGACAAACCGCAAAATGTTTGTCTCCTCCAACCAACAATACTTGTGTTATCCTCTTATCTCTAATTTGATCATGCCTTGGTTTTATTTTAGTGAATCATAAAATAAGGAAGCAGCAGGTCTAGAAAGGAAATATTTTTACAGCAATTAGCCAGCAATGAATGATACGTTCTTGTCACAGCGTGGCAGTATATAAGGAGAGGGGCCATTCAGATTGTTAGTGCAAGACTGTTGGTGCAAAGCAAACTGGGGAAGCTAAGCTTAAATCTTTTTTGGCTATTAGAGGGGCTTTATGCCAGCAGGATAAGACGATAAAAGCAATAAAGGTAAGTTCAATGCTCGTTATCAAGTCATGAAAAAAAACGTATTTAGCTTTTGTGAGTAGGCTACATGGGACAACACAGATCAATACTTCCATTGTGTTTTACTTGGTGCTGAAAATGGTTGATTTATAAATACATATATATTTACTTACAGGGTATCTTTTTAATTTATGAATTGCTCATTCAACTTTTGATGCATTTCGATTTAGAAGTGCTTAAATTTGGTTAATGTCCCTTCACTTTATGATAAATGACATCACTCTTGGCTCTGGTAGCATGTTAAGGGTAATTGGCATCATTTACTGATAAACTGATTATCAGCAATGTTATATGCAATTAATTGGATCACTAGTTGTATTCCCCATACCCTTTGTTTGATTTATATTATGCAGGTAATAATTCATTAATACAGTTAACTAAAGGACACGTGTCTGATGGTTTCTGAAGGTAACATGAAACCTATAGTGATACTAGCAGTAGAAGAACAGCACTTTGGGAACCAGACCAGACCAGCAAGTTGAATAGAGAATATTTTCAAGCAGGATGGTTCATCTGGCTTTGTAACATATGTACTCTTTAATTCTTTCAGCCAACACCAAAGAGACTACCATGTTGTCGTTTCAAAGGACCTTGTTTTGTGTTTTCTTCATCATTGGTGTAGCGGTCTCCAAGCCTGTAAGTATGGATTTCATGTGATATGTTTCTCAATTGTATGAAGCAGTCAAAGCTATGTCTTGTGTACATTATTGTAAACCATTGTTTTCACTACAAACCTAGGTGAAAGGAGGGTCTGATGAGTCCAGTGATTCCATCTCCGAGGAGGAGGCAGAGAGCTCTGTGGAGCAGACCGAGCAAGAGCAGCCCCAGCTTGAGTTGCCCCAGCCAGAGCCGGTAGGGCCAGAGCAGCCTCTGCCAGAGCCTGTAGGGCCAGAGCAGCCTCCGCCAGAGCCTGTAGGGCCAGAGCAGCCTCCGCCACAGCCTGAAGGGCCAGAGCTGCCCCAGCCAGAGCCGGCAGTGCTAGAGCTGCCCCAGCCAGAGCCAGCAGTGCTAGAGCTGCCAGAGCCGGCAGTGCTAGAGCTGCCCCAGCCAGAGCCGGTAGTGCTAGAGCTGCCCCAGCCAGAGCCAGTAGTGCTAGAGCTGCCCCAGCCAGAGCCGGTAGTGCTAGAGCTGCCCCAGCCAGAGCTGGCAGAGCCAGAGCTGCTCCAGCCAGAGCTGCCCCAGCCAGAACAGCCCCAGCTGGAGCAGCGCCAGCCAGAGCAGGCAAAGCTAGAGCAGCCCCAGCCGGGGCAGTGCCATGCGGAACAGGCAGAGCCAGAGCTGCCCCGGCCAGAGCCGCACATGCCGGAGGAGCCCCAGGCAGAACAGCCCCAGGCGGATCAGCCCCAGCCAGGGATGGAAGCGCCAACGACCCCCAACGCCCAGGAAAATATTGACCCCCTCTACAGCGAATCCCCGCTGCCCGACTTAGCGACTGGCCCTACTCTCACCTCACACCTGCCAGCCACTCCCTCGGCTCTGCCTGACATCGCAAACCTTCCGACCTCTACCGGGATCCCCGACCCGGTGAGCCCACCTACCCCTACCCCTCTCGGGGAAGCTGTCACGCCGAGCATGCCAAATACAGATCCCATCAATGCGGACATTGCATATGCAGTGCCCGAAGTCGCAGCCTCAAATAGACACGCCTGTACAGAGACAGGGTCCGTCACTGGAGACGTTGGCGCCGGAGCAGATCCGCTACATGTTACCATGTTCCCCACGGACACTGCTACACCCTTCCCAGACATTACCATGTCAACATCTTCGCCACACATCCACATCTCCCCCCAGCATATGCCAGACTTATGTGCCATGGCAGCCGCAGGCATTCCCATCTGTTTCACTATCCACTCTCCAGCATGCAAAACAGAAGTAGCAGAAGCAGGGCCACTTAGAGGTGATGTCTAACGTATAGTGGGAAACAGATCAAAATCATATGTTTACTATTGGCTTCTCCCGTTCACTTTGTATCGTCCGCTGCTTTGAGTTTTATATTGAAATTAGGAAGGTAAATTTAGCTAGTGTACACATATTATTGGATGAAACTTGTTTTAGATTTCCTGTTATGAAACTGAAGCCTTTTGAGAAGAAACACTGATTCTATTCACCAGTTTACCTTTTACAAAAAATAATCAAAACTGACTTGAATAATGATACAGGAAGTTTGATCCTATGGTTTTTGGTGCTATTGCTTCCTGTTTTTTTAATTTTAATTGTATATGTGATTGCATGTTTACGAGCAATACAAAAAATATATTGTAGTTCAATTAGAATGTGCTTAAATATTAAACAAATCATAGTAAACACTGCCTGGATTTTCTTATTAATCACATGAGTTTATTTTTTCCATATTAAACCATAAATCCTCTGAAAGAAATGACAAACAATTAAAAAAGAAAAAATCAAGGTCTGGTCGTTAAAGCATAGAAGTCGATAAGACACTTCCACTGCAGCGGCACTGACCGTGTACAATGGCAAAACAACATGTCAACTAAGTAAACTGAATTTTACTTAGTGTAACGTCTCCATGCTTAAAGTGTAAGAAACATAAATAAATAGTTAAGCCTTCAGCACAACACAAGTGCAAACCGATTAAGGCGATCAAAGATTTCACCATTTGAAAGGACACTGCAACTGCAAGTGTGTGTTATTCAGCCATGACTTCTCAGATCGTTGCTCATAATGGTCAGAAACTTTCAATTTACAGCCAGAGAAATCCCCCATTGAACACTTGATCATGCGGAAAACAAAGTGCAACAGTACCAGGTTGTTGTTTTTTTTTAATGTAGAAAATGAAAAAGTGTTATTTTAAGACGTAGCATAAAAGCGCAACACTGAGGGAGAGGGGGATACATAATAGGGGAGAAGTTATATCTGGAAGAGTTGAAGTTGATTTGAGTTTTGTGTATTTGGGAGGAGTTCATGTGTCTGAGGAGGGGGGGGGGGAGAGGGGTTTAATGGTGTTGGGGGTGCAGGTTACTGGGCTTGGGCTTCCTCTTCGGCTTCCTCTTCGGCTTCCTCTTCGGCCTCGGCGTCCATCCACTCATCGCTGTCACTGTCCGGTTCAAACTCAAGGGGTTCACCTCCTTCTACCTCCTCCTCCTCCTGCTGCTGCTCCCCCCCCTCCGCCGCCGCCTCATCGGGACCTGCCTCCTCCGCCCCCTCCTCCTCCTGCTGTTGGTCTTGAGGCGGTGCTGGCGGCTGTGGAGGCTGGATGAGGCCGCCGTCCTGGGCTGTGTTGTAGGAGCCACAGCCAGTGCACTTCATCCCCAGCACGTGAAAGGCCACCGTGCAGTGGGCCTGGCAGTCGTTGCAGATGATCTGCAAGCATACGGGCGGACGTGACGTCAACGGGAGGTCCAGTCTCAGGGGAGCTCATGTACCAGGAGGACATGGCATGATAACATGAGAGCCGAATACACCTTGGGGGTTTCAATGAGAGCAATCTCAAGCTGAAACGGTATGCTTTACCATCACATCACATCGTTTATTTGTTTGCTGCTTAAGTGTGCATACGAATGAATGTCAAATAGTTCACTTGTATTGTCCCTTTTCCCAAGGCCGTCAAGTTAAATGCATCCCAGTACTTTTTTTTAAACCATGTCGAGCCTTCGTCGACTGCATAACAGCCACTTCTAGCCAAGTCTCAGCGGACACGTTAAGATGTGAACTGACCTTGACGGTGGCGTCCTGGTACTCTGTGGGCATGGGGGACAGGGCGATCTCTTTGTCGATGTGCTCCCAGTGGGTGTCCATGTCCCAGGCAGAGTGCATGCACAGAGGACAGCGGTACGCACTGGCCAAAAATATGACAGCTTTTATTAGATCATTATTATCCCAGTGGTTCACACTGACATGAAATACCCATTTCTGCCATTTTTTGATTTAGTCATATTGATCAATTCACTAATACTAATAATAATGCATATTATTTCTAGTTAAATATGGATCCTTCAAAAGACTTACCCAGTCCTGATCATGTCATCGAAGCATGTCCTAAAAAGAATATAACGTAAACACATTTAATAAGAGTTGATCTGAAAATAATCCTTAATAACCAACTGTTATTACACTAAATGCATGTATGCCATACAAGAAATACATATGGGAAGGAAAGTCGTACATATACCGCATTAAAAGGATTTCTTTCCCATTTCTATCATGTTTAAATTGTTTACATTTCTTTTATATATCTCATTAAATTAAGTTGAACAACACGTTATAATCACAATGAAATATTGACAACCAAACAGCGTGTACTTGTGTAGAAGGTGACCACATGGAAGAACTTGAGCTCCGATTCTCGAAGTGTGGATATCCTTAGAAATTAAATACAAAAATATATAATTATAAAACAAATCTAAATAATCACATTAACAATACCAAACATAGGGATTCATTCAAACCAAATCCCCTCTTTGAGATGTGAATATAAATATCCTACCTCCATGCACACTGGGCAGTTCTGCCGAGAAACATTTTCAACACACTAAAATAAACAATAAAAGAACAGTAAGAGTTAATGAAACAAAATAATTAAGGATAACTGACGATTATTCTTGGCATTATAAAGATGAAGACTGAAACTGACCTTGTGGTTTCCTCTCATGCTACTGACGAGACAGAGGTTACACTTGTCACAATGGAAATATTTCTCTCTGGGTCCTATCCTGCAGGGTTCAAAACAAGACATGGATGAGGCAGCTCCATGTCTTGTTTTTATAAGTTTTTATAAGGCGCTCATTTAGGCCCTTATAGCGGGGGTCTATTCTGACCACCTGGTCATATGCTACATGTCATTTCATTCAATTCATTTTAAATTTCTACATGTAATGTCTTTCAACCCACTTTCCCTCATCTTAATTGACCTTCCCCTGAATTCATATGAGTGCCTTGATTTGGCAAGGTGACCTATTTCCTGGTATAACAATAAAATATATTTTGTCTCAATAGGAAAATGCTAAAAACATGACTGCATTACATTTACTTCTTTCAGATAAGTATTAATACTGCTGCTTACCGGCATATGCCGCATGGCTGACAGTGATACTGTTTTTTATCTTTGTCAAACAGATGGCATATATCACAGTAATACTCCCCAAACTCAGCCTTACACTGTTGGCAGGTCTGTTGGGCCTAGAAAGAGATGTACACACGGTCAACCATTGGTCTGCACATTTGGTTTACATGAAGGTTGAGAATTTCAGCAATGACAGGCAGCTAAGAATTGGTATTGTTAAACATAACATGAATCCCGAGGTGGTCACTAGCCCTACCTGTTGCACTGTCAGGCAGTCGGAGCATTGCACCTCTGTGACTTTAAAGCGATCCATCTGGTGGTTCTCCTCTGCATCGTGGCACAGTCTGCAGACATACAGTTTGCCACAGCATGGCGCCTAGGAGAAGACATGAAAGAAAAGCAAAGGACCACCAACATCACATACACATTGCCGGAGGGAGCATAGAGACCTCAATTCATTTAAGTGTGGGAAAATAAGGAGGAATTCAACGTGCAAACAATCTTCATGATGTGCGGCTTAGAATTACAGCTAGACCAATAATACTAAGTAACGTGAACAAATACAATTTCACACATATGCATCACTAGGGGAATAACCCACGTGACATGCCAGAGTTGCTGGAAGCATGCTGATTGACAGCTTTGTGCAGAATGAAACCTTGACAGCTGATTGACAACCCCGAGCTGCTTTGTGTAAAGGTGACGACGTCGGTGTTATCCCTTATAATATTATGGCTCAATACAGCCCATATAACTACAGTAGTATGCTTCTTATTTAAAAGTAATAATAAAAAATCCTTGATATCTTCGGTGGAAAGAGCAACTAACCCGCCGTTGCTCTTTAATTCGTGTCAATGGATAGATGTCCTTTTAAGTCCCCACACCTGCGGGGTGGCGGTCTAATCCGAGGTGATATAAGGTTAAACTTTCAAATCCACGAAATGTCAATGTTTTGGTAAAAGCCTCTGTACAAACATGGTCATCTAGTCAGTTGTTTCGTGGTATCACCTCCTGCAGACGCCCCACCTGTACGCATCACTAAAGCGAGCGACCACACAGCCATGGTTCAAGTCAAGTTACCAAAACATTGACGGTCTCGGGGACATTTGATGAATTTAATCATTTGTTTCGCCTCGAAACAACCAGCTTCCACCACGGGCAACGAAAGGACATACATGCGGACCCGTAGCATATGTTAAAATCCCACTGATAGACAGGGAAGTGGGTAGAAACACGTTTCAGACACAAGTCACTTATAAAGTTTATAAGATTTTCAATGGAAACACCTTGCGACCCAAACGACTGCGTATGATTATGATTATACGCCGATGTTTTGGGTCACACATGGGGTTAAATGTAGCCATGCACTAAGCCGTATGATAAGTAGCAAGCTGTTTCACGGAAAATGTTGTACACAATTCTGAAATATTCTCACTTTTAACAAGCAGCTGCGGACGTAATGTTCACATCCAGGAGGGGAAGCCATTCTCCTTCTTCTTCTAGTGTTTTTAGCGGTGAAAACAACATTTCGGTGCCTTACTGCCACCGTCTGGACAGGAGGAAGAATTAGGGATCCTACTTCTTATAAACAACAAACCAAAACAAATAAACAAAACGAACGATATCTTCAATTCCATAGAAGATCAATGTTGTTATTTTTAGAAACTCATGTTGTAAGTTAAAGCACTCATGGTGGTTTAGTAAATATTTTACTACTAATTTGTACTTCACTTCTCAGTTATTTTACTATTGCTCTCTGATCTTTATATTTTTACAATTTAAACAATAAAAGTTCAATTTCTTTCAGCTGGCGATGGTGCACCTCATCCCCTTCGGATGCTTCTTTAAAATAAAAAATGTACTATTTGATATATTAAATTGCTCATCCCTTAACTTTCTCATCCTACTCGCTCTGCCATTTGTTTTTATATTTTCTCTTTATAATACATTTTGTTTCTGCTTAACTGAAGTCTGGTCTACTTTGGTTAAATCTTTTTCCCATTTATCGGCTTTTTACTTTTCCACTAACCAACCACCAACACTGGAACCAATATAATGTTAACTACTATCCCCTTCAGAAAGTACACTCTTCCATACTGCATTAATCTGAACAAATCAAAGTATGAAGTGGTCTAACTTCCTCTACCCACTGTAATGCTAGGCTTATGGCCACCATCTTTATACTGATAAGATTACTGGTGATCTCCTTTTTTCATTTCGAAATAAAATTCTGGTACAACACACCTTTCCACTTTATTCCTCTTTTGACCCCTATGCAAACACATTAAGGGATCCATAGTATCTTGATTTGATATACAAGTCATGGCATTATCTATTTTCCCCTCCATATCTTTAGCGGCATCTAGTAATTCTAGGACTACTCCACACAATGGTAGAGGCCATGGTGGTTAAGCAGGATATACAATGGTTGTGCTATATTAGTCCCTGACACCCCCATTTCAAATGCCTAATTTTCCCACACCCATCCAAAACAATCTGTCATTCGTTTCTCCCAACTTGGCTCCAGGGCTCCTCAATGGACATTATGCACCTCTAAATGAATGAACCAAATGCAAGTTGTTTCCTTGACATTTCTAATGACATTTCCCCTCATCTTTACCCGCATCTTTACCTGTCACTGGGGCTGTTTTATATGCACCACAGATGATCCTTAAGGGCTTCAATGTCATCTCGTTTTTTTAAAGTCTGGTGTTTACTGCTTGTCCATAGGCCACCTACCCAAATTGTCCAGTTTTTATCTCATGAGGCAAATATATATTGCACATCTATCAGCTGCTCAGTCCAAGCCAAACATTGAATTATATTCTAATTATCTGCTGAATATCTAAATCCACCTCTCACCGACCACATTTACTCCAATTATTGCCTCTTGAATGTAGGCAAATCACCGCCTTAATTTTTTTAGTTTAAAAAGCCATTGAAATAAGTTTATGGAAAGTAGACAACTTTGAATTTATAACATCTAAAATGTTACATAAGGTATACAAATTAAATTATTTCTAAAATTCAAAACATCTTGGAAGTGATTTGCTTCAGTATAAATCTGTGTTTGGGTTTTGCCGTTTGTATATAGTATGTATATATGTGCATCAAGAAGGATTATAGCCAGATGTCCTCTATCGCCCACTGTTTCCACATGGTGATTATAACCTACATTCTTGATCTACTAAGCTGCTTTCTGGAGAATTTTCCTGGCAAATCTTGCAAACAATTGTTCCTGACAGAACAGTAGAGTTTGGTGGAAGAGGAGTTTAATCAAGAAATGCCAAGTAGATTGGGAAACATAGAACTTGTAGATAGTACTAGAATATACCGTAACTCAGTAATATGATTTTGGAGGAATGGCATTATCACTGTCATGAATAGCGGGTAAATTCGCACTGGGGCCACCTATGCTCAGAGTACCCTCCAAATGCTATATTCTTATTTATAAAATGATTGGGGATAGATTAAACATAATTCGTAATTCCCATTTCCATCATATTTCACTGGATAGACTGCAGCTCTCTTTAAAATAAGGTTATTTTTAATCTGTTGAGTGACGGTGAGTCATAAACAGGTAGGGTTGGCTATGGTCTGTGGGCTGTGTCTGGCACAAGAGAGGGTGAGTGAAGGTTAGTCACACACACACACACTCTGTCCCCGCCCCGATCTGATACTGGATTATCTTTAATCAGCATATCAATAATCTGTCCTATAAGAGGATTCCAGCCTCACGCAACATTATGCAATGCATTAACAAATGTGTGGGTGTGAATATGTTTTAGGTCACATTAATGTCTTCAAGAATCAAGATTGGGACTGTAACTTTACCCCTAAATGTTAGTGCTCTTGACTGCCACCTCCACAATAGGAAACAGGCTTACACATAATGCCTTCATTCTGTTGTATATGGCTACTCATTGCTTTCCCTTCGTGTTGTTCATGTTTGCCAAGCAAAAAAACCATTTTGAAATATGATGTAAAATGTCCATATGCGGGATGTCCAATAATGTTGTGTTTCTACTTAAATTAAAAAGCCATGGCATTATAAGATATGCAGTGGTATTTCTCCATAATACCACTCCAAGATGACTTCCTTTAAATAATCTACAGGGATTAAAAAATAGATTAATGACTAACAGCACAGTGCCAGAGACACATTAGAGGACCATTGAGAGTTGTCGACTACTGCTCTACTAAAAACTAAATTGAATACTACTACTATTGAATAATCAATTGACGACCCGTTCATATAAAACACAACTTCAAAATGGGACATTATTGAAGTTGTGGTGAAGTATACCTTGAGTTGTGCCACAGGGCAGTGCGTCACATGCTCGAGGGAACCGGGCGGAGGATAATGGTACTTAGACATCCTGTAAGCAGGTCGATCCTCCCAGTCAGCAACATAGGGCCGTGATGCATCCAGTGTCTGCCCTCCATCCACGCATAAGGGAGGGAAGGTATTAGCCAATGGTAATGCCGATGGGGTTCCGTGCTGCACTGTCTGCTATGTAACCCTGGAAAGGGGGAGGACAGCGGGCGGGCTTCAGACATGGGTAGCGCGGCCAAGATGGCCAACCTTTGGAACAGGAGACAGAGCCTTTTCCCCAACTACAAAGTCTCAGGGGATTACGACTCTCGCCGGGCCTCGCAGGACAGCGTTGTGCCGTTGGTCAAGGAGAGCTGTCAGAAGTCATGGAGGTCCATGCAGGACCTGAGCCGGGACATCTACGACATCTACGCAGAGTACGCAGACTACGAGGAGGACGAGGTGACCGGGGACGAGAACATGTTTTTCAGCTCCTCGAGACATGCGCCAAAGAAAAACTACATGATTAACATCAATGTGGGCGGCAAGCCGTACCAGATAGCCTACAGGATGGCCGCCAAGTATCCCAAGACCCGGATAGGAAGACTGGCCACCTACACGGACCACAACATGAAGTTGGACCTGTGCGACGACTACACCGTCACCAACGACGAGTACTTCTTTGACCGGGACCCGGACGTGTTCTTCACCATCTTCAACTTTTACCGGACGGGCGTGCTGTGGATCAAGGATGAGCTGTGCCCCCGCAACTTCCTAGAGGAGATCAACTACTGGGGGGTGCGGATCAAGAACACCCACCGCTGCTGCCGCATATCCTTCGAGGAGAGGCAGGACGACCTGAACGATCAGCTTAAGATCCAACGGGAGCTGGAGGCCGAGGTGGAGATCGAGGAAAACGAGGAGCTCTTCCAGGACATGTTCCTGGGCCACTTTCGCCGGTCCATCTGGAACCTGATGGAGAAGCCCTTCTCCTCGGTGCTGGCCAAGCTCATGGCCGTGGCCTCCAGCATGTTTGTGCTGATCTCCCTGGTGGCCATGACCCTGAACACCGTGGAGGACATGCAGTACAGGACCTCTACGGGGGCGCTCAGCGGGAGGACGTACCTCGAGCACGTGGAGTCGATGTGCATCGCCTTCTTCACCATGGAGTACCTGCTGCGCCTGGTGTCCACGCCAGACCTGGAGTCCTTCTGCAGGAGCGTGCTCAACACGGTGGACCTGATCGCCATCCTGCCGCAGTACCTGCAGCTGGTGCTGGAGTTCTTCGACAACGACGACAACTACATCAAGCACGAGGCCGACATACAGGCCGTGAAGCAGGTGGGCAAGCTGGGTCAAGTGCTGCGCATCATGAGGCTGATGCGCATCTTCCGCATCCTGAAGTTGGCCCGCCACTCCACGGGGCTGCGGGCGTTCGGCTTCACCCTGCGCCAGTGCTACCAGCAGGTGGGCTGCCTCTTCCTCTTCATCGCCATGGGCATCTTCAGTTTCTCCGCCATGGTTTACACCGTGGAACACGACATGCCCCAGACCAACTTCACCAGCATCCCTGCAGCGTGGTGGTGGGCGGCGGTGAGGACACAGCACAAAGATGCTCTTCATTCATTTCTCTGTGGTCCCCTCAGTGTGAAAGCAATTGACGAGTCGATTTAGATATATTAATTAGATTCATGTCATTGGTGATGATTAACGATGCCCCTGAATCCAACCCCGTTCATCAGCTCACATCACACGACACCTAAAAAAACAAATCGAAGAGAACACAGGGAACACAGGGCACACAGGTGAATTTGTGCAGAATGGGGTAAGCCAGGACTATCCATTAGGTAACGAGAAGAATAGAGAGGAAGGAAGGTGATGTACTGGTTGGTCCTGTTATGGGCAGGATGGTCTGTGGACAATAAGTTGACTCTAGCTGAAGGGTTCTGGGTTCAAAACCCAAGGTCGGCAGTCTACCTAGTCGTCATCCTTCAGCAAGATGCCTCACCCCAAACCTGCTCTTTAATGGCCTGTATCTGAAATAGCTGTAAGTCACTCACTTTGTATGCAAGCATCTTCTAATGGACTTCATAGCAACAAGTGACAAAAACAACATTTAATTACGACACTCTCTCTCTCTCTCTCTCTCTCTCTTCCTCAGGTCAGTATCTCCACGGTGGGCTATGGAGATATCTACCCAGAGACCATCCTGGGGCGTCTCTTTGCGTTTGTCTGCATCTCCTTTGGGATCATCCTCAACGGCCTGCCCATATCTATCCTTTTCAACAAGTTCTCAGACTACTACGCTAAGCTCAAGACCAACGAGTACACAGCCAACATGAAGAACCGAGGAAAGGTTAGGTTCGCCAAAAGGACAGTGAGAAAAGTAAACCTTTGTTGTCAGGGAACAAGCATTTCAGAGGTTGATGCTTGATTTTTGTTGTATAATTTCATATATTTTGTTATGAATTTCACACAATAGGTATATGTTATTTATGTAGCCCAATGTCTTCCTTTACGTTGCTATGTTACGGGCTTGATTTTTCAGCTGAATAAATCTGAACAAAAAACATGTATATTTTTACAAAATATTGTGCTTGCTAGTTTTAATACAAATATCTGCTGCTTTTTAGCTGAAGTAGAGAAACTTTGTATGTGGCCTCTCTTGTATCACATCCATCATTTATATCGGAACATAATATGTGACATGTTTGGGCTTGACCTCATGATGCTATATGTGTATACAATAAATTGTTAATAAAAGTTATACAAGTTATTACGTATTATTATTTTTGTTTCTTAACTACAAGTTTTTTCTGAATTCATTACAACTATTTGTTTATTCATTTACATGTAATACGCAGGATTTGGTGTAAAAAAAAAAAAAAAAAAGGTAATTCACAACAAACTGACTTTGCGCTGTCATAATCATAAAGTATTTTGTGATTAGTTTGAGTAGGCCTATAAAGAAGTAAAGTCGTGCATGATAATTCATTTTTTGTTCTAAATACATATCGACCGTATACGATAAAAAATAAATAAATTATATGACTAGACATTTGATAATCTTGTAACTGGAGATCTACTGCCCTCTTCTGTAAGACTACAGGTAATGCAGACTCGAAATTACGGAATCATTGATTAAAAAAATACGTGAAATATAGATTTCCTACCAAGCAGACAATTTAGTTTGGAATATAAATTAAATGCATATATAATATTTATATTACCATTACATATTTACGTCACTGTCTCCCACAATCCCTTGCGCCGGTGAAGTGACCTCTGCTGTGCACAAACCTGTATTTGCAAGCTGAAGCCATGGCTCCTCCCGTCGCTGTTTCTCCACTGATCAAGGTTTGACTTTTATAACATACCTAGTGTCAACATGAATCGGTTGTATGACACTCTAACCTGCTGTCTAATTGCACCGATATCCTCTTTGATAAGCGATAGCTTATCAACCCAGAGAATGCTAATGTTATTATGCTATTAATGTGAACCAGCAAGCTAACTGTGGACGAGCATGAAACATGCAGCACAAAAACAAAGATACAACAAATATATTTTACAGTATTGAACTGTGTTATAAACTATTGTAATGCGTGCGTTGAATACAGATATTTCACGCAGCTTCAAACATAAATCAATCGTGAACATGAATGTGGTCAATTAACATGTAATATGTGTCCATAGACTGCCAGGTATTCAGCATTAATTGCTGGGATCATCTATGGAAAAAGGAGATATGGTGAGTAACTCCAGATGCAAGTGACAAATGTCCCAAATCAATTGCATTAAAACGTATAAGAATCCAACCATCTGATTGGATGAATGGAATTGTTTTCTCAAACATCCAATGCAAGAGATCAAATAAAAGTTTATTTCTGGCTATGCCTGAAACAGTTCAAGGATCGTGTTTTTGTACCAGTAATGTGAATATGTCCGGTAAAGTACTAGAGGTCAGTATTGACAATAAAAACCAAGGGTATCACTCATTGTACATCTTGTCCTTTCTCCTTCTCAGACGAACTGAAGCCCATTGCTGCGGAGGAGAGGAGGGTTGAGGAGGAGGAGAAAAAAGTCAGGGAGGAGAAGGAACGCATCGCCAAGGCGATTGCCGAAGGTAGTCCCTTGCCTCCTCTCCACACCCGTAACATTGGATTCACGTTAGAGTTTATTATGAATATATGAGCTGCTGTATTGTTAAAATTGATATTAACGTGATGGTTTCAAGCAAAGCTAGTGTGTTGCGCTGAATGTTTTGCAGTGTAATGGACATGGCATAAGGCATATCTGTGTGTCTAATGCCAATCTTAACAATTATTTAGAGAAATCTTTTATTTTAGAAACATAGTCATTTAGCTCTTCAATATTTGGTTGTTGTAGCTTCTCTGATTTCAATCTGCCGTTCTTGTTTGAAAACTTTGAAACTTTAAAAGTGACTATTAAATGTAATGAATGTCTCTTCTTTTTTCTCTCAGCCTCTGAAGACACCATCCTGAAGTAAAGCTCTGGACCTGAATGTAGTCTATATGTACAGATCCTCACAACCTTGTGCAATCCCCCCTTTCCCTCGCTCGTGCTCGCTTGCTTTGGAACACCAGGTCAAACCTTCTCCACTCCACAGTTTGTAGTCACTCACTGTACCTCTTCTGATTTTGTGGCTACCCTCCTAAATACCATACTTGTATAAAATGCGCTGTTACATTATAAATGCATTTGTTTACTTGGGTTATTCATATATATTGAAATATTGATATTAAAGTTTGGTTTTGAACACAAAACCAGAATATTACCCTCTTGTATGTATGTGACTTTATTTTACCTGGTGTTTTATGTTAATTAACTTGGCCAAGCAAGCAAAAGCATTGACATATTACATACATTTTTTATAGGAGTATGTAATATTACATGCAATACATGCAAATTGTCAATGATACTGAATGTGTCATTCCTGTGTTATTTGGAAATGGTTACTGAAATAGGGAATAATGGGCTTGTTATATTATTTATACATTCAGAACACTTAAAGTCGCAGGGGTAAAATTAAGCCCCTCCCAGTTTGTAGGCGGGAGACTTTCAGAATCAAAAACTCAATAACCACTGTCCCACTTTAACCGGCTCCAACATTATGAAAATCACTATCGATCAGCATTGACTAGATATGTCCAGGTTATTTTAAGCTATGAGCTGGTTAAAATGTTACATGGTGCGACTTTTAATTTATCAAGCCAATTATTTGGGCAGCCAGTAAGTCACCTGCTTTCTTTAAGAAAGCTTTCCTAAGTGTAATACTTGACATGACCTTGTACTTAAGAAGTCTGTTCTCCACACCATGGCCGGTTAAGATGTCTGAGAGAGAGAAAGGCAAGAACTTGAAAGGCAACCCAAAAATAGGCTAGGTCTATATTTAGTCGGCTTTCCTCACTTTGCTCTCGCAAAATTTTGAATTATTATGTGTCAGAACTGCATATGATTATGTAGTTGGATTCACAAAAAGTTTGTTTGAATATAATGTAGCCACAAAATACTTTTAATAGATTTAAGTCTAAATGTCATCTATACTTAAATCCCCTTTAATAATTAATTTCAGTCCAAATGCAATGTATACCCAATTTAAATGCTACATTACAGAAGTCTTAATTGATACACATGATCTCACTATGTATATATCCTTACACATAGGTCCTATTGTAATGCATACATTATTTAGTAAGTAAGTATAACCCCTGTAACTCCAGACCTGATTGCGGGGTTTAAATCTCTGTTTAACTACCTTTCCCGTAACTTGCTTCAATTGTCTGGGATTATAAACAGACACAGTAGACTGCCCTCTCTCACCTGGACAACAGGGGGGGAGGATACCGTATTTGTAGGGCCGATACGGAGAGGCTCAGGGGGAGCTTCTACACAGTGCCATACGGTTCCTGACTGAGGGCCGTGCCAAAAGTACTCCCCTGCCCCAGCATGCTCACATGCCCACAACAGACTCTCATGACAGTCTATCACTAGCTCTCAGTCTAAAAGTAGAACTCTTATTTCACTTGTTAATCTTTTTTTTTTTTCAATTGAAGAACTGTCAAAGGAGAAGGAAAGGTTTGCATTTCACTGCAAGTTGAAACATGTCTGACTTTGAATGTGACTTATACAACTTGTACTTGAACTTGAGAGAGGGTTAGGTAACTCCAAATAAATACTAAATGGTATATAGCAAGAAACTTAAAATAACTTTTATGGTTCTGTTGAAAGAATATGTGAAATATGTTGAAAGAAACTACAAAGCATATAACGTCAGATTGTCAGAGGAATATTATATATAATATACTGTCTGGAAAGTATTTAACCAAATATAACTGGCTTAGAAAAGCCTTAAGCAGCCATGTAACACGCACCTAAATACACCTGCAGTCACGTCATGTAAACAAGGGTGAGTGCATGCACAGGTCAACCCATTCACCTGAACATGTGCTATTATTATTATGTACAGACCTGCAGTCATTACATAAAGCCTATACACTGCTGTATGCAAAGGCTTCCACAGATTACAGTGAGGATTTGCTTTAATTGGATCAGTGATAGACTTAAACGCATTTAGGTGCAAGATGTGAAAACAAACAGGTGGGCTTGTCTGTTGTCTTGTGGGTATATAAAGGGTCACTCTTGGTGTTTACAGAGACATTCTCTACAGAGACATTCTGACAGCGAACAACGTTGGAGATCTACCTTTCTACAGCTCCATGTAAGTTGGCTTGGACTTTAGAGATTGGTGGCTTGCCTGTTTTTACCATGACTTTTGTACTGTACTTTGACTAACCTATACATGAAATCTTAAATGGGAAAGCAATTTAAAGCAATGCAAACAATACTAGGGACTACATTACCAAATCATTTCTTTACCAGACCTTTAACTAAATGTGTGTTATTGTTTGTGTTGATTTTCAATAAATATATCTCTAATAGTTATATTTGTGCTTTCCTTCATCCAGAATGGACTTCCAAATGTTGGCTCTGTTGATGGTGGTGCTGGCCTGCGTGGAGCAGAGCCTCGCCTCCTGTGTGGTGGAGAGTTTCACTGTGAAAGACGACTTCGACCCCAAGAGAGTGAGTCAACAGAACCCAGATGGACCTGTACCATACTGCATTATTAGTGACTTTTGAAACATTTACATAACGTGTTCACATCTTATTGATAGTACCCATATAATATATGGATCAGTTTTCCTTAATGTCTTAGTAGTTCTTTGACCATTCTTACTTTTTCAACATTTCTTAACCTTTTTAATTGATTATGGTTATTTTGCTGTGACCACTAAATGTACCGTCTGAGATTAACAAAGTAAACTTTTATCTTGAGTGACCAAAATAAGCACTAAACCATAACAGTTGAGCTCCCTTGCTGTACGAGGAGAAATATATATTGTACTCACTATGCAGTCTCGTCAACGCTGGCGTTTCTGTGTTTCAGTATGCAGGGAAGTGGTATGCTCTGCAGAAGAAGGATCCGGAAGGCCTGTTCCTCCAGGACAACATCTCCGCTGAGTACACCATCGGCGACGACGGATCCATGGTCGCCTCCTCCAGGGGCAGAGTCACCCTGTTTGGGTGAGTTCTCCAGGTTTCTAAAATGGTACATTGCGTATAATTGAATGAAGTTAAAGTGCAATACAATGGCATTTAGAAGCAGGTTTGGCTATAGATCACTTGATTAGTCTGTTTGACTTATTTTTACACACAGGAGAATGGTGAAAAAGGGGCATGGGTTTAACAGTTTATCTCCTTGCGCAATTCGTCTTAAAGTATATCCCCCCCAGGGTTTCTGACACCATGGGTCAGACAGTATATGTTAGACTGACAGTCTTCTACCTGGAACTGTCTGCAGGTTCTGGGTGGTGTGTGCCGACATGGCTGCCCAGTACTCCGTACCGGACCCCAGCACCCCCGGCAAGATGTTCATGAACTACCAGGGCCTGGCCAGCTACCTGTCCAGTGGAGGTGAGCCACAGTCCAATCACAACATGCTGACCAAACTCGGGGTGACTATGGGGTTGCTGACTTATAAGCTGTAGATGTGTGTGTGTGTGACACCAAAAATACACACACACACACACCGCCATTACAAAGCTCCTACTTACTGGGATATATACTGATACAGGGTCATGGGGGTAAGGTTAACTCTATGGGGAATCACATGGGCGACAATTTTAAAAGTAGGAACAGTTCCAAGAATTTCCAGACCGAAAAACAGGGGGCACCAGTTAACCATTGTGTTAACACAATCTCTCACACACACACACACACACACACACACAGGCTAATTGGTATTCCTCTGTAGGTGACAACTACTGGGTGATCGACACGGACTACGACAACTACGCCATCACCTATGCCTGCCGCACGCTGAAGGAGGACGGCAGCTGCGACGACGGCTACTCCCTGATCTTCTCCCGTAACCCCCGCGGCATGGCCCCGCCCATCCAGAGGATCGTGAGGCAGAAGCAGGAGGAGCTCTGCATGATTGGACAGTTCTCGCCCGTCCTGCAGTCCGGTACGTTTACATCACCCCCATTAGAAGGACACACACTGGACTTCAGCACGCAGAACGGAAATGAGTTGATTTCATAAAAGGGCATGTTTGACAAGTTCAAGTCGATCACAAGTCATTACAAGCAATGTTTAATTGACCCTTAAGTGAGTTGGGATTGGGAGAACATTGTGGATATCAATAGAAAAGAAAATTGAATTGAACTCATATAAACCGTTCATCTCTTGTGTCTTCTCAACAGGAGCTTGCTAAACTAATCCAAGCCAAAGCTTTTCTGGTGAAATCCTGCATTGTGTTGGACTGGTCTACCTGGTGAGGACTGTGGTCTACTCAAGACCAAACGTGGATTGTACGAGTGACCAGTATTTCTTTAACACCGACCGTGATGATATCTGAATGTATACACTTATGCAGTATAAGTACAATTCAATGTCCCCTCAGTAAAAAGCATTCTCAACGTATATCAGTGTAATGCCAAATACAATAACTACAAATCTGATAGAACCCTTCACAGTATCGCTACATTATTGAGGAATCGTCATTGTTTAATCAGTTTGTATTGCTGACAATAAATTTTACAGAAAAAACAAGTCTTTGGACTTCTGTGGATGTCCTTTCTTTTATTGCGCAAGAGCATATAGACGTTATTTACAACAAGGACATCCCAATTCCCAAAATCTAAAAACAGATTACAAAAAGGTGCTAGCATTGTGGAAAAAAGATAAATGTCTCTCTCTCACACACACACACACACACACACACACACACACACACACACACACACACACACACACACACACACACACACACACACACACACACACACACACACACACACACACACACACACACACAGGCTAGTGGTCCTGTGAGTACGGTTCGGCCAGAGAGTAGGACCCGGGTCTTCCCCAGTAGTCCAGGGCCCGGACCCTGTAGACCCCCGTCACCTCCTGGTCAACTGTGGAGACACAAGGCACACCGTGTCCTAGTTAACGTGAACCCCATTACCTCGGTGAACGTAAACACCACGCGTAAATGATTACTACCCTTTTAGTGAATTGTTCATTAATGGTTGGGCAATGCCAATTCCTGCATAAAGTAAAGTGTTGACCAATGACTCAATGATAGTCAATTCCTTGAAATGTCACCTTCTCAGCAGGTGATTCAGCTTACTGAGGATTTTCACCTGGAGAGTAGACCTAGGATATACCGAGGGTTCCTACCTGGTGAGTAGACGTAGGATGTAAAAATAGAGCGCCGGTCGTTGATGCGATGGAAGTCCTCGCCGTCTCTGGAGAATTCCACCTCAAATGTCAGGAGGCACCTGTGACGATACAATCAGCAGCAGAGAACGTTTGGCTTCCCCTGTCTGGCTAGAGCCTCCTCCAGGGAGGACGAAGTTCCTCCCTGGAGGAAGTTAAAAGGTTTTAAGGAAGTGTATTGGTTCATGTTAAAATCCATTGCTGTTTCTGGTGCTACAACAAACAATGAAAGCTCATTTCATATTTGCACTGAAATCGGTGTTGTTCTGACTCAAGATAGCCACCGAAAAGCCTGAATCAGTTTGAATGCCAAGGTGAAAGTAATAAAGTGTTTCAGGGTCAGGAGAAACCTACTTGGAGTCCACACAGTGGTCGGACCAGACAATCAGGACTTGGCCTTTGGTGATCTTAATGAAACGCAATCCATTGACCTGACAAGAAAAACGAGCAAACAGAGACACAACACATGTACTTGCAATTGCTTTGAACATATTGCCACATCTACTTTTTTCAACAGTTTAGCCAGTGACAACCAGAATACACACAA
Source organism: Micromesistius poutassou (assembly GCF_964030765.1). Classification (NCBI taxonomy): domain Eukaryota; kingdom Metazoa; phylum Chordata; class Actinopteri; order Gadiformes; family Gadidae; genus Micromesistius; species Micromesistius poutassou. The sequence continues at coordinate 10,602,941 of NC_140275.1, read as the reverse complement.
GGTGCTTATACAGTACATAACCCAAAATACAGTAAGTCGCTACCTTTCGCACATCAAGCATGGTATTTTCATATCGATAATCTCGGGGGTCAAATTGAAGGCCACGCACGGTGTGTGTCGGGAGGGCTGACCTGATCGGGCACTGCTCGAGGCTTGGCGCACACGTGGACCAGCAGGACAGAGGGCAGAGACAGCCTCAGATCCAGGGTCAGAGTGTCCCCTGGAGGCACCGGCCAGGGGCCCTCAACATGGGGGTCCTAAGTTCACCAAGGGACACACACACACACACACACACAAAACAAACATTTGGTGTGTGAGTTAACAGTAGTTGCAGACACATGCACACACACACAAGCATATAAATAATAACTAGGACGTGTGCGTCTTTCATTAGTATGGATGTAAACTTGACCTCTACGGCCCTGAGCTGCTGGAACTGCTGGGCCGTGGGGAAGTCAGGGCTGCCCATGGCCTGCCACAGCTGCTGGGGGTTGGTGACGTTGTTGTCCAGGGAATATGTCACGTAGACCAGGTCTGGGAATGGGAATTTACAGTATATAATATCTGGATTATTCAGAGATATATATAGTATGTGTTCCTTGATTGACCAGGAGGTCATGGTGAAGAGGCTACTAGGACAAGTCAAATTGGGGAAAACAAAACAAGGGAATGTAGCCATATTTCAACAAAATCAATTTGTTGCTTTCATTGCTGAAGCATGAAAATACATTTTGAACATAGTAAACCAAGGAGAATACTGCATGGTGCACAAAAGGATACGTGTTAATATGGCATATAAATACACATCAGCACTGTAGTAGAGCTAGCAGATAAAATTTTTTTTAAAATAGCTTTCTTCAAATGAACCTTTTTGTGCGGACAGCCCCTTCAGAGTCAGGGTTGCGCGCTGAGTGCTGGTGGAGGAGCTGCTGTCGTTGCTGTTGTAGATCAGCACAGCAGCCTGCCAGCTGTCGGAGGACCCTGGGACCCGGGGCCTCTGGGAGCTGGCCAGGACCCCCACCATGCTGCCGTTCAGCCCCCTCCCAGAGTCCGACACCTGAGCTTGGACCTCGACGTCTCCTGAGGAGCCAGGCGCACACACACCGTTATCGTGAGACGAGGACTCACTCGCAGGATAAATATCATGACACAAACAAAGACATTTGACATACTTATTACATCATTATGTTATATGTGTATATAACAATGATATATATGTATATAACGATGACGATAACGTCTGTCCAGTGATCCCATGGAAAGCATGACAGCATTTGGTGTAGTCATACATAGTCAATACATATATATATATAAATATTGTACATTAATATAAATAAAATGATTAAAATAGATAGATAACAGTACTAACAGTTAGTAGTAAAAAAAAGTATTGGGACAGTGAGTATTGACACCGTTTGGCTTCAGCAAAACAGGTTCACATTACATTTAGTACAGCACTACATCAAGAACAATGGGGGTGAGATAAAACTATAGATAGAGTATATACATACTTCATCTCCCATACTCTGATATATAAATCCCAGCGTGGGATTTTATCCCATATCCCATATACTGTTGAATGAAAAATGTATGAAAAACTCCACGGTGACCAGCGCTCCCCTCACCGAGCAGAGCCAGCAGGCCCATGACGGTCAGCACGGGCTTCCGGATCAGCTGGACGTGCGGCGGCTGGGTGTCGTTCACCTGGAAGCGGGCGGTCAGGGTGCGCTGCGTGAAGGGGTACGGGTGGTAGCTGAGGAAGGCGTTGTCGTTGCTCAGCAGGGTGTAGTTGATGGTCCCGCCGGCCGCCCTGCGCGACACCAGGTCCTGGTGCTGAGCGATAACCTGGTAAAGGGGGAGGGGGGGTAAGGGGGGGAGGGGGGGGAGAAAGTGATGGCGAAAGTTGCCTCTTTGCTATTTTGGAGTGCGTCTGGTTCTTCCAGTGGGATGACTTGAAACAACTGGTCAGAACACGATTCTAGTGTGGGAAATGACTTTTAAAGAAACATACACACCCACAGTATATATAAGGCCTATATCATATATATCATAACATATATATATATATATATATATATCCCTTGTGTGTTAATGGACAAAATAAAATGTAGATTTTTTTACATTACAATTTTTTACACGTACATTTATCTGAGGGAGCGTCCATGAAGGCCGTGACTTTTACATCTCCACCCTGCATACCCAGACTGAGGAACACATTACCGTAGCCGTCTGAACTAACTACACTGGACGGACACCGTGGTGTTACCTTGACCACCATGGCGGCGTAGGTGACGTCGGCCCTCCACGGCAGAGGCCTGGACCAGCCCACCAGGGGGTCCGCCTCGTCGTTGTAGACGGCGAGGCTCCGGAACAGGGGGAAGCGATCCTGGATCTCCCGCATGGTCTGCACCTCCTGCTGCAGGATGGGCAGGGAGAGGCCCCCTCCCTGGAGCCGCAGGGGGGGGAAAACAGGAGGTTATTTATGAGCACGACTAAATGGGCTTTTGGACTACGCAGATAGATGACCGTGATAAAAAAATGTCCCTGTACAGAACGACCAGGTTCTCGTTTGATAATGAAACACGGACATTAACCGTAAGTCAAATAATGCTCTTGTCATTGTTTTTTTTCCAATAGGAACTTAAATTTATCCATCCATTCATCCATCTGTTGTCATTGCCTGTGTGGGGACCCTTGTCTTTCGCAAGTTTGCAGAGCGACAAGCACACCGTTCACTGTAATGATCACTTAAGGGGACTCAACTCCACAAAAACACCCAAGCTAGAACTCAAACCCAAACCCATGTCATATGCACTTGCTTTGGAAACAGCACTAGTTTGCACAGCCCTCACCTGGCTTGCAAAGTCAGCACCCCCTCACCTCCTCCTCACCTTCTTGTGCAGGGCAATGTAGTCGAGACGGACGCCGGTCTGGCCGGTGAAGAAGTTGGTTCCGTTGTAGCAGTGCTGCAGCATGGCCCAGCAGAAGGGCGAGTGCGGGGGGGTGTGGCACGAGTCCCCCGGGCCTCCGAACTTCAGCGCCGGGCTGGCGGCCCGCAGGCCCTCTGAGCAGGCATCGTAGTAGTTCAGGAACCCTAGAGGAGGAGCGGGGTGGAGATCAGATCACATGTTAGGGTTCAGGAGCCCTAGAGGAGGAGCGGGGTGGAGAGATCAGATCACATGTTAGGGTTCAGGAACCCTAGAGGAGGAGCGGGGGTTGAGATCAGATCACATGTTAGGGTTCAGGAGCCCTAGAGGAGGAGCGGGGTTGAGATCAGATCACATGTTAGGGTTCAAGAGCCCTAGAGGAGGAGCGGGGTTGAGATCAGATCACATGTTAGGGTTCAGGAGCCCTAGAGGCGGTGCAGGGTGGAGAGATCAGATCACATGTTATTAACGCCAGAAGGCAGACTCAGTTGTGACTCCAGTGTTACAGCAGCAGAGTGGTGCAAATCATTAAATGAGACATACTGCCATAGGGAAATCAGCATACACTAGGGGTGTTAACGATACACTCATTCGATGCACGTTTCATTTCGGTACGTACTGAGAGAAAAAAATAAAATAAAATAAAATAAATTTGGAATAAAGTTTTTATTGATTATCACACAGTGCCTGAGTGAGTGCCTTGTATTGTCCTGATGTTTTGTGTTGAGGACCACGATGGAAATAAGTCCTGGAATTTATTGTGTTTTTATCCTCAATTGTATTTGATGTCTTTTGTGTAAGGCATTTGTTTGATACAATTTAATAAATCAAATCAAAATCCAATTGTTTAATAAAAATAAAATAATAAAAACTGCTGTAGCGAATCGTGACTTGTTCGTTCGACGTGTATCGTTACACCCCTAGCATACACACACACACATTTGTTTTTGGACATTTGGTGGCACATAGCAAAATCCAGTTCACTTCAAGCACACAGAAAGTAATTCTATCCAACAGCACCGTACCTTGGATGGACATGGTGACGTTGTCAAAATCATGGTTGTTGGGTTCATTCCATGTTTCAAAGTTCCACTGGGAGACGACCCCTAAACCATATTTGTCTGCAAGATGGATTAAACACAGGATTTAGGTTGCAGTGTCTCTTTAAGTAGTGAAAGTAGTGATAGAACATATATTTGGTCAGAACACTGATTTGGGATATAATGGATGTCAACGGTTTGCCAAATGCCCAGTTCGGAACATTCCTACACAGAGAGATGGGGAGAGTCAGTGAACAATGTCAACAAATTAAACTCAACAAACTGGCCAAAACGTTTAAGGATATATGTCATATCACTATTATACATATCACTACTACTTATTACTCAGATTAATGGCCAACGTCCCAATTACAGAACAAAACTCATGGCTGATTTACATCTGGACATAGACCTCAACAGTTAACCTGGGGTCTAAACAGGCCGGCCAGCGCTCTCTCGCCCAGGCAATGACTCACCAATGTACCGCTTGGCAACGAGGTACACCATCTTCCTCCACTCCTCCACCTGCTGCTTGTCCTCCAGGTCACTGAAGAAGTTGGAGGCGCTGCCCATCAGTTCAAAACCTTGCAGTGTGACAACAGATACAGGAGGAGGCCATGCAGGACAACAAAATGAGGTCTGTTAAACGTTTGAAGACAAGGACAAGCACAGGGAATAATAGTATTTTAATGTCTGGACACGGCTCGACCTATACCTGGTCTCAGTCCGTTGATCCACAGGAGTTCTATCAGCTGATCCAGCTTGGTGAAGTTGTACTGTGGTCCTCCTTCAGCATGTCTACACAGGAAATCAGAAATATGTCCATAACTACATGTTATGTCACTACTCATTAAAGTCCAATATAGCCCGCAACTTACTGTATCGTGACCAGCTCCAGCATCCAGTGGATGCGGACCTGCTGGATCCCTCCATGGGGAACCGAGCCCACATAGGCGAGGTTCAGTTCCTGGTCTCTGCTGAGGACAAACCGGTGGGCTTCGGTGTGGGGGAGAGGGGGGCTGCAGAAGAGCCATTGAAGTGTAAAGCTTAGGGTGTATTAGTAGAATAATTTGTAACCACCTTTAACATATGAACCAAGACCGAATGGCTAATAAAGTAATATGCGTCGCTTTCTTTCCCATTTAGTCATGTGATTTAATACTTTGGATCTCGACAAGGATTTACCTACCAAAAACCAGTACTGGTCCAAAAGTGTTTAAATTCTCCAAGCGGTTTCTCCACATCCACCGTGATAGCAAACGAAGAGCCTGAAGTGTGGTTTAAGTTTATCAGGAAAACTAGAGTAAAAGTCCACTTAACTGCTTGTTTATAAGTGAGCATGTTGGCGATGGCTGACAAAAACAGACAAGTACGCATTTAAGATAGTGAAGGATCAATCTGGCACGGATTATTTGCCACTAAAGGCAATTATTTGTATTGTAAATTCTGTCATTTTTATTTTAACAGAACTACAGCATAGCGATCTTCCAAAGCGAAGTAGCTACGAGGGATGACGTTTTAAATACGCGACCCCATTGGTTGAGTTGCACAGTGGGCGTGTCTACTGGACGCATGTAAATAAATGCTTCATTTTTTTTATTGCCAAGGAGTAAGATACATGATCAGTTTCCATTCAAATCTGGTGGCTACCAGTATCCACTTTTTAAATTTCTGGATATTTTGGACAAATGAAGTAACTTGCATTATACTTATGGTTGCATTCCGTCCCGTTCAAGTATTTGTCATGTTAATGACTAGTGGGTTACTGATCAAATGCAGGACTAACTTCATGAAGTCATGAAACTAAAACCAACTCCAACTATTTCACAATCTACGTTCACGTTGAGAAAAAAATAATAATTAACAAGCTGTTACTGGGACGTTTATTCAAAAAAGAAAAAAGGGGAGATAAAGGCATGAAAGAAAATGTAATTTACAGTTCGCAACAAGTTTTCTGTTAAACATCGACAGTTATACACATCCATTTACACAACCTGTACATTAAAAGAAAAGAAACAAAATTAAACAAGGCCCCACCCTTGAGATTTAAGGTAACATCTTGAGAATTAATTTCAAAATAACTTAAATAGGTTATCTAAGTGCAAATCCATACGTGTGGGAGTGAGACCCAAGTAGGCAGATGAAGGCGGCGGCGGGGGGGGGGTGGGAGCTCTGATGAGCCCTACTGACCATAGTGAGCAGCACCCAGCGGGGGGCTTGCTTATGTATAGTAGGTACAACAAAAAGGCATTGTTAAAAAAAAACAAAGCAGGGGTGCACTGCAGTCTATACTCGACATGATATGATACCCTCACATACACACGCAATAATATAAACTCCACGCCGTTCCTACACCTTCTCTGCCGATAGCTTGTTACATTGGTATAAATACACATTTACAATGCATGGCGTACAATACGATGCATACTAAGCGTTTGTTGAGTTGCCTTTTGTTCAGGTTTATATGCTTATTCAACGGTGATCCCTCACAATGCACTCTAAACGTTCACACTCCTTCGCAGCCTTCCGGTCTCCTACAGGAACACACACTCCCTCCTCTTGATTACAAATGGGGCTCGCACACCTATAAGCCTTTAATGTTCCAACCGCAACATGTACACCCCTGAATTACCTTGAAGAAAAAACAACAATGACCATCAGACTGGCTGCATAATAACATGTGTGTGAGTCGTGTGAGAAGCCGTATGTACAGCAGAACTGCGTCGTTGTCGCCTGTGCTGGTGCGTGTTGTTGCGTTGTGTTACTTGTTAGCGTTAAAAACAGTCACAATAGGATGCTTTGTACAGGAGGAGCCAAGACGTCTGTCCATCTGATCCAGGGGCAGTAGTGCGTGTTTGTGTGTGTGTGTGCATGTGAATATGTGTGTATGTCCATAGTAACAATGCAAGGAGATAATTGTTGAGTGGATTGTCATTAAAAAAAAAAGGAGAGAAAAAACACAAACACTTCATGGTCTTGGCAAGCGATGTCCTTGCTGATGTGGTGGTGTGATTGATGGAGAGTGACGGGTAGGGGTGGTGGGAGGGGCAGTAGAGGAACCCACACAGGCTATTGGGCCATACATGCATCTGTAGCACATGCCAACGCTAACAAAACAAAACGCCAGCTCGGAATCTGACGTGTCTACACCAGGAGTGGGAAATTATTATTACAGTAACATCCCATGGATCATCATGTAATACGGACCATGTACTGTACTGAGATATACAATCTACTATATACACCTTGTACTTTACCGAGATACACCATGTAATGTATACCCTGTACTGTACTGGGATATACATTGTACTATTTACCTTGAAGTGTACTGGGATATACCACATAATGTATACCATATTCTGTAGTGGGACACTGTGAATTGAAGTATGTGTTGCAAATAGAAGGAAGGGTGCTTGTTCAGCATTTTTACAATAAAATAAAAAACAAGGGTGGAAAAAAAGATTGCGCAAACCGACAGGGTATAGCGTCCTTGTGTAGCGTGTGTGTTTGTGTAGCGCCAGTGTGTAGCGCGCCTGTGTGCTGTGTGTGTGTGTGTGTGTGTGTGTGTGTGTGTGTGTGTGTGTGTGTGTGTGTGTGTGTGTGTGTGTGTGTGTGTGTGTGTGTGTGTGTGTGTGTGTGTGTGTGTGTGTGTGTGTGTGTGTGTGTGTGTGACTAGGACTTCTGCTCGGCCGCTGCTGCAGACTGTGGTGTGCTCTCTGGCTTAAGGATCTGGTAGGTGATGAGGTACTCCGGGAAGGCCTGAAAGAAACGCACCAGAATTAGCACTGTTTGAAGCCTTGAGGAGCTGGTACAGGACGCCCTGTACGCTTGTTGTGGACATCTTGTTCGATGTCCAGATGTGAAATCAGCCATGATTTGTTGTTCAATGCACCCCGCTCTCGCTGGTAGATGAGCTGGAGCGGCAGTTAGCGCTCCAGCTAGGAGGTGGATGTCTTTTGACTGATTGGAACACAAACCTAAGCTTTCACTTCTGATTCGATATAAAGGGCTCAATTCCCGGTTTTATGAATGAGAGTCAACTGAACATAAGGGTTAGGGTTAGCCCCCGCCACTAAGCCAGTCTATTGCAACCAGGGTGGTCGAAGCCATAAAAAAAAAAAAGAAAAATGACAGTTTGAACCAAATTCCCCACCATGCTCACGAGCAGGACATTTAACATCACCTCAGTCTCTGGGTTATGGCATTTCGGATGCTCTTACCTGGGTTGGCCAAAACAATGTTTTGGGAGCAGCTAAAAGACTTCCAAAAGACAGATTGGAATAAAATGGCTCGGTCGATTGATCGCAAAACTGCCCAAATAATTTAAATGCTTCTACAACGCGTGAGGAATTGACCAAAAATCATTGCTGGTTAACATCTGGACATGGACCGCATCAAAAATAAAAGGAGGAAATGTCAAAAAGACATGAGAGTATTTACACAACATACTGTACAACTATCAAGGTGGCTGGGGTCGGGGCGGAGCGTGTGGTCTTAGCGCGGGACCGCTGTTCAACCGTTACAAGACGCCGTGTGTCACCATACCTGCTCTCCGCGGTAGATGACGTACTCGGCGTAGGCCAGGCCGTTGACGCTGGGCCGGCCAATCACAGAGTGGTGACCGGGGGGGGCGTGGGCCATCTTCATGGCGCTGAACTGGAGGAAGGACTTCCCCAGGGTCACCCGGCAGAACAGCATCTGCCTGTTGGGGGGCAGAGGGGGGGGGGACAGCGCGCATAGGAGGGGTGTCAAGAGTGTGTGTGTGAGGAATGGAGGTTAAACACTGGGTGATGAAGCGACGTGGGGAATGAATAGGTCTGTTCGCAGTTCAATTCCAACGGTCTGTCTAGCTGAAGACTGAAAGGACGGTGTTCAAGCGGGGGCGAAAAAAGAGGGTCGATGCCCGGTCAGGTTTCAGCAGAGAGCTAGACCCATGGTCTCGCTGAGTCCGCCTTCTGCTTTAGATCTCTTTATTGCAGGGCACTTATTGCTCTGTATGCTTTAAGGACATTAGTGTTTAATAACTGGAAAAAAACGGCACCGTTTAACTTCATAGATTAACTATCGGTTAGTATATTATCCTATATCCTAGTACATTAGGCTAATAGTAACCCATATTCGCTTTTAAGCAGATTCCGACCTTAAACGACCCAACAACCACGACCAACAACAGCGATGCTGTGGCGGTCGACAACGGGCACTGACCTGTGGCAGAGATAGCAGGAGCGGTCTTTGTGCGTGGGGCAGCCCGTGCCTCCGCCGATGCCGTACACGTACTGGTTGCTCTTTGACGAGTTCTCGGCGAAGTAGATGCCCGCCCCGAACATGCCGCCGATGTAGGCGTGCCGCTCGTCGAAGCCCTTGTGGATGATGGCGTTGATGAAGGGAGAGCCTGGCGGGGAGTGGGAGCGCGGTTAGATTGCGACACCGCCGGGTATATATTTTGCCTGCAACTGCGGTGTGGCTTTCATTCAGACCTGAGGAGAGGGTGGGCCTAGGGTTTCAAGAGAAGGAACTTGGGGGCGCATGAGAAGGAGCCTAGGAATCAACGGGAGGAAGCAAGCGAGTGTCCGACAGAAGGAAACTAGCCTTGGTTACCGTGGAAGAGCATGCGCTCATTGTGGTGGTTGTGGTTCTCATCGGCGATCTCCTTCTGCCGGTGCGTGTAGCGCTCCCGCAGCTTCTTGTTCACCACCTTCTGGATCTGCGGGGGGGGCCAGAGACACTGGTCAGGACAAACACCGTGTGATGGGTGGGCCTTGCTGACATTTGTCGTTTGCTTCGGTCTTAAAATAAAAAGCTGGCTCAGCCTATATTTTATGACCCACTCAAGTCGTAAACAACAGGATGCATATTGAGCCAGCGTCCTAGCTCATGGCCCAATCAGAAGAGCCTAGATGTAATCTAAGGGGAACAGGAAGTGAAACTAAATGATAATTGTTGAAGTAAGGACCTTGATGATGTTGTATCGGCTGAAAACGCCCCCTGCGTTTCCACCGTCTCGGTGCTCTCGGATAGTGCTTTGCATCTGAAACACAAACAAACACACTTAGCACCAGCCATCGATTTGATCTCATGGAGGAAGAAAAAACAAAACGATAGTGTACATTGACAAACTTTGACCACCATGGGGCACTAGACGCAAGTGTAAGATGGTCAGTTTTATCAGGCACTGGCATACAGAAATCAGATGACAATACTTTTTAGAGGGTGTAGTTTAGCCTTTTTTTTTTAGAGAGTTACCCATGTAATAAAAGTATTTATACAGAAACCACAGGTTACAGCCTCAGCCACCATCCCAAACCATATCCGATTTACAAATAACTGGATGAGAGAAGTACCAGAGCGTGTGTTTTTTAACTGAACGTGTGAGCGCTCCTACCCACCTCCTCCTCCACAGACTGGCACTCCTTGTCGTCAGAGGCCAGGTCGATCAGGACCGTGCCCTGGTTGGCACAGTGGAATGTCAGGTAGGGGTTGGCACCTAGACCCGGACAAGACACACCGTTAAAGTCACCACGGAGCACGCGATAGGCTGAAAGCGACCCGACCATATAACGCAATAAATAAAAAAACGGATATAACTATAAAAGATGTATTGATCTGCACAGTGACCCTGAAGAAACCATTCAACCACTGGAGGAAAGACCTCCAGACACATCGATACTCTCCTTTGTGGTGTGTGGCGCGTGGACGTGTGCGAGATTGTGCCTGGGGAGCCTGATTCAGGACGCGCACACAGAGACAAACAGACTGCCCCTCACCTTGCTGGCCGCCCAGCAGCCGTTCAATGCCCTTGATGAGCTTGTGGCGATGGCCGTAGGCATTGATCCCGATCTCCTTCAGCTCCTCGTGGCCCATGTCTGCCAGCACGTCCAGCGTGATCTGAGAGAGCGATGTAGAGATACAGAAACAGAGAGACACACACACACACACACACCAGACAGAGACACATACACAGACAGAGAGAGAGAGACACACACAGACAGAGACACACACACACGTCAGTATGGCTTGAATGTGCATCCTGGTTATATAAAACAGCCATTAAAAACGGACGGCATCGTCATCCTTGCCTAGAGAGGATAATGAATGTATTGGAGACCGGTGGGGCCTGGGTGAGCTGGACTGACCTGTTCCCTCTCAAAGATGTCCCGGAGGTGCTCCAGTCCCAGGGTCTTCAGGAACTGGCTGATGTTCATGTCCAGCATCGCCACTGCAACACAACCCAACAAACACCACATTATCACAGCGTCCAAACGACCACTGAATCCATAAAACGTCTTCAAGGATCACTGCAAGCCCGGTTGGAGCATACTGACCTTTTCACGACACTGGTATGTCAAGTTTGACCTTATGTGCAGTGTTGTTGCTTTTGAGGCAAAAATCGTTTGTCTTTATGCTTTTTAACATTTTTGCCGACATATCTGAATCGAGTGACAGCCAAAATATAATATTTTCCTCAAGAACTCTTCAGATCAAGCCGTGTGCTGCCTTGTGTATTTTCCCATTCCCCTACACACTTCCCACCATAAACATCACCAGGCCATCTATAGTAGGCCTGGGCAATAAAATAATAAATGATCGTATCGTGATAGACTTTTGATCAATATCAATATAAAACATCACTATACTTCACTATATATCGATATGAGACTGGACCACCGAATCAGCTGGGTTTGTTACACAAACACGGTTCCGTACTTATTCACAATATTTGAGTGCTTTTCATTGTTGTATCGACATTGGAGTATTTATCAATGAAGAACAGTGGAAGGTCATATTAAGTGTTAAACAGACCCCAACATGGTAATTCCTAGTCTTTTTAGGTCATTAAAATTATCAATAGTTATCGATATTGATAAGTTATATCGTAAGTTATATTGTGATACGTCTTTCAGCCATATCGCCCCGGCCTAATCTACAGTAAGTGCCTCCATCCACGGGCCCCCTGAACCAAAGCCCCACTCACTCTCTCCGTCCTTCCGGTCCGAGCCTGAGGCGCCGTCCGCCACCCCGGAGGCGCCGCTGCCCCCCGAGGCGCCCGCCGCCCCGGCCAGGTCGCCCAGCGGGCCCGACAGGTTGTCCATGCTGCTGGCCGCCGACAGGCAGGAGGGCGTGGAGGCCGGGGAGATGACCGAGGCGCTCACCACCGTGGCCTGGGGCTTGAAGCAGCTGGGCAGGGCGTCCGGAGGCATGGCGTCCGTCAGCAGGGCCCGGATGTCGTCCGCCTACAGGACAGACAGACAGACAGACAGACAGACAGACAGACAGACAGACAGACAGACAGACGAGTCAGAATCCAGGAGGACAGGAGCGTGGCTTACGGGAGTCTGAAAGGGGAGCGGTGCCGCTTGCAGTACAATGCCAGACGAGACAATACTGTGTCCTACTCCAGGAACATGGGTTGTAACCCGTTTTCGTCAAGTACTTAGGGCGTAGTACTTTCTTCAAAAGCCGGCACACAAAAAAATTGTACTAAGCATTATGTAGCGTCTTATCCTAGCTATCTTTGTTTTATACGGGGAATGGGTTAACCTAGAAATTGTAAGTGCTTGCTACTCGTCTCTATGAACATCTTTACTGTACCGACAGCGATATATTGTGGTTTCTCTTTCTTCTGACAAACGTACTTAGTTAATGTAGTGGTCATCATCATCATGCGTCTTATTTTGCACTATAAATACTCATAAAGCATGTCTCCCATGTTTTAGAGGCAACCTCTCGCTCTGTAGGATCCGTAGAACCAACAGGGTAGCAGCATGTTTGGCCCTAGCACTGCGAGGACATGGGGTTGGGGTCTCTCTGGCGCCCTCTAGGTGGTGGGCGGTGGGCGGTGGTGGACGGTGGGGTGCTGGCTCTTACCGTGGCCAGGTCCAGAGCCGTCTGCCCCTCCTGGTTCTTCATGGTGGGGTCGGCGCCGTGCGCCAGCAGCAAGGCACACAGCTGGGTGCGCCCCTTCTGGGCCGCCTCGTGGAGTGGCGTGAAGGCCCACTTGTCCGTGGCGTTCACGCACGTGTTGTACTTGATGAGCAGCGCCGCGATGTCCACGTGCTGCCGGGGGGACGAGACGGAGGTCAGGAGAACGCGGCGGCGGGGCGCAACGGGACAAGTGATTTGACAGGTGCGGTTTGTCTACAGTATAATTGCTATTGTGTTGTTATTATTATAGTATCATTATGCTTATCATTATGCTAGTATAGTGTCATTATGCTTTAATCCTAATTTGTTCTGGCAGCCCTTTCTATCTTTCTTTTTTTAGATCTTGGCAATGTCATCATGTTCGCTCGTGCGAATGGGCTATGCAGCCATTGTTTATTAAACTGATGGCAAGAACACGTTTAAAACAGGTTTGTGTACATCAATATTGTTCGCTAGTTCGCTATGCACAAGTCTCATTGTAGCCTAGTGTCTAGTCTAGTGGCGTACAAAGACTAGACTCAAGTGTAGTGGGAGCTCACCCCATAGGAGGCTGCGTTGTGTAGGGGGATGAGGCCTCCCTTGTCCTGGGCGTTGACGTCAGCCCCGTGCTCTAGCAGGTACTCTGCCACCTCCAGGTTGTTGTAGCCGGCTGGACGACAACACACACACACACTTAAACTTGGAGCTACTGCAACTGCATTTTGCAAAATATACACTTTTAAAGTTAAAGGTGAAACATGCAAGGTTTGTGATTTCAAGCAACTACAAAAAAAAACGACCAAAAAAAATAAAACGTTTGATTTCTCGACATTTCTGCTGAGCAATTAACCTTGAGCCCTGTAGTCGTTAAATGCATCTACATCACAGAATGTGTTGGAAACATTCAGTCACACTATTTGAAAGCAAAAAAAAAACATGCTGTACCCTGAACAACCGAAAAATCCACATCAACACATGCACCTTTCTCACCCACACACACATGCACCTTCCTCACCCACACATTCCACAATATTTCAGCCATGACGTCAAACACACTAGCTCGCCGGGCTCGGCTGCGGGGCCTCCTGACGTACCTGCGAGGTGCAGCGGGGTGGAGTTGCGGCCCTGCGTGTCCCTGCAGTTGATGTTCTCCGGGGAGCAGAGCTTCTGCACGCGGGCCAGGCAGCCCTTCTTGGCGGCGTCCAGCAGGGCGGCGTCCCCCCGCAGCAGGTCCTGGATGTCCGTGTCGCCGTCCTTCACCATGTCCAGGGGCATGTTGCCGTCGCGGTTCTTCTTGGTGGGATCCGCTCCGTGCTGGTGGGGGGGGGTGGGGGGGGTGGGGAAGTGTTTTTTAATGTGTGGTCAAAGGGTTTAATTTCCAAATGTGAAGACTAGGTTGTTGTTCTTATCACAAGCCTGCGGTCCTGAATCAGTTGATTGAAGTGGATTTTCATGCTAGGGGGGGCCTCATTCTTTTTTTATAGGAATTGTACGGACAGGAAGATTATCAGCACCTCAATGAATCCAGAAGCTAGGAGCAGACACATTCATCAAAAGCAACTCAGTACCCAACTTGAACCCGGGTACATTCAGGAGCCATTGAGGCTCCGGTAAGGGAGGAGGGGGGGGGGGGGGGGGGGGTACCTAGAGGAGGTAGCCTGCGGATCTTGGTGCTGGACCAGAGAACCGGGCCTCACCTTGAGCAGCAGCTTGCAGATCTCGTACTTCCCCTTGGCGGCGGCCTCGTGCAGCGGGGTGAACTTCCAGAGGTCGGCCACGTTGACCGAGGCTCCGTGCCGGACCAGCAGCTCCGCCACCTCGTAGTGGCCATAGGAGCACGCGTTGTGGAGGGGCACCAGACCGCTGGGGGGGGGGGTAGGAGTAAGGAGGGGTTAGGATATGAAGGTTTGACAACATTTGTCAAACGGTTGTGTGAGTACATGGAACATCCCGGAAATTAATTAAATGACTGATTGACTGTCAGAAGCTGTCAGAAGTTTGACAGCCTCGGAGCTAAATCCCCCTCCTAGCTGAGGGTCGAGGGGTCCCCGAGCGAGAAAATAACACTACTGCGACGCTCACCCCTTGTCCTTGGCGTGGACGTCTGCGCCGTGGTGCAGCAGGTACTCCACCACCGCCACGCGGTTGTAGCCGGCGGCAAAGTGGAGCGGCGTGGAGTGACGCCCCTCCAGGTCGCGGCAGTTCACGTTCTGCGGTGTGCACAGTTGCTGCCGTGCACAGAGACACACACACACAATGATTAATACACACCCTTTGATTAGGATATTCTGGAGTGGGGTGTGTGACAAGCTCATTTAAATATTTCTAAAAATGGATTGATATTTCATTAGGAGCGCTTCAGTGAAGCGCTCTCCAGTGAAGAGTTACTAATGAAATAACCATTTAGAAAAAAAAAAAGTTATATTTTTCTGTTTCTGTATACATCCACCTCAACATCATCCAACCAAAATCCTTAAACCTCCTGGCAATCAAAGAGCCACGGAGGGTGATGTGTAATAGACTACAGTGTATATTACAGTGGAAGAAGGCCAGTAGAGGAGGAGTGACCGGCTATGCTGCCAGAGGACATACCTGCACCGTGTCCAGGTCCCCGGCTTTGGCCGCTTCCAGGAACCGATAGTCCACGTCCGAGTTACGAGTGGGGACGTTCTCTAGAGGAACATGGACACAGCAATCGTCAGCTACTGTCCATCAACCAAACATCTTGAGCAGCATAAACACACCTTTAGGGATCACCAGTTTTTTTTTCTATTTACTACTTTTTCCATCTAGCAAACACACATATTCAAAGTGAATTGCAGGTCTTTCAGATAAGCGTAGGTTGGCTACAGGTAGGCTATGGAGCAATATGGGGAATCAAACCCAGGACCCTTTCTGTGCTGGGGAGGGGAACACACCCAGACCAGGTGCTTACCGTTGAGGATCTGCTGTACCGCCTCGTTGCCCATCTGTGCAGCGGTGAAGCCCTGCAGGGACACGATGGACGGGTCGGCACCGTAGCTCAGCAGCAGCCTGCAGGTCTGGATGTGGCCTGCCAGCGCCGCCCGGTGAAGGGAGGTCTGCCCCAGCGTGTCCACCGCGTTGACCTGGTAGCGCAGGGGGAGAGAGAGAGAGAGAGAGAGAGAGAGAGAGAGAGAGAGAGAGAGAGAGAGAGAGAGAGAGAGAGAGAGAGAGAGAGAGAGAGAGAGAGAGAGAGAGAGAGAGAGAGAGAGAGAGAGAGAGAGAGAGAGAGAGAGAGAGAGAGAGAGAGAGAGAGAGAGAGAGAGAGAGTCAATGGAGAGGCGCTTTAGCGAGAGAGATTTAGCGACGCGGAATTGATTCAGGAATGAGATTTTGGATAACAGAGCGAGGCAATGAGTTACAATTATGTTTGTATTGCCCATCGTTGGTGATGTACTTCACCAAACAGGTTAATAATGTCGCTGAGTAGGGAAGACCGTGCTGGGCTCAATTAGAAGTTGCTCCAGTGTGCCTAGGTTGTCCTATTTTATATTTGAGTATGTGCAGAACAATATGGAGGTTGATTTCAAATTGCCACACATCAACACTTAATGCCCTGAGTGCTACAATGGTTGATGTTCTCGTCCATCCGTTGCGTAACGATGTCAGTGTAACGAGAGGCTAGCCAGGGTGAACGAGTGGTGAGCAGGGTACGTGCCGCTACCTTGGCTCCGTGCTTCTGCAGGACCTCCAGGATGTCGTTGTGAGCCCTCTCAGCGGCAACGTGAAGCGGCGTCATGAAGCTGCAACACAAGTAAGGGAGTGATCAGAACCCATGGATCAAGGCTTTGCGATGAGAAAAAAAAAAAAGTTACGGCTTAATTTACTACAGACCTGATTTCACCATCAATCAAATCAGTTGTCAGTTTGATTACTTTTTTTATTTTGCTGAAATGCTACGGCTTACATTTTATGTAGTTAAATGTGTGTTAATTTAACCAATTTAATTTACTGTTGCAACAAAGGGCGTGTACACTAAAACAACAGTGGTGACTTGACTGCCACTGTGTCCAATCTAGCCAAAAGTGTCTGTAAGCTCGCTGGCAACGTAGTTACAGCAACTGTTTGATCTTGCATCAAAGGAGCCTTTTATCTGGTTTGAATTGTGGTTTCCCCAAGTCAAGTCAACCACCACCCAACTGTCCTTGGGGGAGTGGTTTCCCTTGGAGGAGAATCCGGTCCACCGGCACACTATTATCATGGTAGATAGCAGCTGTCTCATGATTGGCTGTTCTTACTCTTTGTTCTTCTCGTTGATGTTGGCTCCCTTGCGCAGCAGCAGCTCTGTCACCTGTTTGCGCTTGGGGTGAGGGGAGGCCACCGCACAGTGCTGTGAAACACAGGAGCACTACGTTACACTCGGGTCAACAGACGGGATTAGGATTTGCTAGGAGTCTCTTTGTGATAATCTACTCCTCCGAACACGTTAATGTGGCACCATGCAGGGGCCGACTGCTACAGCCCCACAGCAGACTAAAACCCTTGGAATGCTTATAGTGCAATGCTCCAGTCCCAGTCAAAAAGGTACTGGGGTCTATTCCCTCCTCACCCCCCCCCCCCCCCACCACCTATGGGAACTTTTCTTTTTAACAATGCGGCGCATTGGCTGCACAATGTGACCAATGACGTTTCAATCTAAACAGATCAATACAGTATATCAAAAAATCCAGTAGCCGTGCTGTGAGGCACTTTGTTAACCAATTCCAACAGTATGTTGGGATGGAGGCTGCTGTCTACCAAGGCTGTCTCATTGGCCTGGGGGTGCTTTCTAATACCAACAGTACATTGTGTGCTTCCTACAAGGGCCATTGGTCTGGGGGTGCTTGCCATTTACAACAGTACGTTGGGACAAAGGTTGCTTCCTACCAGGGCCGTCTCGTTGGTCTGGGGGTGCTTGAAGCTGATGATCTCCAGAGCCAGGGTCTTCTTCACCTTGGCCATGTCGGCCTCCCGCGCTGCCTGGAGCAGCGAGTGACCTTTGAACTCATCTATAAGTCACGGAAAAGACAAAGAAAAAATGACAACTGTAAGCGTTCAAACATAGGCTTCAAACGTACCGTTTTTCTTTACTTTATTTATTTCCCTTTTTGTCTTAATTTATCCTTTGTGTGTTCTGATTTTTGCGATTCATTGAAAGGACTTTTTCAAATCAATGATCTTTGCTAACTTCACTCTGCGTTCATGCCATCATTTACCACACCTCCTTTCTAAGCACACAGTGGACTTGATCCTGAAATGAGTATCCAATGTACTGAACCATAATCCATTTTTAATCTAATCTAAATCATGACATACCGAAAGATGAACACCCCTACAACAGAATAGACATTAAAGTGTTTGTGCGTGTGTGTGTGTGTGTTTGCACATGCTCACAGGTGAGTCTCTCCTTGAGTTCGGGGGTGGGGGCCATGTCCACGGCGCTCTTGCTGTGGCAGTTGAGCAGGGTGGGGTCCGCACCGTGGCTCAGCAGGAGGGAGCACACCTCCACGCGGTTCTTGGAGGCGGCTTCGTGCAGCGGCGTGAACTGCCACAGGTCCATGGCGTTGACACAAGCCCCATGCTGCGGGAGGAGGGAAGGGCGACAGGACATGCGTGTGAAGCCAGGTCGGGCCATGTTATGTTCATGGTCAGTGGTCCTGATTTGCTCCACTGGTAAAGAATGGCATCAACACTGCTAGGGTAAAGGGGTTCCATTTTCCACTGAGGCAAACCGAAGCTAAGGATATTTGAACCCATGGCCACTAAATGGCATACGTTTGACAGTTTATAAAATTGGTGATTTATGTATATTCATGGCAGATGGGAACATGCCCATTATCCCATGAGACTGAAATAGTGTTTAGAAGCGAAGAGTGCACATGGGCCTTACTTTAAGAAGGAGCTCTGTGACCTCAAAGTGACCGTAGGAGCAGGCGTTGTGAAGTGGAACCAGACCTCTGTAGGGGGAGGATGAAGAAGACGGGATAGGTCAGCACAGATTGTAAAACTTCCCTAGCCCTAGCATAAGGTCAAAAAGGTCAAAGCCCTTTCACACCACAAGAATTCCCCCCAAAAAAGAGTTTTGTTACTGTGACAAGTGTGATATTTTCCAGAGGGTCGGATAATAAACAGAAAAAGTTTTCCATTGGTGATAATATATTATCTTAATGCAAGTAAAAACAGTGAAAACAGCCACGCTTTATCCGAACACCTTGAACATCTATACATCGTTTTAAACATGGCTGCAAACGAGCCCACGCGACGCCTCACCCTTTGTCCTTGGCGTGGACGTCCGCTCCGTGCTGCAGGAGGAGCTGGACGATGCGGACTCTGTTGTAGCCGGCGGCCAGGTGCAGCGGCGTGGACTGTGGGAGACAGAGGGAGACATGCACCTCGTCTGGTTAGGGCGCCAGTGGCAGGTGGCGTGTATGGTAGGTGCTGCCTTTGGTCTGGGGTCGGGGCGTGAAGGATGCGGAGGCATGAAGGGGCGGGGGGGGGGGGGGGGGCAAGGGAGGTGGGGAGGCTGATTAGGGCCGGAAGCAATGTGCTGCGCAAAGCCTTCACGTTGTAAGTTGCGGATGGATGGTAACGACGATGACGATGGTGGTGGTGGTGGATGGAGGCTTCTTGCGGGTAGGCCCTGCCCCCCCCCCCCCAACCGCTGTGCCACTCCGGGCAGCGGGGCATCAACCTCTACTACCACTGACCCACCGAGGGAGAACCTTATGGAAGCCAAACAAACTTTCTTTGGGCTCTGGGGCTTTAAAAAAAAACCAAAAAAAAAACCCAAGTGACGTGACCCGGCTAGTCAGTATTGGATATTTCAAAAAGAAACAAAAACTTAGCAGAAAAAAAGCTTAAGAATGCAAAGAGGTAGGATAAGGTAAGTGAGGCTGTTTTAGAGCAGTTTCTAGCAGACAAAAAAAAAAGAAAAAAAAAGATGTTAGTTAAAGCGAAGCCACAAAGCAGATCCTCAAACAAATTAATCCTCCAAATCAAGTGCAGGTCTACTCCACGATGAAAGAGTTGGGATGATGGGGCAGAACGGGGAGGAGGAGGGCCATTAAACTCTTGAATTCCCATGCACATGGCTGAAGATCAAAACCAAAATGCCCACTGTAAAGACAACCGCAACACACTGACAGCGTCTGTCGGGCAAGAGCAGGCAACCAAATCAAGGTGGCGTCATCCAGTGTTAGGATAATGTGAACGATCAAAGGGAGTCAAATTACTGAGGGCAGCACAGCACCAAAGGCAATGGTACAGAATATGCACTACAGATACTAGTACAGTTACAATATGGGGGGGGGGGAGGGGGTGCACACAATTCCACATAAACATGTATTAAACATATTGACACAATGCAGGGTGCAGGCCTTTGAGCATGCATGAGTGATCATAGAGTACATGAATAAAATTAAATGATTATAAAAGAAAAGACACCGTGGCTTTTTGCGAGCAAGTAGCTAAAGACCGAGTGTGAGTGAGTAGGAGATTTCATTTGGGTGCAGGAGAGTGAAGAGAGAGCATCGAGAGAGCAAGCGATGGAGAAATGTGGCGCTCCTCTCCAAGCCGAACACGGTTGGAGGGTGTCCGCTCAACTACCACCCACGCACACTCTTCCCCTCTCCCACACAGCCCATTCTTTCTTTCCTCACACACACAGACACACACACTCACAGACACACACATACGAGCATTAGGGCGGGAAAGATGAAGGTGACCCATACACCAAGGTCCGTGGTGTGCAATTAACGTGTGACAGCCAGCTCATTGGTCAAATCATAATGGATTAACAGACTCAAAAATAAAAATAAATAAAAATCACAACAGTGCATCAATCAAGTGGCTGTTATCAAGGTCAACTTACCAGCATTTTTTGGGATGTTGACTGATCGACAAATGTTGCCAGAGTCACACGGAAAACAAAACGAAACAAAAAATTACAAAAGGATAGCATCTTGGTCACAGCAGTTCTCCCTGAAACACAAGCCTAGGTCTACAGGTCTAGGTATATAGTCCTAGGTCTAAAGGCCTAGGGCTATAGGCCTGGGTCTATAGGCCTAGGGCTTCATTGAGAGCAGGGCAGAGTAGAGTACAACAGCTTTGGGGTTACAAAAATAATTATTGGGCACTCTAAAAAAAACAAAAAAAAACAAAGCAGGGGTGCTCATGGCTCCCAGAGATTCACTCTGGGTCCACTTCCACCCACGGTCGGTCATTCATGGAGGTCTGGGTCCACTTCCACCCAGACCTGCATTGGAACCCGAGCTGCAGCGAGGGGGGTGGGAGGCTGAGCCCAACTGTTTGACTTAGTTAATGTAACTAGCTAAACACAAAAAGGGAGAAATATTTTCTAAATGTGGAAGAGAAATTAAGGGTACGGTAGCTAGTGGGATTTATAATGGCCACAAAGGGGATTCAGTAAAGAACTTTCATGTTCATCAAATATGGAATATTTTAACATATACGATACAAATATATACAATTAATTATATATTTACATAAATAACACCCGTCTTCGGGTTCTTCCTGCCAAGCAATATGTGTTGATGAGACCATGTTTTAATAATTAATTATGTCTACACGCCTGGATAAATAAAGTTAGTTGAATAGAAGGAAGTAATATGAATCCTTAAGCTAGTCCTAAATTATTCAAATCAGCACATCGCCAGCACTTTGGGAATCGCACGACATCCGCCAAATGTAAAACAACTTGTCTGGGTTTATTTATTCCATCAAGTCACGTGAGCCACCGAAAGGGAAATTCACAGAGCCAAAACTAAACCAAACAACTTTTCCTATTCCCCACTCGACGATAGTCTCAGTCATCAGTTCGAAAAAGTGAAAATTTATGCAGAAGAGAAAATCACTGCAGAGGGATGAAGAACAACACACTGGCCCTTTTTAAAACGGTGGCAACAGCACTTAAAAATCAACTAAGCAGTGTACTTTGCTGTACCCTTGCTAACAAAAGCAACATTATCCCGAAAGGGAAAGTTAGGCCGACCATATGACACTGACCCCTTTGGGCTTCAAGTTATGAAAACCCAACAGATCTGAGCACATAACACCATATTCAAGAGGTTATGAACAGAAGGGAAAAACACAAAGAGACAACCTGAGCCTACGCTGTGGCGATGATAAGGCAGGTAAGATAAAAGACAAAACTAATTCTACGTCAGAGCAAATGGTTTAAGAGAAGTGTTATTGTGGACACCACAGGCTGTATAAAATTGGTTGAGACTCAATAGCTTATAAAACACCAAAACATGGTTCAGGACTAGAAGCGTGTACATCATAAGTTTACTATATGTAAGGAATCCCCTGATAAAAAAATCTTCATAACTTCACATATTTCAGTACTGTTGTTGATCCATCCACACTCAAAGGGTGCTTTTTTCCCCCATCAAACACACATATTACATGTTATATATACACTATACATGTTAATATACACATATACAGGTGTGTCTTGGTGGGTGTCGGGGCAGGCAAAGTCTTACCTTGCGACCGTCGCTGGCGTGGCAGTTGACATTTAATGGAGTAAGCAGAGCCATTAGCTTCTCCTCGTTCCCACTCCTGAGGGCACAACCAGAGCAATGGGTCAGCATGGTTCTGTGGGGCTCAGCATGTGAATAATAACAATACAATGTGATAGAAAACTAATCGTATGTTCCCACCTGGCCGCCTCCAGGAGCTCATCCTTCTTGTATTCACCTAGAGCAGAATAAAGACATGTGTACATTTAACAGGAATGGTGATTTTGTTCATATTGATAGGTTGAATGTTTGCCCATGAGATTAAAGTCAGCAATCACAAATTATTGTCAGTTTGGTTATTATGTAACTAGTTCACACTTGTATCGCTAGAGAAATATTGCATACAACATTGATGCCAACATACACAACGATTTATAATAGCAAGCAGGGCTAATAAGTTAGCTGCTAATAGCCAAACAGAAACATTAACACCAGTCCTGAACCCTTAATTTGTATGGATACCTAATGCGCTGACGACAAAATAGGACCTTACATAAAATACAATAAATCTGGAAGTGTGACAGTAGAGAAGATTTGAGTTGAGATACTGACCGGTTAGTACAGCTTTGGCTGAGGGGTCAGCCAAATCCAAGGCAGATTTACCATCTGTGTTGCGGATATTAGGATCAGCTCCGTGCTGCAGTAAGACTAAGCAACAACAAAACGTGAGAAGAAACATGATGTTTTCATTCTAAAAAGGGAGCCATTAAGTCACTAAAACAAATATAAAAGGCTAAGTGGTATAATCATTATTGAAATATAAAAAACCCTAATTATTAATCTGGTTTCAGACATTAACCAAGAGCATCCTTTTGCTTCACCATCCTACAACACATAATTCACCAGCCAGTATTTTTTACAAGACAAATTGTTATTTTGAACAAAGACAGAAACACAAGGAGTTGCATTCGTTGATTTTTTTTTTTTTTTTTTTTTTTTGGGGGGGGGCAATGCTTAAACGTTAGGACTCACCAATGCACACATCTATCTTGCCCTTGATTGCAGCCTCGTGTAAAGGTGTGTAGTTCCAGTTATCCCGGGCGTTGGGGTCGGCACCTTGGCATAACAGGAGACTGACCACCTCGGCGTGGCCAAACGAGCAGGCGTTATGCAAGGGAATGAGTCCTCCATCGTCCCGGGCATGGACATTGGCCCCGGTCTGTAACAGATGCTCGACCACGTCTTTTCTGCCAAAACCTAGGGGCGTGAGGGGATATCGATTTTATTCACACGTGCTTCGCTGTGTGTTAAAACAACAGAGACGCTGAGAAGACCTTTAATTGCGTCATCATTTTTATTCTGGTTTATTCTCACTACTTTAGCGTTTATTGACAACAATACGTGATGTCAGCCAGAACGACAGTGCATTGTGACAGCGGGCCGTCTCCTGTTTGAGTTGAGGGTCCTAATTAAAGCTGAACACAGACCACCCCTCCGAATTAGTCTAAAAGGGGGGGGGGGGGGGGGGGGGACGACGACAAAGTTTGCTAAATTAAAGCGACATAACATCGTACAGTGGAGTCTACAATCAGGCACCAGTATACATTTGACATTATGGTCATCGGCATTTGGTTCACGGTACGTTTTTAAAGCGTGTCACGGTACTTAAAGAACAGTAAATAAACCCGAACGCCGCTACAATTAATTATAGTGCTATGTACAGACACAACCACCTGGAAACAGCCCACCAGGAATACGGTGCAATCGGCGAAGGAAATTGTTTTGCTTCGTACAGCATTACAGCACTGACGAAATGTGTGTTTTCCTGCCGAATGCGGTTCATTCAACGGGAACAGCGTGGAAACATGGCAACACGATACAGTTGCCATTTTCTAGCCAATGGAGCTTTTGTTTAGGGATGGGTGGGGGCATGTTGTTAAAACCAAGGCCTACGCGGACCCAGTCCGCACGATACCGTCAAAACCCACGGTACATCCCGGGTAAAAGGTGTGTGTGGGGGGGGACACCGCATCGACATGCGATGCAAGCGGGTGCAAATACACAAGGGATGTGACACGGCGATGGCAAGCGCGGTCGCGTATATCGCACGATCAGCGACAAAAATAAATCGACACGGCGTCAGCTTACCCGCAGCGAAATGAAGGGGGGTGGATTTTCGCCCGGCCATGTCCTTAGCGTTCACGTTCACCGAGTCGACGAGCCTCTTGACCCGAGAGACGTCCCCATTGCGACAGGCCTCGAACAGTTCCCTGAACGCCCCGCCGATGCCACTGCTGCCGTCCGTGGGACTCGTACAGCCGGAGCTCGGACTCGAGACGCTGCTGCCGCCACCCGATGTTGTTGTGGTGGAGCTCGCACTGCTCGCCAGGACCGCGGCTGGCAGATCCGGAGAGGCCAGACTTATCTCCATTCCCCCGCTGCATTCCCGTTCGCCTTCGGGGGGCACGGCGCTCGAAGTCAACAGCGCCATCGGCGGAGAGCCCGGCGGGCCGGCTACGAGAGAGCTGTTCCGCGGCGGGGACTGAATGGTACTTTGCTGCTGCTGCGAGGAGCGACGAGACACCGCCATTATCGCAGCTCTCTGGCAACAATAATAGTCCTCCCCGTTTCCTGTGAAAGTAGTCGGGCTTCCGGTTACGAAGACCCGTCAGCTGTTTCTATGAGGTTACAGATAGATACCTGCAGTGGTCCAGGGATACTTGTATGCAAAATATTATTGCTCGTTGAAGGCAGTTTATTTTAAGGAAAGCCTAATAGCAAATATACATGTTCATACGTATACGGTGTCAAATACACAAGACTCAAGATTATGGAAAAAAATGAGCCAGACTTCATAAATGATAGGTTTAATTTTGTTTGTCAACCGACATTTTATTATTATAGTATTATGAAAAACTTGAACAAACTACATAAAAACTAGTGAAGAAATTAAATGAAAACCTAAAAGCAACCCTACAAGTAAAAACAAACTAAAAGGTACAACTCCTACAGTGAAGGCACAGAACTTAAAGAAAATACAAGCGGTCCGATAGTTGGAATGCTGGTTCAGCATGCAGAAACATTCCCGCAAGAAAGGCCAGTTTGTGGGCGTATTTGCATGGTGCTGGTACTCGAATGGTTCCGGGCCAGTTCCAGTACAGGTGGCACAGCTTGAATGTGAGCCTAGAATCACATAAGTTACCATGTTAGGACAAGTTGATTTGATTTGCCCGTAAGCAAAATTATGACAATCTCCAGGTCTTCTTGGCACCAACTTGTTAGCATTACCGTTGCAAGTGGTCTGGGGCGAGATTGGCAGTGTTGTAGACTGAGACGTAGTGCGTAGGGAAGCCACATCCTTGGCGGATGGAATGTGCCATCAGGAAAAAGTCCACCCTGAAGTGATACATTTTTGTGATCATGGTTAACATTGTAGGGCAGAATAATGAAAGGCCAGATGTGATGTTTTTTTATTTAAAACTCTATGGAGCCAAAAGCCAATCTCCACCTAGTGGACAATAAAGCTCTTATTCTTATTCAGTGTGGCCATTGGCTCTGTAAGTTTGTTATGACCAGTCTACCAAAGATATGAACTGGGAACCGACCATTCTCTCTGTGTCAGGGTGTGGTCCAGAATAGTTCCAGGTGGAGGGGTCACGAGGCGATCCCCAGCCATGGCGTAGAGGGTGGTGTTGATCCTCTTCTGCACCACTATGAACACCAGCTTTGGCTCATAGCTCGGGAACGTCCCGAAAGACATGAGCATCTGTGGGACCTCGTGGGCGGCCACCACATTTAGCTGGCTGTCTGACACCCCGTCCCGGTACACCACGATCTTCTCTGGCAGTTTGTGGTTCACCTTAAGGAAACAGACGTATGTATCAGAGTGGAGGGCTCCAGAATAACCTTTTACATTTTGCACTGGTACTGGCACTTACATTTTGCACCCAATATTTTTTCCCCACGCCTTTTACCGCTGCAATAATACATTTGAAGTGTACCTGTCACAGAACAGGACGTGTTTGTTGGATACATTGTGCTTTTTTAACGTTTCAATTCGAAACGTCGATGCTCCCGACAGCAAAATCACTTTCCCCAGCCAACGGACACTTTTCCCAATCACTTTTCCCAACGGACACAAGCATTTTTCTTGACGAAAAAACCATCAATAGTTCTTAGTGTCGGTTGTGATGTTGCTCGAGCTGGAGTACAGGTGCACCCGTGTTCAGTGAAGACGAATATTAGGGTCTGACGCAATCAGAGGTAGAGTCAGGGCACGTCTTCGCAGAATGCGGGAAAGAAAAATAATAATAATGCAACACATACAGAGACAGACCTGTTAAATGTCAGGCCTGTCATGTTCAGTAGTTGAGTGGACGAAACTATGTTGTTTACCTCGTGGTACTTATGCAGAGCAGCCAATAAGCACACCTGGAAGCCGTTGATGATCTCCTCATGGGGGGACTGGAAGGTTACTCTGGAGTACCACTGTGTTAGCAGGCTGGAGGGAAAACCCACAGATGTTAATTGAGCATTGTTGTCAACAATTGTCAACATTTGTAAAAATATAGATGCTTGTCTTTTTATATAGACATTGATCAAGGTACATGCCATGGTGTCAATTTATTACCAACAAAACCATTATTACGCACAATTATACAGCATTCTAGAAAATAAATAAGACCAAACATTGCTAATGGGTTTGGAGTACCTATTCATGCTTGCTACAAAACCCATGACCGATCTGTTCCGCTTGCTGGGGTCATGGTGGACATCAACTCCGATCACCATTAGGTGTTTCTGGTGAACAAACCACATCCTTATACATGGCAGGAAGTAACCAAGATTAAGGCCTCCTTGTAGTGTATAATGTATAATCTATAACCAGGAAGAACAGCCACTTCTTCATCTTAAAAAGCTCAGTTAATTGATTCCACAAGGATATTGGCATAATATTATTGATAATTATTGTTGAAGGGTCAAATTGCTTGTGCGTCAAAACCATAGGCGATTGGCCAAAAAGAATGTTATAATTTTCCCAACTAATTGTAACAGTTGTGTGAATTCCTGTGTAAATTATACAAACTATCAGCTCACCAGAGGGACGTTGACTGTCCACAGCTCCCCTCCCACTTTGCAGTTTATCTGAAGGAGGATCTTTTGTGCAATACTTCTCAGCTTCAGAGGCTGGGAAATGGTCCTAGAATTGATCACCTAATAAATGGACACATTTCAATAAGTTTGGGAAAGGCTGCTGTAGTGGCTTGAGTGTTGGACGGCCAGTCAAAGATTACTGGCTAGGTTTAATGTCTGCAGTCCACCCATAGGCATCCTTGAGCAAGGTGCCTAGCTCCTACCTTCTACCTTTGAACAACATCTAAATTATGCATCTAAATCACAAAAAAAGTGAGTTGAAGTGTCAAGTCACTTTGGATGAAATAGTCTGCCAAATGACTATTTGGCAGACTAGATCAGACAGGAACACTGGTTCCTGTCAGTTCCTCTTCACCACATACTATGAAAAATGTCAGCAGACGTGAACCATCACTTGTCACCCACCTGCGAGGGGATGGGGTTCTTGACACAGCACAGCTTCTTGATGGCACTGTAGAGGTCGTCCCGGTTGCCTGGGATGATGCACACAACCATCTGCATGTTGGGCTGCACCAAGACGGGGAAAGGGTGACAATTTAAAATATATTACCAAAATATATTATAAATATAGAGCTTAGTGACATATTTTTACTTCTGCATTTGTATTAGGTTAGAGAGCATTTTTAACCTAAAGGCAATTTATTATTTAGGAATTATTGTGTGATAGACTCCCTGTCATATTCACTATGTGGTGTCAAGACACCACATGGGCCGCATCTCATTCATTACCATGGATCATCAATCTACTAGCCCTTTGTTATTCGTTACCAGAACCTACTCTGAATCTGTAACTGCGTTTGTTATTGAACGTTTCCCATCTTGGATTTTTGGTGACAGGTGTCACAACGTCATACCTCGCTGGTGAGCTGAGAGTGGATACTCTTCACGTAGTTCTCTGTGCGGTCGTCACGCAGCTCTACCTTGATTGGTCGATCAAGGCACATTCCCATGGCGCCGGCCACCTTCTGAAAGGTGGACAGCAGCTCCTCTGCTTGCTCCGCACAGCGCCGGGTGTAGAAGATGGCCCAGACACGTAGGGGGATCTGACGGGCCAAGACATGCAACATGCAAGGAGAAGGAAAACCCTTCAATAATAATAATAATAATAATAAAGTAACCACTCTAAGGCTCAGGCCTGCAGTTTTTTTAATGTCCTGCTCATCTATTTAGCTCCAGGCTGGTAGAGAAGATGTACAATCTAGGGTCAAATAGCGGCAACCGGCAGGGGAAATAGGGAACGAGACAATAAAACCCAACTAGCAGCATAAACCTCAGTTTCAAGTGACCCGTTATTCAATCTTTCCTTATCGAGTTCAGACACAATGTTCAGGTGTAGCGGCGGTAGATACACCTCCCCGACTCACGCAGCGGATGGAAGCGTCTCTGACGACCTCCTTGGACCAGGACATATCAGCACCAGGGACAACAGATGCCGACTGCAGACAGATCGTCTCCGGTGGAAGAATTCGGCCTTGAGTCTGGAAAGGAAGACAAGCAACAGGATAGTCAGGTGCTTAGAGTGTGTGTTTGGACCCAAATCTCCACAGTCTTCCTGTAGGCATCCTTGGTCAATATGCCTGACCCCCAACTGCTCCTAACTGATCTCAATATATTTCAATGAAAAAGTCTGCAAGATTACTTAATAGTAACTATCAATAGTAGATGCAGTCACGCAGTCAATTAACATACACTAATTCATTCATTTTCACAAAACGACCAATGTTGACAGTGAGCAAAAGTAGGGGTCTGACTGAGGTGTCCAAGTGACTATTCAGGACTTGAGAGACCTAGTACTATATTGTAAATGCTCAGACACTGACCTATGGCCGAAATACTTGGGACGTGAACGGGGCACGAAGCACCTGCCGTCAGTCCATTATTAATCAACTGAAGCGGATACACCAACGATGGGAACCGCACTCACCCGCACAGCTCATTTTTATTTTTGTCTATTTTCTTCTCTGTACGCACGGCAACGCAGCCCTCAAGAGGTACAAACTGTGTAATAGAACCGTGTAAAAGAACAAGTACAATCAGTTTTAAAAACAATAATGAAAATACCACGAGGCAGAAGACCAACTACGTGGGTTTTTACACATTGAAACAAATCCAATCCATGTGTATGCATGATCCTGGACTTAAAATGATCTAGTTAATTAATTAAGTACCAGTAAATAAACCCTCCTCTTCCAAACCCTGCATGACGAACTGCATTATCACACGGGAAAACTCAATATGCACACAGTGAACACAACCATCTTTGTGGGCAAAGCAGGCACCCACATGCTGCGGCTATGCGACGGAGACTGTAGCAGGTGAAAAACCCAGCGGCTATGTGACGTATGCCGCCTGTGTCCAATGCCCGTCAGCCGTTAGAAAGACGGAGCAGCTGAGCTTACAGTGATAATCTCGCTGTTGACTTCCAGTCCCCAATTTTTCAGTTCTTTTATCGTCTCGGGGGTGTTCTTTATTTTGTATAGGAGCTGGTTGATGGAGCTGGTGTGCTGCTCACTGCTGACGTTGATGTGCATCGTCAAGTCCTGCAAGAGACAGCAAGTCATTCTTAACCAGCCCAAGACAGCAGCCCCCTACTACTAGATAGTCATCTAACCCAATGTTTAACTGAAGAGATGAGTTATTCTCTACCTCCAGATGTTGAGAAGCTTGCTCATGCAGCGCAACAGTTGAAGTTATGCCAGGCTATCAAAGCATGCTTTGATAGTTGTAACATAAATGTACATTAAATGCATTACACATTGTGTATACACGTCCAGTATCCACTTATTAATTATTGCCATTTTCAACAATCATTTATTCATTGATTCTATACATAAAATCAATAAGGCACATTCAACAGTGGATGCAGAGGTTTACGGATTAGTATTATCGTCAAAACCGTCAACACTACCCTATGGAGCCACAATAGCCGTGCACAGCAGGCCACTGTGGTTTTTACCTTCATGGCACGGAAGTCCTTCCTCATCTTGTCAGGGATCCCCGTCATGAAGGAGAGCTCGGGTACCAGGAGAATCTCCCCAGTGATCATTTGCTGCAGAACGTAAACAGTAAGATTTCAGTGCTGATAGATATTAAGTAGAAATACCCAGACATTTGGTGCCTGAGAATTATAAATATTGTGCTGTGGTGCTTGGGGTGGGGAGTGTGGGGTGGGGAGTGTGTGGTGGGGGGGTGGGGAGTGTGTGGCTGATGGCTGGTTTATCCTGTGTGCCTTGATTACAGTTGCTCAGGAGGTAGATTGGGCAGTCTGGCAACTGGAAGATTGCTGGTTTGAAACCCCGGCTAGTCTTAGCCAGGTGTTAAGGTCTTCCTGAACAGGACCTTAACCACAGCTGCTCCTGACGAGCTGGCTGTTGCCTTGCATGGTAGACCCATGTGTCAAGGTGTGAATGAGCGGGTTTGATGCACAAATTGTAAAGCGCTTTAAGTGGCCATAGGTCAGAAAAGCGCTGTATAATGCAGTCCATTTACCATTTGTCAATGCACCACAGGTGTGCAGCCTCACCCAGCCCCAGTGTCTTATCAGCTTGACTCCGGCCAGGTAAGGCTGCTTAAACCAGCCATCAACCACACACGTGACACAGAGTACGTCTGTTCATCTTGCTTGCTGCTCACAAAGTAAGCTTAAGAAATCGAATGTGGAAATATGTATCCAAAAACATAATTCATATAAAATGACAGAACTCTTTATACACATAGCCCTTAACATTTCCCACAGAGTTCAAGTTCAAAAACTGTAATTAGGTATATTATGTTTGATTTGAAAACTCATTCATAATATAATAGTTTGAGGCTTGTCATTATGTCATCAGTGACAGCATTTGTCATATCCTTCAAACAGAAAGAAATGTAAAACAGTGGGTTCTAGCCACAAGAGGGCACACTGTCGCAAGAATTGAGCCTCAAAACAAACAAACAAAACCATGTTCCACTGTTGAAGGACTAGGATGTGTTTTCTTGTGAATGTTGACGGTAATGGGTTCAGTTCACCTTCCCTCCTGGGTTGGACCTCTCCTTGGGTCGATGGACCAGCAGCGGTTGGTCCAGCTCCTTGATGGTGATCCCATAGTTTTTGCTGCTCGGCCATAGTCACACATAGTACATGTGCAGTCAAGTATTAAAACAGCTGTGGTTGTACTTTTAGGGCCAGGTATTCTTCTTGCTATTGAAGCAAAACAAGAGGCTCAATTGCCTCTTGAGCCTCTTGTTCAAGAGGCAATTGAACAAGATATGAGTAGTGCTGCCGAGATTAGTCGACTTAGTCAAACATGAAAATTAGTCAATGGCAATTTCTTTAGTCGACGAGACGTTTTACTATTCTCCCTCTCAAACGGCACTGTAATTCACCTCCACACAAATATGTGCGCGCCCTGCTGGTTAATCCGCTATCCTCTTTCTTCCCCCTCCTTAACTGCTTTGATATGAAAAATGGCTGAGGCAGGTGAGTCCTCCGAATCAAGTCCAAGAATTAGACCAAAAGCTTCCAAAGTATGGGAGTATTTCAGGCCAACTGGTAAAAGAGTGTGTCACGGCTTTCAAACATAAAGCCTATAGACGCCTCGGGATGGACTTGTCAACTCACTGCGGGATAACTTAGTTGTGTGTGTGTGTGTGTGTGTGTGTGTGTGTGTGTGTGTGTGTGTGTGTGTGTGTGTGTGTGTGTGTGTGTGTGTGTGTGTGTGTGTGTGTGTGTGTGTGTGTGTGTGTGTGTGTGTTTTCAAAGTAACAAACTCAAAGCCGATGCATGCATCCAAAACTATTTGTTCAAAACCAAGTAAACAAAAATCTAAAACTGCGTCGCTTATTCGCTTCAAATGCACCTGCGTTAATTACTTAATATGACTTTGGCAGTAATGTTTTAAACCCTGCCATGTACGCAAGTGTAAACAAGAGCAGCATAGCTGGGTACCTGCCTGCTTTCAGCGCATAATTTTTCATTTGGTTATTTAAGGCCTATTTAAGTTATTTATATTGTTTACATTTGTAATTTTTGATTTGGTAACATTTAAGTTATTTGTATTGTTTATGGCTCGGGTGACATTTTATGTTTTTGCCCATCAGTTGAGTTCATAATAAAATGGACAATGAAATTACACTTGATTTCTTTGAGCTAGGGCTGCTCGATTATGGAAAAAGAATCATAGTAACGATTATTTTGGTCAATATTGAATTCACGATTATTCAAACGATTATTTTGGAGTTTGAAAACATGATGCAATTTATTCAGCATTTCCAAAAAAACACTTTGTAACTGAGACTCCCCCTTAAAAAAATACACAAACTGTTCAAATAGAAAATAATGTACAAATATGTATCCATTATGTATCCAAACATTTGTCCAGCTATTTCTATAAAACATTTAATGAATAAAATAAATATACTTTAAACTATAAAATAGTTTAAACTCGATTATATTAGTTTGGAGATTGTTTGACCCAAAAGTTGAAATCACAATGAAAATTTGATTAATTGCACAGCCGTAATATGAGACATGAAAAGGCGGTTGGCGGTACCTGTAGTAGTCTACGAAGGTGGTGTTGGAGCCATCAGCGAGTGTGAAGGTGTCCTTAGGAGCCTTATTCCACTCGATGTCATCGATGCGGTACGTGCGGTTGTTGTAGCGCGTAATAACGATGCTACCGACCAGCTCCTTGGCAAACTCATCCTGGAAGTTCTCTGTGCTCTGCTGATAGATCATTTTCCTGAAGGACAAACCGAGGTCATGACACGTTTAGTTTTAACTCAATTAGGCAGGGAATTTAGACTCGGGGCACCTCAGTTAATCCAAAGTTGAACCTTCATTATATGCAACCGCTTATTGTACTTCTTATAGCTCTTCTGTTGTCTTGTCCTTTATTGTGGTGCTGCAACAAAGCATTTCCCCATGGGGATAATAAGAGCTACATATCCATCCATCTTCTACCACCATTTTCTTCATGTAGCAGCAAATCCCAATATTCAGTGAATTATCGGGCACTGTTCTCCTCAAGCACTCAAAAGGTCACAGAGTGATCTGAAAGGTAAAGGCAGATGGCTCTCTGCCCATTGCAAGCCTAGCCCAGGATGACTTAGAGAAGTTTCGTAATGTATATTACATATCTCTACTAAAGAATTCATAGGACAAGCGGATTTAAAACATTTATATTTCTAGTGCTTGTGATTCATCTGTGATTCATTCATGAAATACAAAACTTGGTATTGACATGCTCCGTGTAAAAACTTGCAAGAACATGTCACATATCTTGGTTGGCTGATAAATTGGCCCATGGGTGACTTTTTTTGCACGTCAACTAGATAAACTAAATCAGCCACAATGCACTCTGCTCTTAGCGACAAGGTTTCGACCAAGGTTAGGGACCGGCGTTTTAAACCATACGATTAGGTAAAATATATTTGAATATGATTTGCATTCATAATCAATGTTATTGTTTCGGTCGGCACCAAAGTGTTTCTGGAAGACCATCCGACACCTCAGAAGGGGGAAACGGGGAAACATCCAAGCTGTGTACAGTAAGGGTGGGACTGTTGATCTCAACTGAGGAGGTAGTCGAACGTTGGAAGGAACACTTTGAGGAACTCCTGAATCCGACTAACACGCCCTCTATAGCTGCTTTCACATATGGACGTACAACCGTCCTTTTTTCCGTCTATTCTACCGACGTGCCGTATATGTGAATGACATTTCCTGACGTTGGACCTCCTGAAAAAATACTACCCCTGAGGTAGTATTCTCTCCGGCCGAAATGCTAATTACCTTATATATGAATGAGCAGTAAGATGTCGGCATCTCACACCAGTTCAGTGGGCGTGTTGATGACGCCTCGGTCTACGTTTGCATGTCATTGAGTGGCACCCGCACCCTAATCGATAATCAGCCTATTGCCTTTTGTTCGCTGAATGGTTTAAAAAATATTTTTATTATTATGCAGGGATGCAAACAGACCTATGGTCAAAAGAGAGATTTTCGAAGCCCGCGCCCCCGCAGCAAATATCAAATAATGACATTTCCACCAACCTCTGCCATCCCCGGCCCACCCTATACACAGACAAAGTGCAAACTGAAATTCTTAAAATGAAAATCCACAAAACGTTAATTTTGTTTAACTAGTCTTCAACACACACACACACACACACACACACACACACACACACACACACACACACACACACACACACACACACACACACACACACACACACACACACACACACACACACACACACACACACACACACACACACACACACACACACACACACCTCTCCATTGGCAATCCGATTGCACATTGGAATCGGGAGTACTACACTTTCCCTGATCTTTTCGGCTGCTGAGGCCTGATTCTGGCTGGTAGCTGGTAAAGGATTGTCCTTACAGAGGAGCTGGGCCACACTTTGGGTAGATACGATGGAGGCCACTCTGTGTGTATTGTGCTCTGGCAGTGTTCCAACAGGGCATGCAGCCCTCTGGAACCATAATTTATCTCTTTAACGCAGAGAGTGCATTTAGCACATCCAGTTTTTTTTCCATTTTTAAAAAAAAGTCTGATAGTTCGAAATTGCGTTGACTGCCTTGACCTCAATTGCAGTTTCAACTTTTAGCCAAGGCCACTTCCAACTGGTTTTACATCCTTTATCCACTTGTTGCACAGTAAGTGCCGCACTCTCATCAAATTCTCTCATTCTGCAAATGAAGAGTTGAATATTTTAGCCATACTGTAGCATAACGCGACCAGACGTCTGAAACCGGGACGTCTGATCACCCTAGACTTTCTGTATCATAACGGAGAGCAAAGTAGTTCACTCAGCCCCCTTTCCTCAATGTGCCCTGCGCCACCTTCAGCAATTTATTTGACTCAATTAAAATGTATTAAATGATTTTAGTATCCTTAAAAAAAGCAGTGCCGCCTGTTGATAAGATAAGCCCACTCCAGTGTTTCCCACACATAGGCCAATATTGAACAACGAGCGCCACAAATTGATTCCGCTTTTCTTATTTATTTTTACTTGAACGCGATTTTTAAATGTAACTCCGCCAGCCCGTAATCGTGCCCCCGTAATGCTGACAGTCCGACATGTTCCCATTTCGACAGTCCTGTGCGCGTATGCAAATTAGCCATGTGTGCCAAACAGAAGAAGGGCCCTATCTTGCGCCCGGCGCAATTGACTTTCTACACCGACGCATGTGTC
The DNA here is from genome assembly GCF_964030765.1 of Micromesistius poutassou. Taxonomy (NCBI): domain Eukaryota; kingdom Metazoa; phylum Chordata; class Actinopteri; order Gadiformes; family Gadidae; genus Micromesistius; species Micromesistius poutassou. The sequence goes on along the minus strand of NC_140275.1, from coordinate 10,567,232 downwards.
ATTGCTAGTTTGCACCCGGCGCAAAGCTGATTTTCCCCCGCAGCAACCAGGCACCACTACACTTGCATGTTAAATATTATGATGTCAAAGATTATTCATACGTGTGAAACTGTATAGAAATAGCGTGTGGATTGTGGAATTTTTTTTCCCCTGCATGAATGAACATGAATGAAGTATAGTAGGCTATGCCATCCGTTAAAATAATAATAATAACAATAATACATTCGAGCAAAGTATATTCCAGGCTTCCAAAACAAAATCTAGTTTTAGGGTAAATGATTGGTTGTTATTGGTTATTATTGGTTCCAAGTTATTTGGGAAAGAACAGCTGATACAGCGGTAAGTTGTACTTTTAAATCAATGCATCTGCAAACACCGTACAGCAAACACATATGTTCTTGACCCAGACATCGTGTACAAGCACATTACTTTTAGGATTGATGAGTATTTGATCGTGGGAAAAAACATAGTTTTACCGCGAGTGAGTATTTAATAGAATGAATGAATGTGGGTGATGCTTGGTGCGCGTGTGTGTGCGCGCCCATCTGTCTAAACACACGCAAATTAAACACGTAAGCATATGAGAAGGAAATCGAGTCAGTCGACCTGCGATAAGCAGCTGATTCTGAACGGACTCGTCTTCGAGATGGACGTGTTCTAACGCATTTTTAATCAATGAAATGTTAACACAACAGTATATATCTGACCATTTAATTTTCGAAATTTTAGGTGAAGCCGAGCTTCCCTTGCAGTAGAGAAGTCGCCACTACGAAAGAATGCAATGTATCCAACTAGCGGGATCTAAACAAACTAAGCTCCAGCGAATTACTACAATGCAGAAGTAGTGGAGAATGGCGAAACACAGCAACTCTAGCCTACTCTCAACCAAAATAAAAATAATCGCCGCCCGGTGCAGCAGTGTGAACTGCCCCGTTTTTAGAACGTCTCAGCCCGTCTCGTCGCAAGGAGTCGCGAGTTGCAAGCAGTTGCGTCGAGAAAGAAAATGATCCGCATTTTCTATTATCGATAATAAACCCCCCCCCCCCCCTCCGTGATTGGTAGATCATCTACCAAATAAGTAAATGCATAGATACAGTCTATGAGAAAACAGTAATCAGAACGCTGCGCACGCGAAGCCAGTTGTTTCGGCAGGGCGCGCGCACCAGTATCTCACGCTGCAAGGATTTTCACTTAATCTGACCCTGGAGTTTGGCGCCGCGTCTGAGGGTCTGATTATAATTTCATCAACAGTAATTCTGTATTGTATCTACCGTTGATGCAATACAGAATTACTGTTGATGAAATTATAATCAGACCCTCAAACCCTCCCAGACCCCCCCCCCCCCCCCCCCCCCCCCGCCCAAAAAAAAAAAAAAAAACTCATTGGATCTACACGATTCACACAAGTCACCCAAACAGCCGTGAAAAAAGTGGCAGCCGCCGAAAAGCGCGCTGTTTGCATCCCTGATTATGTTACACCTTTCCTGCTGTCGGCTCCCAGACCGTAGTCGAGGAGCACAGGAGCGACGTTCCGTCCAGGGTCGATGTTCTCGGGAGTAACGGCAGTGGGTCTGCTTAAAGGTTTGAATATGGTCGGAATGATGCGGCCACCGATTCTTGACAGGCTGTGTACTTTATTCTTAGTTTCTCTAACTTTACAGTACACGTTTGCAGACACAACCGAACTCGTTCATTACTTCACTAAACTGACACACGCTACCGCTCGCTCTCCTCGCTCGTCCACTCACACACACTGCCATTCTCGCGCACACACATGCGCTACTCTCGTAACAATTATTATTGACAACAGTTAGCTGAACATTACAGGGTCCCGCCCTTCCACTCCCTGTTTTCTCAGTTAAACACAGAAATCAACTACATTTGTCCCAGTGTTTGTTAGATTTGAAATGAAGCCAAAAAAGACGCTCTCTTCCTCCGGTAACGCAGTCGTTCGCGACGGTCTTCTTGTTCATCGTTTCTTCTATTTGTCTAACTCATGCTCCAATCTTTCATCGATCGATGCGGATGTTGTGGATGCAACGGAATATATGCATCGCTGCAGCAACATTTAACATGAACGTGATGAGTTCTGCCCGTTTTGCCTGCGCGCTGTCTGCGGTCAAACCAAAACAAAACTGATCCCGCCTCTTGCGAACCTCGACCCTACGTCATATGCCGCCCCTTGCAAGCCCGCCCCCCTTAAGCAGCCGGAGATTCTACTGATGACTGAGCGACAACGATCTCTGCATATCGGGCATCAAGTGTGAATAAGTGTGAAAGACCCTCACGGTCGAACCTCCTGCTCTACAAATGCAGAGAAAAGACGGGAGGAACTCGGATTAGAGCCACTGCTCCTCTGCTTAGAAAGGAGTCAGTTGAGGTGGTTCGGGCATCTGGTACGGATGCCCACTGGACGCCTCCCAAGGGAGGCGTTCCAGGCACGACAAGTGGGGAGGAGACCCCGGGGAAGACCCAGAACTAGGTGGAGAGATTATATCTCAACACTGGCCTGGGAACGCCTCGGGATGCCCCCTGTTAGAGCTGGTCAATGTGGCCCGGGAAAGGGAAGTCTGGGGCCCCCTGCTTGAGCTGCTGCACCCGCGACCCGACCCCGGATAAGCGGATGAGGATCAATGTTATAACACAATATAGCCTATCTCTCACAGATAAAAAACATCGGTCTGCATCTGTCCCTCCAGCCACCAAAAATAATGGATTAAGAAGTGCTTTTCTCCTTATGAAAGTAACAACAATGATTGTCCGACCAATGAGAATTTGGTCGAGCAAGAGCACATTGACCAACTGACCAGAAGGTGTCAGCCCTAATACATTCCAGATTTGTTGCATACTAAACACAAGGAAAGATAACACGACATCTGTATTTCTAGACATTGGGGTGTGGTAGTGTTGCATTGACTTGGGATTCTGACATCTACACGTGCTGGTACTCAGTTACTACATGCGCCGTTATTTAGCGTTAATAAATTTATGTACGGTGACTCATTGTTACTACATGTTTGGTTACCCATTGTTACTCCATGTTTGGTTACCCATTGTTACTACATGTTTGGTTACCCATTGTTACTCCATGTTTGGTTACCCATTGTTACTCCATGTTTGGTTACCCATTGTTACTCCATGTTTGGTTACCCATTGTTACTCCATGTTTGGTTACCCATTGTTACTCCATGTTTGGTTACCCATTGTTACTACATGTGCCGTGTACAGGATGTTTTGTAGAGTGACCTCACATGGCATGCAGCACAGAGTCGTTCCTCAGCACTTTGTGGGTCACGTCCACTGACAGAAACAGACCGCCGTCCGTTCTCTTGATGCTGGTTGTGTAGCCAGGCCACACCTGCAGTCTGCAGGCACACACACACACACACATTATAGACAATGGCTCTGGGCTGTCTCCTGGGCCAATAGAGAGCAATGCCAGATCTGGCAACTTACCGATGTTTTCCCAGAATGATGGCACTTTGTGGGTCGAAATGATTGCGGCCAACGAGCTTCAGCCCCACCATTTTCATGATCCTTCGGTTGGAGACAAGTGGGCAGAAAAGAAGACGTGAATGTTGTGTTCGTCAGGATGTCTTCGTCAGGATGGGAGGCATATGACATGCAGACAATAATTTCCTCCTTAAGTGCTTGGCTTATTTAATTTAGAGAAAAATTATTATTAAAAGGCCCTGTCCACGCTGGTTTAAAATGATGCTACAGAGGGAGTGCACTTTGTGGCAGTTTAAGACAATGTTTATAACAAGTTGATCCCCGTTTGACCTTTAGCGCACCTTCCGGGCTCCTAGAATTTCACACAAAAGAGTGATCCCTGGAGATGGGAATCAATTGATGAGTTTATACACTACAAGCGAACGACAATGCAAGCGTTCTAAAACCTCAGAACACTCAATCATTCACACAGAGCCAAACATGTCAAATTAACAACTGAACTGGCTGTGGTTAGGTCCCATCTTCCATCCCAGATAATGAGCAACTGCCAAGTAATTTTCTATTTTTAAGAATTATGAGTAGATATCGAACATGATTCCAAAAATATTTTAAAATGTCATCTTGTCTGGGAACTGCCCACTATAACAATATGCAGTCTACCATGACAGCACATCTTGGCTATAACCCAAGCTTTTAATCATCCTTACCCATGAGAAACGGACAGCATTTATATTACTTTTTATATCCCCTCTGTGACCACTTAAAAGTATTGAATCCTTCACATGGCAACCATTCACACATTAACCCATTCAGTCGCACGTTGATCACCATGCATACACACATTTAACATCCTGTCCTCAAAGATGACCGGGTACTTCCTGAATCCAAAAACTTTTGCTCACCGCTACACGGTTGCCAGAAGACCTGCTCTCTCTTGAGCTACTGGTGCTCTTTCTGCCTGAACTTACATTTATGATAAAACTGACAAATTCTTATTTTCTTTCTTCCTTTTAAATCAAGTCAGATATGCTAATCAAAGGTTTGGGACATGATAAGGACCATATTGCATCTCAATCTCCTGCAGCTATATTTGACTGCTCCTATATTTGTTCGCATCAGCCGAGCCACACTGCTTAGGTACCTCCTCAGCACCACGTTGTAGAAGACAATGCAGAGATCCGAGTTGGGGGGCAGGATCTTGGTCAGCTGGACCTTGATCTCTATTTCCTGGTTGTCGGTCCGTCGTTCGCTCTTCAGCAAGACCACCTACGTACCGACCAGAGAAGTCCATCGTCAGGCAGTGACTCATGTTGTTAGTCAACGAGTCTCTTTGAATCATTCATCAAGTAACATTCCCTATTAGGTCCATGAATGATGTTTTGGACGATTAGATCACAAAATGTTTTATTTTCTTTGCCTTTTCAATCAAAGCAAGAACATTTAAGGTAGCTCATGATGGACTGTTGCTATTTATGGCTTCTTTCCTTGGTAGTCACTCACATCCTTCAACTTGATCGGTAGGAAGAGGATCGAGCCATCAAAAGCCACAACTTCTCCGGTGGTAGGGCGGTGAGCCTTCATCATGGCAAACCGCATCGCCATTGACTCAATGTTTGGCCTGAGAAATAGGACAGAAATACAGACTAGCAGATAACGAAAAAGGAGACGGCACCAACTTTTTCCTGCAAAGTAAGTTTTTTATAAAGCAGAATTTAGACTTTAAGACTGCTGAGATTGTATTTGGGGACCGTTCTGGATGGATGGTGAAAAAAGTGAGTCGAGAGCTCTGGTACACGCATGCCATTTCATGTTGTGTTATATTGTTAAAGGTCTCATTCCCCGAGAAACTGTTTAGTACTTAAAGGTGAATTAGTATTCATGGCCTCGCCGCCTTGGCTTGCGACGGCCCATGGGAAGACAGCATTGAGTTTGTTCCTGTGCTATTTGTGGCTATAACAATTCAACATCGCATCTCTTGGCCAAGAAACAAGAGTTGAGGAAGAAATGGTTGGATCGGACATTACCACTATTTCAACATTTACGCGGCCCAGGCACGGCGATTGAATACAGAAAGAAGCGCCGCCTCTGAGCTGAGCTCCGAGTGCAGTTCCCTGGTGGCCGGTCCCCGCGGTGCACTCCCACGTGCACCAGAAAGAAGAGAAAGAGGGGCACCGTGGTGCCCCGAGGCGGCTCTTCTTTCTGTATTCAATCAACCAGAACCCCACAAAAAGAGCGCTCTCTCTCTCTCTGATGGACGGTGCGGTTAGCCAATCAGAGGAGAGTCATTTGTCATGAATCAGAGCCAAAATCAGGTCGTTCATCCCCGCCCACCTCCTCCACCACCACACTAGGACAGTGTGAAACAGGAGCACCAGAGCATTTTTTTCGAACCCTTTTTTTCAGTTATCACACTACAACCATTCTGCTCACACACACATCCACAATGTGCACAAGTACATCAGAACCATGCACACGCGCATTAGCACTGTGTACATGCACATCTGCATCGTGCAAAACCACATCAACAGTGTACCTCAAACCCACCTCGGCACGGCTGCTGGAATTTTTTATTTTGAAGAAACACTGAATTGTATTCCTTATACTTCCATCAGCTATATCATATACTCACGCAAATGTAACATGGTATTGGTACACAGCCTCGTTCTTGAGGCCAATGGAGACATGGTTTGACGCTATAGTTAGGGGGCGTCCTTTGGTACCCGCCTTGTTCAGCGCCTCTTTGCTGGGGAGAAGAGTAACAGCACTAAATCAAAGATAAGACCTGGCAAGATAAGACCTATTCCAACACAAAGAACATTCAGATAAAACAAACATTAGTACCAAGAGATTGGTACCACCAGAAACACATTTCTAAACCAAATTAAAAAGGCAATATAGTGTTTATACTTCTATCCACATATAACACCCTTGAAAGTTAAGTTCTTAGTACCTTGTTGTGTCCATGGTGAGAGGCACTTTGGTTGGAGTGCCAATAGGGTGACCTGGAGATTGTTGAGGAGATGGAGCCTGTATAGTTTCTATGTCTATGGGTTAAAAGAAGAAACTATTTTGTATCAGGTTGAAAAACCTACATAAAATGCATAATGATAACTAATGGTAACCAACCTTATTACCATAAATGATACAATATCCGTTTTTGTGATCAATATCACACATTAAAGAATGCATAAATGTACCAACTAAGGGATGTAAAGGTATACAAAGAACCAAATGAACATATTTTATTTTAGAAACACAATAATGAATAATAAAAAGGTCCTACATGTGTTATCAGCATGAAAGGATGTATAACGATGTGAATTGAATAATTTACATAAATTGTATGCATAACAATGGAAAATATCAAAACATCTAACGCCTCCACCAATTTTTAGAGGGCTGTGTGACAAACAACTCTGAGTTACAAAGGCTTCGGTTGCGTCATGTGACGGTGAAACGATCATTTCTGTTCCCTACCTGCCGTGGGGCTGGGAGGGGGTGTCGGCAGACTAAATGTGGTGGAGGCAGCAGGACTCAGGGGGCCCTGAGGACGAGAGGGAGCAACAGAGGATCCTCTCCCCATGCCCAGGTGAGGCATCGTAGCCCGTCCAATGCCCATCATCCTCGTATTGGTTGGCAGGCCACGGCCAAGGAAACTGAAATAGGTCATGACATTCGAGTTGCATGGATATTCCCATATAACCTTTTTTTCCCCCCCATGTAACCTTTTTTTTCTCCAGTCATGCACTGATTGGGCTGTCTACCATGCAAGGGAACAGCCAGCTTATCGGGAGCAGTTAGGGTTGCATGTCTAGCTTAGGGACAACTCGACACTATGAGGAGCCAGGGACCTAGCCTGCACCCTTCCGTTTGCCAGACAACCCGCTCTCCCTCCACCCCCCTATCCCCAAAGACCTTTGGTCATATTTTCAAAAAGAACTCTCAGTCTATAAAACAAATGCGTGAAACTTTTGTGCGACACTTGACACAAGCCGGCAGTAAAACATGAGGTGTGTAAATAGGGAGCTCAGTGTGTGCTCAAGCACTACACAGCCGATAAGTAGGAGCAATAGGTTCCTGCGTTGTGTGCTTATCACACTTTGCAGTATGATCGGCCCTGTAAACTTGGTATTAACATCCCAACCTTTTCTAACAAAGCTCAAATGTAGTAATGTTAATTAATTAAATCCCATTAAACACAAGTTTAAAAACTTCTTATGTTCTACAACCCAAATATTCATTTTATTAGTCATCACAGGGGATGGCATTAAAACCTTTAAATAACTTGTATACCATTACTTCACTACCACCATCACCACAAACAGAAGAATGTGTGGTCTGGACTCCTATGCCTCCAAGGCTGTGTTACTATTTTCTTCTGTGTGGGCGTGTTGTCGAAATTAAACTTCAATACTACATATTTGTATCAACCAAAATGAAAATAAATAAACTAACCAACCAACAGCTCAAATACGCAACATATGCTGAATATGCAACCTTTTCGCCTGCCAAAAGGTCAAATCAGAACGAATTTGGCTGGTGGCAGGTATAAAGTATGGGCCCTGTGTGTACATTTATACCATCACCAGCCGGGGGTTCTACCTGCTGACAGGGCCCGTGTTGTCCTGTGGTTTCTCATCTGTCCCTGGCCTGCCTGATGGCAGCTTCATTTCGGCGGTTGCGTCTCCAGCCGCCATCCGTCCTATGAGAAATATGGTTTCATAATGACACAGATTATGGTTTATCTTCAAGCCTATAGTCTGTCACTCAGTCTAAGTTTCAACATTTCTCGGTTCAATCTTTGTTGTATTTATGTAACGTAGACTCACGGTATTCCAGACATCATGGTAATTTTGACCCATGATCAAAAATTCTATATATACGTAAATTAGGGCTGGGCGATATTTTCAAGCAGAATGTCGATATAAGATAAACATCAATATTTGTTGACGCAATAGTTGCTGTTGCCGCGCTCCAACACGTCATTCTACATCGGGGGCACCTCTGTGCTTTCATTTCCAGCCTGCCTGCGTCGCTATGCTCGTTAACCTGCCTTGCTGAGTGCAAACTGAATCCTACATTTGGGTTTGGCCAGGGTAGCTAAACATATATGTTTAGCTATATGTATGGCAAATGCGTTTGACGGACATCTTTGGCGCTGAAGGGGATTTTAAAAAGTGACGCGAGTGGAAGAGCAGGGCCGGGGCAGAGTGTGTGTGAGCCAGAGGCAAAGTGGGACGGAGAGAGATAAGCAGAGCAGAGTCCTGCATGGGTCATATTTTGCAAACCCGCACCCGCCCGTACCAGCAACACTTAAAACCACATCCGACCCATGTTCCAACAGCAGCTCAAATTACATTCCGCACCCGACAAGACCCGCTATAAATTGATACCGACGGCCGACACGCACCCGAAGGAAAATAAGACACATTAGACGGAACGCCAGGGAATTACACTATCTGGTGTTTGACGTGGTGCTTTAGATTGCTGTGCAAAAAAACCACATCATCCACTGTGGACGGTTTTAGTTGACTCCTTCGCTCCTGAATATCGTACCGGAGAAATCTCACTCGCTTGCTGCGCTGGATGCACTGAGCAGGGATGGTGAGGATAAATCTGGCAATCTGAGCAATGTTGGAAAATGACCGTCCTCTCCCCGCCATGTTAACACAAAAAAAAGAGTCATCTTTAGGTGTTTTGTAATCAATGTAAGCAGCAACTTCGCAGATTAACTATATCGATGTTGACGATAGCGTCTCGTTCCATATCTCATTTGAAAAAAATATCAATATATTTCAAAAATCAATATACCGCCCAGCCCTAATGTAAATACCTCAGTGTCATGGACAATATATATTATATAATCTGTGTTTTCCTTAATCCCTCCTCTTGACCCGACCCCTCCCTTCTTTCAAGAGTCGTTTGAGAAATCAACAAGTTTCCAATAATAACCTACGAACTAGGGCTGTGCAATTAATCAAATTTGTATCTAGATTGTGATTTAATTACGAATATAATAGAGTTGAAACAAATTTTTTTTTTTTAATTATACTAGTATATTTATTTTATTCATTAAAAGAAATGCTGAATAAATGTATCATGTTTTCAAACTTAAAAATAATCATTTGAATAATCGTGATGTCAATAATAACCAAAATAATCATGATTTTGATTTTCTCCATAATCGAGGAGCCTTACTACGAACGTTGAATGGCGGGAGAGGGTTTTATGACCATGCTTTGTGGTGGGGAGGATCATGTCATGCGGCTGCAGAGTAACTTGTTGCCGGTTTTAAGACATGATCGCCCGCAAGCAAGATTAGAGAAACATTTTTTAAAAAGGTCTCATAGAATACTTAAGTTACTTTTTGCAAATCATACTACTTTTTGAAGAGTCTACTCATGACAGCAAACTTTGAACCCATGCTTCCAAAGCCAATAAGTATTGGCCTCCACTTACAACTCCAACTTTAGAATGACAAATGTACTTTTTTTATTTTAGATAGGGTAAGTCAATACTAAATTGCCCAAACTTGGAATGACTACAACATTACAGTTTATAATACCGACCCACTGGTGGTTGTCCTCTTGCCCGTAATGCTTTGGAGGGTTCCAGGCCAATCCCCCGAAACATGGACACCAGAGAGGAGCCATGACTGGGCAGGTCAAACTGGGAAGACACAGGAATGGAATGTTAACCAGTGAAAGGCATGCATCCCGGTACATTTTTCCTTAATAACAACTTCAGTACTGACCGTTCTGGCTGTCACTTCTGCTTGGGCCACATTCTCAGGCTTCTTCTCCGTTCTAGCAAGCACCACAGGTTCAGACGGTTGTCCGTGCCCAGGTTGTTGCTGCAAGCCTGGCAAACCGGGCGGTTCTGCTGCGGTTCCTACCTTAGGTTCAGCTACAGGGAACCGTATGCCTCTCGCCAGGCTGAACACTACTCGGTCCTGAGCTGTGGGCAGTCCTCTAGCAAATCCAGCCAAGGGCACACTGGCGGGGAACATCGCTGTTCCTCGGCCAAACTGCATAGGCGATGCACCACCAGGAGTAATGAAACCTCTTCCTACACCAATACCCCCTGCGGAGAACGTTTGACCTCTACCCCGACCTGCGGCCTGCTCTTCGGGCTTCAGCCCGCGTCCCAGCGGCGGCCAGGGCATGCTCTTCTCCCCAGGGTAGCCGGGCGTAGGCGGCTTGGTAGGGTCCATTCTTTAGTCAATTTGATGTGGAGTTTATGTCCGCTGTCTGTGTGGGAGGAAAACAAACTAGTTCGAAACAGAAGGCTTGTATGTTTGCATTTTATTTGATGACCGACACGTTTTACCCAGCTAAAAGCTAACAAGCTTACACCAGACATGATAAGGTAGCGCTAACGACGCCAGTTTCCGGAAGGTCAATTAGACCAGTGCGGATCACTCGGTGAGCTTCTCTAGATATTGAGCGTGTTTTTCCATGGCTCTAAAGTAATTAAACATATAAAGATAAAGGTTATTTATTTGTTTGGGTTGTAGCTTCCCGGTTTAACAACGAATTGGAACACGTGGCATGATGACCCAATGCACCAGCCTTAGCAGGCTCACTCGACTTTATCAACTTGTGACTTAACTCACCTTCTTATGTGTCTTTCGGCTTGGAGGAAAATTAGTATAGCTGTACACTATACATCGTATTAAAATATTACACTTGCTCGATGGTGGCGACACTAGTGTTCTGTTAAGAAACACTCAGCCACAGTTACCTTGCTTCTCAACTATTGGGTATTTTTTTAAATTAGGAAGGAAGGTAGGCCTATTGGTTTTATCACCTGTCAATCTAATATGAGCGAAGCGTCGCGAAGAGTCGCCTTTACTACAACATCACCCCCTAGTGGCTCAAGTATTTCCTGCAATTACTTTAAAACGTCAGCAGATGAGCAGATATGAACAATCTGCCATAACATATCCGTTGAGGTTGAGAGAAATACAAGATTGCACAATGACAGCAGCACGTCTTGCTTTGCTTTGCTTTACCATGCAAATAAATGTGATTTGAGAGATACAGTATAGACAAATGACAGACAGACAGGTGGATAGATAGCTAGAGGGATAGGTAGATAGATGGATAGAGAGTTGGATAGATCAATAGAGAGAGAGGAATATTAAAAGATAGTTTGATTGATAGCTGGCTATAGAGTAATAGATAGCTTGACAGATAGACAAATCACACATCATCACTTTGTCAAACACAATGATGATATGAGAGGCTGGTAGCTCATCTTAGTGTCCTATAATGTGGTTGACCAGAAAACGCAAAAACCCAAACCAAAGTTTATGGGTCTATTTCATACCACCAAAGTTGCCATCATCAAAAGTCTGATAAGATAACTTCCTTCAAACCAACATTATCCTTCCATCTCTCTTCTACCCAAGCAAAGCCTTGGCTTTTGGATCCTAATCAAACCCTTCCTATCAGGCTGCTTCTGGGATTGTAGTTTCTTCATTGGAACCATCTTGAATCGCAGGAGGGAACGTTGCAAGCCTCAATGACCCTGCCTCTCACGACGTCACAGCCATGTAACCCATGGACATATATGGTGGGACACATTACACTTCCCATTGTAATACAAAAATGAAGAGAAAAAATTGACATAACAATTAGGCCCGTCCCAGTACCTCCCCTAACCCTAGATTTTTGCCCTAACCCTATATTTTGTGCATTCTCGTGTAGGGGTAGGGTGTCCCATTACTGTAGGGAGAAAGGGGGGAGTGCTATTTTGCCCTTATAATCAACCCTCAAAACGTAGTGAGGTCCGATGCAGGCTTAAAACGAAGTGGAAGATTTACTGTTGAGGGCACTCCAAACCAAGTGGAAGTTTTAAGGGGGGAGAAATGGGACAGGGCCGAAGTGTGTCCTTTGTCCCATAGAGCATTTTGTCTGTTGAAAAATAAAAGAGAACACACTAATAGAGGCCCCGTTGTTGCAGGATATCCCTGTACTCTGCCAGTGTCCAGTCATTCCTCATGCACCTGACTGCTAATGAAGTGGCACGCAGGGCAATCCAGGCCTTATCGCGACCTGGGCTTATCTCCACCAGGTGTTTCACTCTCTCACAACGGAACAATCCATCACAATACATCTCTTTATTGCATCAAGTAAGTACCTCAAGCGGATGCAAGGACCTAAGGGGGTAAAGGTTGGCATAAGCAGACACACAAACCAGTCACTTTGAGAGTTATGCTGTGTATGTTTAATGTACATGATTATTATAACTTTTTTTGTTTATCAATACTTGATAGTTCGGTATATGTTTGAGATCGAGGGAATTATATGGCGAGTTCAGATGTGCTGTTGCTCCTTTTGAATAATGTGTTTTTGTCAAAATGTATCATGGTTCATACCCTCTGCATATGATTAGTAGACCCACAACCAAAGACTGTTGCTTAAGCATCTTGTCTTGTCACTAATTGACAGTTTAGATCTGCATAAATATGTTGAGATGTATTAGGGCACTCTTATTTAATTACAGTATAGAGTAACTATAGAGTAATAGTTTTAGCATATGGTGCAGCCTTTTAGAACTTGACAGGAACTACATTTTGCATGACTGATGTCACATGCCAGCCACGTCAAAGCCAAAGCTTTTAATTATTCACACTTGCTTAATGTCTCCTGCTCTTTGACATTATCTTTTTTTGGCCGCGGCTTTGCATCCCACAAGCATCTTTTACATTTAATTCACGCATTGTACATTTAATTTAGCATAAAAAAATGGCCTCTGTATAAACCCGCCGTGGGGGTAGAAAATAACAATGGTGAATCACACTTTGAAATTAAACCATCTGGCTGCATCGTATACATCCATGAGGACAGCTGATTAAATGGATAACACAGCAACAGATAACGTTTTTTGGACACTCATACTTGCAGGGGCCATTCAGCGCCTTGAATTGTAGAGCATCAACCGTCCTCAGTAAAGTGTGGACAGCTATAGTGGTCTTTAATCACTGACGGATTTACTGCTTCGTTCCGCCCCACATGGCTGCTGTGGAACACAACTATGGTCCAGGTCCAGGATAAACAAGTACACCAATCCAAGACCGATTTGCCTTGCAGCAATTGTTTTTCCAACATAGAAACGCACTCGAATGAGGGGTTGACAGAGCACTAACTCTTTGAGGTCCGGTAAAAAGTCCCAGATGAGGTACAGTTATACTCTTCGTAACACATCGTTCTCACCTTTCAATGCCTTGCTTTTTAAATAGCCCTGCATCTGAAATGATTTCAGTTATCTACTTATCAACGTAGCTCCACAACACTCGGTATCTATTTATAGATAACGCTATGCCAATTACTGCACTTTACTATAAACCGATTTCATAAAGCATGCAGAGTGTAAAATAGCAATGAAAGTTCTCCAGAGTTCTTTTATTATCTAAGGGCAAGCTAAACTTTGGTTTTCAGGTCACTGGTTACACATTAGCAATTAGCCTTAGACCGGCTCCAGGCCTCGAAGTAATCACAGACATACTCCCAAAAGCATTAGGTGGGTGATTCTCACCCTACACCTGGTTGTGACAAGAGTAATTGAGTCAGTGTTCCAGAAAATAGCCTTTTTCTATCTTCTCCTCAGTGTCCGTTTTGTCCACTCTTGCTCAACCTCTTTTCTCTGTTTCAGACACATTTTCTAGTAATGATCTTCAAGTCATATCATAGCTGGCTGCATTTCCCAGCCTGCACATTTTCTCGAGAACAAAGGAGCAGTAATGTAATCAAAGTACCTACCTAGCCAACAAATTGCGGAAGATTTAATCGTTTTTTCACAAAAGGTTAGAGACATCAAATTATGTTTCAAATGAAACCCTACAGTCCTGTTTTACTGATAGTTATCAATAATACTAATGAGCAAGGAGGAACAAATTAAAACCCTGCCATTCAGTGCTGATGTAACCATGGTTGCAATGAACAATCAATTAACTACAAAATGTATTTTGGCACATTGTGCTTTTTTTCTTTCATCATTTCTTCATAGAATAAGTACCAATAAGAAAGTCTCTCCTCTTAAATACAAATGACGACTATAAAATGGTTTGTTAAATAAAACAATACCACCATGATTCGCCTACTCTTAAAGTACAAATATGTCTATGAGTTAACAGTATTTTCTTTATCCACTTATTGGCAAGTCCAACCCATGTATTAGTGTTTCCTATGATCTCCAACACACCCTGAAGTGTATAATGTAAGTGACGTGACCTGAGTGAATAGGTCATTAGGTCAGCAAAATGTTTGTGTTTAATGCACAGTATTTGTACTGGACTCTAGATACGGTGCCTACTGTTTAAACAGCTGTGCCCATAATAAAGATGATGAACTACTACTGTTTACTCTAGAAAGTCAAATGATATGTCTTCTATTAAAAAATAATCTTAATTTAAAAGTCTATAAACTTATTTTATATGCGAGACCACATATATTATAGGTACACCTTATCGTCCAGGATTCATGTGTTTGAAGAGCTTCCAACAATGATACTATCGTAATTTATTATTTTAAAAAAAACATTGGTGCATTTTGATCTTCCAGTGTATGGTTTTTAAAATATGACTCATAACTGCGTCCTTTGTAGCTGAATCACAATCATATCAAAAAAAAATTAGTTGCCGTTGTAATACGTTTAAAATCATGTGACAAGGACTTACAAGGCCAAGATTTAAGGGGTATTAAGGAGAATCACAAGAGCTTTTCCATGGTTTACTGCCTGGTTTAATGTGAAGACACTCCTGGAGAAAAAATACGTAATTTGAGTCAAGGGTTAAGTCTTTGGGTAAATGACAGGATTCTATACTAGTGTGGTCGTTTTCATTGTAATATAAACTCACTATGCTTGCACTAATAGGGAAGTGCAAAAGATGCCCATACATGTAATAATTTCACTAAATTATCAAAAAGGTACAAATTAGTAAATTCCTGAAAGAAAACATATTAAGAGTGTTTTTGGATCTCAAGTTGAATGTTCAAGTGACAGGTAGATCCTATTCATTATTGAAAACCCACCCTTACTCCTATGCGAGCTTGGTTAATCAATCTCCAAAAAAAAACCTCCAAAAAACTCCATTAACCGCCTGGGTAATTACAACAGACAATGTGTACATCACTGCATCTTTGAGAAAGCAGAATTATAAAATTGACATAAATTACTAAATGACAATGGCTTCTGGCTGAAGAACAATCAGACAACTCTTGTTATGGAAAGGAGACAAAACTAACACAGATTTATCAGTACTACAATTGACTCCAAAGTCTTATTGACCATCTAGTCTTGTGGGATAACAAATTGATTTAGCGTGCTCTCACAGGGCATGTTAAAGTAAACTACCATCCGTCTCCTTTACTGCAGATGGCTCTCAGGCTTCCCAAGAAGAAGGAAAAAACTAGATACACAGCCATGAATGACACAGATAGGATCTATCCATTTCCTTTGAGACGCGCATGGATCAGTGTTTCAATGGCAATGTTACTGTATTAGAGACATGTATATTCAACAGTCTTCAAATGGTTTATTATGGAGGTGGATGGTCTTTATGGAGGTTTGGAGAAACCCATAGTTATAGTTACCGGTATGAATACCACAAAAACACAATGAAAATATGCAAGACATGGATTACCAAGTGGGGAATCAAACCAGGTCTCCGGAGCTTCACCCATAGATCAACAGGACTTCTTCATCTCAACCCCACCAGTTCAAAGAGTCTCTCTCTCTCTCAGCAGAGTTGTACTGTAGTCCCCCCCCCCACCAGGTTAACGGCATCCCAAAGCCCAGGCTGACCCTTGCTTGGTTTGGCAGGAGCCCCGAGCCGTTGCATCAGACCTCCAGGAAACCGGGGATGGGTGTGGGGAAACGTAGCTCTCTCCACCCTGACTGCATGTCTCTCTAATGTATCTGCTGTACTTCCACAGTGTGTGTGTGTGTGTGTGTGGGGGGGGGGGGGGGGGGGGGGTGGGGGGGGGAGAGAGGACCAATATCACTGTCAGGCTGGCTGGCAGCCTGCGGCCACAGGCCACATCTGATGTGACAGTCATCATTAGCCAGTTGTCAGTCGGGTGGAAGTGGCGACAGACGGCGTCCCAGGTAACGGTGGCGGCGGGGGAAAGGCCAAGGAGACTGGCGGCTTAGTGATGTGAAGCCCAGGGAGGGCTTCACGAACAGAGATGGCCTTTGAGGGGAGGTATGCTCCAGCTGTTCCTGCCTTGATGAGTAAGACGGTGGTGATGATGATGATGATGATGATGATGATGATGGTGGTGGTGGTGGTGACGATGATAACGATGAGGATGATGAAGATGATGAAGAGGAAGAGGAGGAGGAGGACGACACAACTAATCATCCATGTCCAAGTACACTGCACCCTATAGGCACTGCACTCATTATTCCTCTTTGCTCTAAATTAAACTGAACGTATTTATCCCACCCTCCTCTTTTGAATAGATGTAATTGCTCCAGGATGCCACTCAATGGATGTGCGCCATATTCATCGAGTGGCATCCGAGCAAAATACTGAAGTATTGTGTGGCGGGGAGTGAGACCGCTGCAGCTCTTTGCCAAATAACAGCGAGTAAATGGGTCATCAGTTCAGTGGCTTTTTAGCTTTTGAAAGTGAATCTATTTATAAACAGCTGACATAAAATTTCGATTGTGTCAGCACAATGAACATAAAACTCAAATCCCATTTCAGTTAATGAAAAGAGACTGCTAGGCCCCCTGGTTATTTGGTCTTCTGATCATCTCATTGGCCAGATGTAAGATGAACTGGTTGGATTTAGTGGATGTATTAGAATTACATCTCGAATTGAAGTTTTAACCAATAATTTATCACACTTAATTGGAAATAGTTTATCTCTAATTAGATATCTTTTCTCCCATACCATAAACACATGGCCACCGCCCCGTTACTCCCCCCCCCCCCCCCCCCCCTCACACACACACACACACACACACACACACACACACACACACACACACACACACACACACACACACACACACACACACACTCACACACACATATCTGAAAGTTATTCCGCGGACGGTTCCTGGTTCCTATGTTGTGCGTGGTAGGTTAGTGCGTTAGGCGCTTATCGGACTACAGAGCACTGCGCGTACCTGTGGCATTACCAAATTTGAAATATTGAAATCAGCATGATCGACAACAATACAGGCTTCTTTTCAACATTGGATTTCGGACATTGGATTTAAAATGTTGTGACCACACTTTCTGGTCCGTGGATCGAGCCGCCGTGTGGGACGTCGACGATCTCAGGGGCTAAAAATAAATCTCTTTAAAGTCCTCGAGCGGAACGATGTGATGGTGAGAGTTTACGCAGCGACACAGACCGTCAATGCAAAGGAAAAGCCGGCCAGGATCAGGACCAACACAACGGACCTCAAATCCGACCCTCGGTGATCAAACGATGCGCGTAAAGGGAATGAACCGGCGAGGAGTACTGCGCATCACCATCAGGATACTATCGGCGTGATGTTCAATACGTCGGGCATCGAACTCACTTTTAACAATAAAGAGGATATCTCCGAAGTTATCAATGGCACCGTGCAGCGTTGGTACAACGTCCCTGGCACTATTAGTCCCACGGCCATGTGGAACGAGTCTTGCGGCGAGCAGTTGCTGGATTTCGGCCGGCCGGAGAAGATGGTTATCGGTGTGATGTTGGCGATCATCACGGCGATCACAGTGATGGGAAACACGTTGGTGGTAATAGCAGTGTGCGTTGTAAAGAAACTAAGACAACCTTCAAACTACCTTCTAGTGTCCTTAGCAGTCGCGGATCTATCCGTGGCAATAGTTGTAATGCCGTTCGTAATAGTGACAGACCTAACAGGAGGCAAATGGCTTTTTGGAGAAGTGTTCTGCAATATATTTATTGGGATGGATGTAATGTGCTGCACTGCCTCCATCATGACCCTCTGTGTCATCAGTGTCGACAGGTAAGTTGCAACGTTTGGCGGAATGGTCAACGCGCTGTGCGCCAAAATTACGCATGTTTTTACGCCCTATGTTTTTAATGTTCAACCATCGAATATGACTTACAATACATCAACGTGTAAGCTTTTTAGCGTTGCTGTGTTTTTGTGGTTCTGATTTTTTTTATAACTAATGAATGCAATTGTGGGGTCGTGAGCCAAAATCAAAAAATAATCAATTTACGCACGGTGAGACTCTACAAGAATGAAGGGCTGCAGGAGCCAACAGCCATTTAGGCGAGGGGCCCCCTTGGGACATTTAAGTGCGGTTAATTCAAATGTCAACTGAGTTTAAAACCAACAAGCAGCGGTGAACTTAAATTACATTACTTAAATTACATTACTTAAACTGCAGTTATCAGGAACAAAGACTGCGATTAAGTTATCAATAAATTGCGCTTTGTATTTCAATGTTAACATTATTTTAATTACAATCCAATGTACTATCTACATTACATTATGTATACAGATTTCATCCATACAATCTAATTTCAATTGAAAGCATGCTACTTAATATGCAAAGCTCATGGGCCTGGTCCTACAGTTAGCACATTATTTATTACTATTCATAACGTCATACTTATATGATCCTACTAGTTAAGGCTGAGTAGTGTGAAAACAATAACAACAATGTGTAAAACCAATTAAATTAAAATGAAAATATGATGCATCTATTCCATAAATCCTTGGGATTACATTACATTGATCTGTGATGTGATGTAGCCTATAGCTCATAGTCATCCATCTGATTCTGATGTATAGACTCTTGCCTATAGACAAACCAAAACAATTTTTATGAAGCTAAATCTGACAGGGTGTATTGATATAGACAATTAAACAGTTGAATTATTGCTACCAGAGAAAACGCTAATTATTTAGCCTATTAACGCCTATTATTTAGCCTTTCCGGTGTAATCGGTGAGGCTACTGAGTAAGACTCCTCCATCAACAGTCACTCTGAAAGCAGTAGAATCTAAATCAGCTAAATAATTACAAGATACAAATTTGAATGTAGCGATAGGATAGGAGGTAGGAGGCGATAGGAGGATCATTGTCTGGGAGACAGATTATACCTTTGGATTTTTCCCAAATCTAGCCTCCAGTTGCAGCTTCTCGTCATTCTATTCCAGTGTGAAAATAGCAGCTCAGTGAGGAATTGATGATCAGATTATGTCCGACTTCCCCTAGGGCACTCATTCCATGACCAGTTGGAACAAACGCAATCCCACCCAGGGGCAGCTTATTTCTCCATGACGAGAAACAGGGACATTGGGATATTGACGCTTTGGGCATTAAATGCATTTTTGGTACAACAGATGGGCGTCAAATCAAGGTACACACGGTATATGCATACATGCATGCACATCTGAGCCTAGAGTAGAGCTGTGACCAATAGGGACTTGCAATTGTAATAGGGGCGAGGTGAGGGGTCAAAGTGCGTGGGCTAGCGCTCTGAGGGTTTTAGGTTGGATGTCAGAGCGAGGACAAAGAATGGGAATGGGTTGATTTGTGGATACACTGATCGCCCTACAGTGAACTCCCTATCAATGCCAGTGCACATTATTATGGAGGATATAAGTCACCAGAGCCTTGGAGATAATAGGAAAATGCAGGTCTGCGGGCAAGCCAATGACAGCTTCCCAGATCAGTGGTGCGGGAGCCGGGGTAGTGGTCGCTGATAAGATAGCATTCACTTCGGGGACAGGAACATACTCAACCATAGTCCATTAATGTACAAATGGGGTCGACGGGAGATGGACTTCAGATTGGTGTCTTATTGGATCCATCTCCCGGAGGGTGTGGTGGCAGCTCAGTGGGGGTTTCATGTCATTTTGATTGATCAATCGTATCTGCGGTAAGGATAACTCTTCCCCCCCCCCCACACACACACACACACATAGTTTGGGACTATCAGGTCTAACAGGATAAGCCGTCACATGTCACGTCTAGGATAGACAGGTTTCTTGGCAGTGTCACAGCAGATAGGTGCCAGGGGGCAGAAAGCATAGACAACAGATAGACAAGCGTCAAGATGGCAAGGATTTATTGTGCCGCTAATCCCAAAAGCCAGGAACTCTAAAAGTGCTTAAACACCATGTGGTTCATTCCCTTTAATAGAAATAAGACAGGTATGGATCTAAGCCATATAGGTCGTTAAAAGGTGGGATTTGAGTCGTAATGTTATG
Source organism: Micromesistius poutassou (assembly GCF_964030765.1). Lineage (NCBI taxonomy): Eukaryota > Metazoa > Chordata > Actinopteri > Gadiformes > Gadidae > Micromesistius > Micromesistius poutassou. The sequence continues at coordinate 10,546,572 of NC_140275.1, read as the reverse complement.
ATTTGTATGCTCGTAGCTTTTCTTTCGTAGATTCACCAGGCATTTCCATCAGATCCATGTAGGCTATAATATCCCTGTTAGTGAGATTAGTTTTTTCGGTAATCGCTGTAGATGGATGCTTCCAATTTATGTGACGTCCTCTGCCTTTGCCCCATACCATCCCTTCCCTTTCGGATTATTATCGTTAATTTAAAGATTAAGCTAATATTTTAATGATTATTCAAATTGGTAAAAAGATTTAACAATAAGTCACACGCAGGTTCATTATTGAACAACTGAAACACAAAAACCAAGTTTGTAAATCAAGTTTTTTGTAACTAAGTTAAAAGCTAAAGCAAGCCTTCTAACATTTCAGAATTGAAGAGGGCCAATACTGTGTCTATTTGTTTATGCAGTCACATTTCTTCCAGTCAATGATATTAGAATGACGCTATGAACAAACAATATGCAAAAGAAAGACAAACAAACACATTCACCTCTGGTATAGCAATGTACATCATCATGCCTAATAAGACCACATGCAGTACGATGTCGTTCATACATTGATAGCACTGCTGTAGTCGCTAATGTGGCCAGTAGTTTATGGCCACAAACGGTTTATTGCCCCCCTGGCTGTGAACGCAGCCAACCATGTTTGCAAACGGGAAACCCTTCTATAAGCCAGAGCTTAGCTGCCCATTTAGGTGGGGCACGACAGAACAAAGCTTGTATGAGCACTGTAAGACCGAGCGCTGACTCTGTATATTGTTTCTAGGTGAAGACGGATGATCAGCAAGCGATTCTAATCTTGGGTTGTGTTCGACTGACACTGAACTACATGATGAGGTTTTACTGTTCCTTCAGACCGCACAGACCAAACAATACTTCAAACGTCAGATAGGAGAGTTGGGAGTTGGAAATAAGACACAACTCCAATAGCCAAACTGAAAAGGAACTAATTTGAATTCAGTCACTATGTACAAAGATAAAAAAAAATTGTGCCATATTTTCCTACAGACAAACTTAATTTGACATTTTTTGAATACATAATGCCCAAAAGGATTTCAAGCGGGTATTTTCAAAGTATTGAATCAAGCACAAAAAGGGCACAGGGTACAAGCGGGAATGCCAGTGCTTGTTACTGCTGTGGCTAGCGACATACCCTACAGGCACGTATTGATCAAATGTTCTTTCAGGACTGGTTCAGGAATCACCAAATGACAGGTGCTCTACTTTATGGCTAGATATTTCTTGTTTTTGTGACATTTGTGGAAGCGCTACGGGCCCATTAGGTCGGTGCGTCCGGTGTGATGTGGCTGGCAGCGGCAGTGGCGGGGGCAGCTGCAGCCGAGCCTTTGTTTAACGTACAGACACTAAGCATGGGGTTTAGGGCATTGTTTCACCGGGGGGGGGGGGGGGGGGGGCAACAGCACAGAAGCGGGGGTCACTCTGGAGGACAAGGTACAGCAGATTTATGAACCCAGTCGAACTATAGTTGAATAGAAGTGTCTGGAGATGATAACTCATCTCGCTACATTCAGAAGATGCAGAGTTGACTTTGTGGGGCGACAGTTTATTGGGTGTAAATTCTGCGAACTATTGTTATGAGCACTACCAACTATTCAGCAGATGTTATTTATTGGGCAGCAGGTAGTTGTTAGGCATCTTCCTCTGCAGCTAGACTGGACACTGGGGATCGGACCCAGTATCTTTCGCCGTGCAGCCTTACATCCTTGCCCCTTTACGATCCTGCTACCTAAGCGTGTCTTATATAATATGCATTGAAATAATCTTTGGTATTTTTGGGTTTGTGTGCCCATATTTCTTCTTTTAGTGGCATCACTTTTGGATTTTTTAGTCTATAATAATGATGGACTGTACCAACTTACTACTCTTTAAAGTATACCTGTGGGATGGAGGGGGAGGGAGGGAGAAAAGATGAATGGGACAGAGGGAGAGAGTGAAAGAGAGAGGGTGGGAGAAATGCTAGAGAGAGGGAAGGAAAAAGCAAGAGAGTGGGAGATAAAAATGGGAGAGATATAGAGAGGGGCATAATGGGAGCGGGAGAGAGATGGCAGGGGGTGGGGGTGAGGGTGACAACAGAGACTTCACAGTGGCTGGGAACACACTTAGTGGTGTTGGGATCGTATAGTGTGGTGTGATTGAGCAGTGCAGCAAGCCTTTCTAGAGTGCTGTCTAATCAGTTGTAAACCACTCTCAGTACTATCACGTGTAATCGCTTATTTATAAATCGGCGGCCCATATGTTGTCATGTAGACTTTGATTGGTTTATCTGATAGCTTATTTACAGTGTCTGGACGTTTCAGCAAAATACATCCCTCCTTTCATAGTTAAATTTTTATGTTCTTCTGGTCAAACAAAGGTTTTCAAAGCAGAAGGTCAAACCCACAATTACAATCAATTGTTATTATTATTTATTAGGAACATTTTTTTTTAATTTATTAGGAAAAAAACTAAAATATTCCCATATTGAACACATATATGCTATACTGTATGATGACAGTATAGTTTATACTGTATGATGTGTTCAGTATGGCAGTACTTGCCATATTGAACGTTTTCTGAATAAATAGTAAGTGACTGAATGTTGGAAAAACCTTGATTGTAATGGTGGCTTTGGCCTTCTGCTTTGAACACCTTTGTTTTTCATAGTTTGTAAAGCAAATTTTTCTCATCAAACAACAAATATGTGTACTATTCTTTCAAACAGTTTCGAAAGGGCCTGACATTTCCCCAGATGTAGTTCACAATATGTTTTTGAGAAGAGCAGCTGTCCATTTGAGCTAGGGCAAATTCATCACTTCCCACTCGGGGCGACTCGCTTCGCGCTGTACGTGATTCGCTCTCCGCAGACGCCTTTCTGCTGCTGCGCCAGACACACACTTACGGACAGCTAACCAATTGTCACCTTCAGCAGCCTCAGCTGCCTTTTCCACACTCAGTTGCAAAATGAAACTAACGCGCTCGCCCCAAAGAAAACAGAGAAACGAGGAAAAGGTGAATAAAAAAAGGGCGGATTTAAAGTGCTTTTGTGACGCCATCGGGCACCAGATGGCGATTGCGCATTCCTCAGTGTGTCCCCAGGTTCTGGAAGGGGCTTGTGGCTGGAGTGGGTTTCTCTGGCTTGCCTGACCTCTAACCCCTATCCTTAAAAGTAACTCTATCCTAGGCTGTGACTGGGGCCAAGTACAGTGCGTCTTAAATTTTGCAAGAGCCATGCATAAATTATTGATTGTCTACAGTTGGGGGGGGGGGGGAAGGTGGGCTCTTCTAAACTCCCGCCGCTATCTGGGATTGAAATAGGCCACGAGGATCAAGCGGCAGTGCTAACGTTCGGCTCTTGCTAGCTCTCTGTCTCTTTCCTGAAAGAGACCGACCGACCTCCGACAAACGCACAGGAAACATCCTGCTCATGTCACACTTTCAAAGAGTGCATCGCGTTGGGGGCGCTCTACCCTTGTGGCTCACCGGGTAGAGCGCGCACTGGTACAGGCTCAGTCCCGATTCGCAGCGACGCGGGTTTGAATCCTGTCCGTGGTCCTTTGCTGCATGTCCGCCCCCTCTATCTCCCATACCTTCCTCTCTATCGCAATCTATAATAAAGCATAAAAAAATGCAACAAAAAAAAGAGTAGATCGCCAAAGGACACTGGGTGAGGGAGGGGGTTGTGGGGGGGGGTTGTGGAGGGGAGGGTCCAGCCACAACATGGGGTCGTGGCTAGAGAGGCCCCTGCTGGTGACGGCAGCATGCGTGTGTGTGTGTGTGTGTGTGTGTGTGTGCGCCACTGGAGCCACCCCGGCCGGCAACATGGCTGATGTGTGGATCCCTGGAGACAGCACACACGACCTAGCTGAGGCTTCCTCAGGTAATGCGATGTGACACTTTGGGTACTCTCTCGCTACGCTCTCGCTGTACCTCTCTCACTCGATGTCTCTCTCTCTTCACTACTCTCTCTCTCTGCCTTTCTCAATTGTGGTCTCTCTCTCTTCACTACTCTCTCTCTCTCCACCTCTCTAACTCGGGGTCTCTCTCCCTTCACTACTCTCTCTCTCCACCTCTTTCACTCATGATCTCTCTCTCGTCACCACTCTCTCTCTATGGCTCTCAGGATATCTCATTTGTGGTCTCTCTCTTTCCTATTCTCTCTCTCTCAACCACTCTCTCTCTCGTGGCCTCTCTCTACCTCACTTCTTCCCATCATTCTCCCCCTGCCTCTCTTTCTACACATCTCCCAATCTCTCCCTCTTTTGTAGCTTCCCTCTCAAACACTGCCTGTCTTTCGCTTCCTCTTTTCTACCATTTTTTGTTTCTCTTATCTCTGTAGGCTTTTGCTCTCCATTTCCGCGCTCTTCTCTCTGTTACTCACTCTTCCCTCTATCTACACACACTTTCCCTCTCACACACACACTCTGCCGCTCTGTCTTTCTCTTTCTACAATTCATGATGTCTTGTTCTCTAAACGTCTTTGCTATCTATTTCCTCTGTCTTTCTCTCTCTCTCTCTCTCTCTCTCTCTCTCTCTTTCTCTCTCTCTCTCTCTCTCTCTCTCTCTCTCTCTCTCTCTCTATCCCTCTCTCTCCACCTCAGAGCCCCGATCCGGCTTCTCCACCTCCTTGTAGCACACAGAGAGGAGCAGCCATCTCCCCCTCCTCCTCCTCCTCCGCACGCTTTCTGCTCTGATCTGAACGACAAAAAAATAAATAAAGTACACACACAGCCAGAACAGACCAACGGTTTGTCCTTTTGTTAACGTGTTGCGCGGCGTGTAATATCTGTGAGGGATTTCACAAACCCCGGAGGGGCGCGGATATTCATAGTTCACTCGTAAGCCAGGGTATCTTCTCATTCAATACACTGCCACTCTTGATAATCCTCAAAGAGGAGCGCAGTGTTTCCCGGTGAAAAATCCATTACTGCTCATCCAGTGGAGTTAAACAGCAGTCATGGTCGCAGCGGGAGATCCCAATGTGAAATATTTCGGGGAGCGAGAGAGAGAGAGAGAGAGAGAGAGAGAGAGTGAGAGAGAGTGAGCAAGAGAGAGAGAGAGAGAGAGAGAGAGAGAGAGAGAGAGAGAGAGAGAGGTTGTATAACGCTCAACAAAAGGCGTCTTCCTCTTTGAAAAAGCCTCTACTGTACTCCCTGTGCTCAGTGCTGAAGAAGAAGCACCCCTATGACGCAGGGAGGTCGCAGCCCACACTGTACACGCTCCCGGTCACAGTTCAAACATCCAGAGGTTTGTAATGAACGAACGTTGTCATTCCATCCCTCCCAGCGAGATTTGAGATGTCTTCGTTTGGACGCCTACAAAGAGGCGCACAGAGCAGAGCCGTCCCTGGCAGGCGGTGCTGTCACCTTATGACACCGTGACTCAGAACCCCCCCCCCCCCCCCCCCAGAGTCTGCGCTGTTTCATAACCGCGTCATTAGAAGTAGGCGAGGGTGTCCAAGTTTGACCTTGGGTGGAGCGAGGTCTTTTGACATATTTGAGGTATTCGGTTCGTCGGATAAACCTCTTCTTGCCGCAAGGGCTGGATTAAAATAGTTATCAGCATGCAGAGTTCATCGATAGACCTGAATAGAAATTCTGAAGCGCGTGTCAAGAGAATCCAAGTGACAATGTCTCTCTGTTTGTGTGTATCTCAAACGTTTTTTTATTCGTAAATAAAGCGCATATAGTGTATCTTGTGACGTGTATTCCTATAGAGTACACAACTGTATGCTTGGCATGAGCATATATTGATTTTGATACAACGGAAGCAGGCCTTGCGCACACACTTCCCTGTGACGGTTGAGGTGTGTTTCCTGGGGGACAGATAACAGACGTTTCTATTTTTTTCGCTTGAAAATAGAAACTGACGATGTTGCCGTCGGCCATTTGAAGAAGACGCTCGAACGTGTGAAGAATAATATTGTGTATTGTGTGGCTGAACATTTGTTTCAAACTGCAGCTCATTATTGGACTTCAAAATGCCAGCTCCTAAATCACGACTCTGAGGGCCCCTGAAACCAACCTTCATGTTCCCCCACAGGGATTCTCCAAAGCAGGCTCCAAAGCAGCCTCGAAACCAAGGCTTTGTCTCTACAGTCCTATCTGGAATACAGCCTGGTTCAACAATTTCTCCGCCGCCCCCCATTTCTTTGTCTTCTTAAGTCTCTATGCTTATAGCTGCAGTCTTATTCCTCTGATGAGAAGCTTCCGAATTAACCTTCTAACAGCTGCAGTCTTATTCCTCTGATGAGAAGTTTCCGAATGAACCTTTTAACAGCTGTAGTCTTATTCTTCTGATGAGAAGTTTCCGAATGAACCTTTTAACACACCCCTGCAGGGTCATAAGAGGTTTACAGTAACCTGAGTGTTGGTTGTCTGTTTGCGAGAGGCGTAGTGGAGAGTCCCTTCTGGAATACTGAGTACTCTTTTTATGGTGGATTGTAATCTCTGCCTTCTGCACGCGACGAGCATGTGGACAATCCCCGCTCATTGCTGGACTGTGAGCAGCTCGGGGAACAAAAGTGCCCACGGTGTTCAGTTTTTAATGCAGGTGCTGCCACCAATGCATGGTCTGTCTGGAATGACAGGTCAAGATCATTATTCACCTCTAATGAGCTGCATGCAGGCGGGTCGCTGAGGCACATAATAGATTGGCTATGAAATAAGCCCGCGAAGCCACAGGCACGCACATGACCGTGCACACTCTCACATACGCACACAGACATACACATGCCCACACAAACATCGCCCACACACATATTCATGCCTGCACACTCCCGCCGCACAGGCACACACACACAGGCACAAACGCAGACACACACACAAATACACACACACACGCCCATGCACACATATTCATGCCTGCACACTCCCGCCTGTGTGTAGCCAGGCACACATTCATGCACACAGGCACACACGCATACACACAAACGTGGAGACATTCGTTGACACACACACACACACACACTCAAACATGTGCACGCACATGACCTTGTGCACCCTCACCACACACACACACTAAAAAAATGCAGCGCATACATATTTCATATTTCCCTGTGGTGGTCAATATGTAATAATTAATATAGATTTCTGTTTGCGTAAAGATTACTCTCTTTTCCATAATTAACCATAACATAGTTTCATGTTTCATGATCATAAGGCGTAAACAATTCATGTAAAAAAACATTTTTAATATGTAATATTAATATTAATATTTAATATTTATATTTTAACTAGATATACACAGCTCATTCACAGTTCTTCCATATGGTAATATTAATTATACCAAAAATATATTGGTTATATTCATGGGAATAAGTTTGTCTGGTCTGTGTACATACTACTGTGTGTGTGTGTGTGTGTGTGTGTGTGTGTGTGTGTGTGTGTGTCTTCAAACAACATATACTATGAGAGACTGCAATGATGCCCCCGGTTCCTGTGGGAGCGGCCTATAAAATAAATATTTATTTGTCTCGCCTCGGCTATCATGTGCCCACACACACATGCCCGCACACCCTCAATCACACTCACAGGAGTCTGTGTGTGTATGTGTGCGCTTGTGAGTGTGTGTGCACTCACTTAGCACTCCAAATACATCTTAAGCTGTGTACAGCTAACTGCAGTAATACCTTCTACATCATCATCATTCTACATCTCTTCTTACATCTCAATCAACAGCACAGAGAGGAAATGGAATTCACGGCGTGTTCCGTCACATTGATGGAATAAACCTCTTCCTATGGAGAGTTCCTGCTGGTCCGAAGAGCTAAACTAAATCCTGAAAGTTTTCTAGACTGTCCTCTGCAACAACTAAAATGACTACTTCTGAAGGATCCTTCCTTTTTGTTCTCGCTCTTTATGGCGCGAGGTATAGAGGGTGTAATCGATATAGGGACTGATAAGCCCTGTCAGACTGCATCTGTGATTAAGTGCTCTACAAATGAAATTCACACAACTCAACAAGTAGCGCAAAATGTTCTGGGTTCCAGCCACGATATCTGAGGCCTACCTTGAGCGAGATGCGTATTTACGACCTGTTCCTGGCGCTATGGATACAGTCTCCTGCCAAATGAGTAGGAATAGTAATAGTGAAAGAGGAATAAGCTACGCTACCGCTAGCGTTGGCCATTAAACTGAGGCCCTTCCCAGTGGACACTATCCGTGGGGGGGTGGGTGAGGGGGGGGTGCGGGGTGGGTGGGGGGGGGGACTCCGGAGACATCGCTGCTTGAGCGGGTGTGAAATGTGTATGAGGAGCCCAAACATCGGAGGAATAGAACAAAGCCGCGGGCTGTTGTCGTAGATGATTTATATCGTGTTTGGGGCTCTAGGTCTTTGTTTCTACAATTCATTTTGATCAGAGGGCCAGGATTGTGTCAGGACGAGGGTGTTCAGACAATTCCCTGATGTCTGCAGACCACCTGTCGGCATCCTTGAGCAAGATGCAGAACCCCCTACTTGCTCCTTTGTGACATGTATCTGTATTTACTGAAAGTCGCTTTGGATTTAAGTGCGTACAACATTCTTTATTCTGTCTACACTATTGAAACACTACTATTGCATTGCATTCCTGTCCTTGTGGTTGACATCAGTGAGTTTACATGGTCTGACTTTGCATTGTGTGTGGATGATGGCTGGTTTAAGGAGCTTCACCAATCAGTCCCCGAGTGGAACTGATTGGACTCTGGGGCTGGCTGAGGTTGCACACCTTGTTGTGCATAGAGAAATCAATGTGCACAGGTTAACGGTTATCACAACACACTCGAGGAGATCTCCTGCATGAAAACGTGGAGCCCCGGCGTCATTCATCATTGTCTGCAAACCCGTACAATGAACCAGCTTTTAACACCCCCAACCTGTGTCCTTGTCTGGGGGAGCCCAGTAAAAGCCACCCCAGGAGGCGTGTAGAATGCATATCGCTGCATTGAAGTTGTATCTTTTAACTTTGTTTCAAAGAGTATCAATATTATTAGTCATGATGGGAGGAACTGGTTTAATCAGACATTGCCACTTTTCTATCAACACCGCATGGAGTCAGAAATCTCTTGTTCCTTAGCTACATTTTAAAACATGAGTTTCTTGAATAATTTGTTAGCAGTTGAAGAAGATTCCCTCTCATGACAGACCAAAATGCCCCGCTGGTCAAAGACATGCTATTTATAGAAATAATCTTCTATACAAGACATTAGGAATTTATTATTCTCTCTTATTTGATGTTGATTAGAATGGCTTATTTTGCATATATTTAGCATTAGCCAGATAATGATAAGAAGCATGTTTGTTTTCCCATTGGGTAAGCTAGCCACTGTAACACATTCAGACACAAAGACAAGGAAATTGCTATGGATAGATAAACTCCCTACTTAGTTGTATCTATACAAGGCAGTCCCATCGTTAAATAGGTGCAGTCTTTAACTGACACTTATTCTGTGGTTTTAACGTACACCTAAACTTTAGGAGTAGACTTATGTTTTTAGATCAAATAAAGAATCAGATCATTGTTGGTGTACATTGACTGCTATTGGAAATTAAGTCACTTAGACACTATTATCTAAAGCTCCTTACAATTGTAGATATTTTTAGATACTCAATGTCATTGATGAGAAGGTAGGGCTAATAGACTATCCTACCCGTTATATACCTCCATGAAACAGTTTTTTGGTCATAAGAAAAGAGAATTCATGAAGAGAATATGTTGAGGAAAAGGAGTGGATCTCAACATCAATCTTTACCGTCTTAGTAGCTCGTAATCGATCACACACTTGTCCACACGTCAGCTCTGAGTCCCCCGTCTCTATCTGTCCAGCCGCTCTAATCATGGGTGAATCTATATAGTGACATACAGCTCAGGCAGCTTCTCAACCTGCCAATGTTCACTCAAGCAAAATGTCGCCTCAGTGGCTCACAGGGTAAAGTGCGTAGGCATAGTCCTGAAAGCAGCGACCCAGGTTTGAATCCTGCCCGTGGTCGTTTGCTGCATGTCCTCCCCTCTATACCTCCCATACCTTCCACTTGATCTCCCTCTATAATAAAGCATAACAAAGTTTACAAAAAAAATCTTGCCTTAAACATACAAACATTCCCAATATAAAAAAATGACATTGGTGAATAGAGAGGGGACACTATTTAAGAGGAAAAAATAATCAATATATTATAAAATATATATCAAATGTACAGATTTTCCCTCTCTTGCCTAGTGCCGCAGCCTGTGCTGCAGCGGTATATTGTGTTGTATGGGGGCCTATCGCTGTTGTATACCCTAATCCATAATGGCTTCCATCGCGATTGACTGTGATAGCCAGTGTGGTGTAAACAGCCCGGCACATGTGCTGAGCTGTGATGCCTGGGTCGTACCGCAGTATGGGAAGAGTGCTTTACAAAAATGATAAGGAACCGTGAAGCCGACTCCATAAAGATATGTTCCCTTAAGGACCTATGTCAGGGGCAGGGCCAGCAGGGGCCCCTTGGGGTCTGTCCCTGTCAATACACTGCATACTTCAGGTGAGCTTTCACACACACACACACACACACACACACACACACACACACACACACACACACACACACACACACACACACACACACACACACACACACACACACACATATGCAAACGCAAATGAACACGCACACAAACACACATACACGTATACACAAACACAAACGAACATGCACGCACACACACACACATACGCACAACCAATTACATTACATTACATTTATTTAGCTGATGCTTATGCCCAAAAGCGACTGACACGACTCATACTGATACTAGTAGTATCATACAGTGAAATCATTTGGATGCGTTTAGATTCATGCAGTGGCGATCTTAGCCCTTTGGGGGCTCCAGGCAAAGGTGACCAGAATTGTTGACGGGGGGGGTGGGAGAGTGTTCGATTGCAGGCGAACAGGATTGTTGACAGGGGGGGGGGGCTGGCGTAGCGAAGTTGCATGATTGCTTCGCGCTTTAGCAGGGAGACTGTCAATGCGTGAGTAATTGGACATCCTGGCGCTGCTATTATGACAGGATTTTTATAAAAACAATAATAGATATGGGGAAAAAATATAAAGACGGCATTTTGGGGGCCCCAAAAGGCCTCTATGGGGCCTTCTATGGGGCCTGGGGCTCCAGGCAAGTGCCTGGTTTGCCTAACAGTACGGTCCGCCCCTGGATTTATGCTGCGTTCCCATGGAATCAGGCGGTAGTCTGCAGATGGACAGCACCTTCTGGATGCACCGGATGACGAAAGAAACAGTCAGATGTAATAGTAGGATGGCATTACGAAACACACATGATGATATATTGCTCTGACGATGTTGTATTGTTAACAGGAATGGTACCAAATATATAAAATACAATAGTTTTGTATCTATTATCCTATGTAATTATGTAGTACTGCATGTGGCTTTGAAATCCAAAGATAATAGCTTCTCGTCCCATGTGTTTGCCCTATAAAGCTATAAATGATGATAATGATATCCGGTTTGCAATCTACCGTCTGCCTGAGTCAATGTCAGCGTAGCAGTAGACATTCATTGGTGGATTTCTTCCTTCTTTTCATTCTGGATAAGGAAAAAGAAAACATTCATGAGACATGAGACAACGAGACAACTTCTGTTGGCAGTTCCCCAGGCATCCTTGTATTGTTTTTACCATAAAGTGTAACAGCAAACCCTCTGGAATTGCTCTCTATGAGTATGCACTAAATTGCGACTACAGCAGGGAGTTGTGACTGCACATTCACCACCAATGGTGTGGAGATTACGAAATGGTCTTGTTTGAGTGTATAACTGTAGAAACGAAAACAAAACCGAACAGACAAGCGGCTATCCCTGTCAGCCAAACAAAACAAAACGAAACAAAGTGACTCACGTTTGAATCCCTTGTCATAACTTCAGTCAAACCATATATGGCGCTCAGCAGAGAACTGTGGTCGAGTTCCACATCGATCGATGTACTTTACATTCAGCCAGGAACACGGGGGAACTGGGTTAGGGGGTGGGGGGGGGGTTAAAGGTTAAGAAAAGGACAAATCTCAGCTTTGGAAGTGTGAGTCAGAAAAGTGGTGAGTCAGTTGAAATGTTTCTCTATTTCTCGCTAATGGTGGTCGAAGACGAGTCTATTCTGGGCGACGTTCACCCTCTTGGTTTCCCGCTTGATCTTTCCAGCGACAATGGCAAAGGAGATGGGGGGGTTCCTGGGGTGAGGGCGGCTTTAGCAGGAGTCGTGCTGAGATGGGGGGGGGGGGTCATTCATGGGGGATGACACATACAGACGGGTTTCATTTGTTCTTTATCTAGTTTTGGAGAGATGTTATATGTAAGAGCACTATTACCTGGGTTTTACACGCACGCACACACACACACACACACACACACACACACACACACACACACACACACACACACACACACACACACACACACACACACACACACACACACAAACAACCCCCCCTCCCCCGTGACCGACAAAGGCACACACGTCGTGCAGATACACACAACGCTAGATCAAGGCTGACCCCTCTATGATAGGCAATAATCCCATTGGATTTAAGACGCTTTGAAACTTTATATCTACATATATTCTTCTTTACATTCTTTCATCTCCCTGAAGTACGAGTACAACGGCTACTGAGCTGTATCCAAAGGAAGGCAATTTCCTTCTCTCCCCCTCCTCACCGCCAACATCACAAGGGTTCCAGCAGGATAGAAAGTTACAACAAATTCAACCAGCTACGTCACGTGAGACCGTCCACATCCATCTTCTCAGGCCTTTTAGGGGGAACCAGCACTCCATCTGTGCCCCCCCCCCCCCCCCACCCCTGCCCCCCCCCCATCTCCCCCCGAGGCATTGTGGTAAATATTTCACAGTATATCTGACTATCTTCTCTGTGAGACATAAAAGGATCTGAGTGGGGTTCCTAGAGAAGAATCCAGCGTCAGGCCGCCTTGGCATTTGCAAAAATAGCTCCCTTTCCTGTGCCCTTGCTGGTAGCCTGGTGGAAGTAATAGTCTTTAGACTTTAGACTCCATTAGCTCACAATGTTTTGTCTGAGGGCTGGGCACCCCTCCCTCCCCCGGGCCTCGAGGGCAAGTACAGATGAGGATGTGCTTCAAAAATCCTCTGGAGAATATAGAAATAGCAATATGTGTTTACATAGAAAAACCCAAACACAGACATACACAGTGCATGTATATTAATCAAATCCCCCTGGCTCCCAGGCAGGCCGTTCTGTGTGTTTGGTTGGTATTGTGTTGCTGACGTTTGGTTGGAGGTGGGAACAACAGCACTGTGCTACTGAATGAGATGAGTCACGCTGAGATGTGAAATTGTCATCGTCGTTGTGCTACCATTGTCAAAAACTGTGATTTAACCACCGAGTTACGCAACCATTCTGCCGACCCTAGAAAGGCTGAATGCTAGTAGAAGATGAATTGAGAACTAATAATGTTAAAAAATTGTAAATTTATGTACCCTTGTGTGAAGTGTTACCATAAATATTATGCATTTGTATGTTTTCTGCTTCTATCGCACGCACAGAACCGTGCATCCCATAAGTGGCTTAGATTTGCGTCTTTGTGTTTGCATCCTCCCCGTGATTCTGTGAAATATTCATAATCAGAGTCTCTTACGTGAGGAACACACACCAACTTAATAAATAAATAAATCCCCCCCCCCCAGTTCTTGAATATTTCAATATTATGAACAGTTGTGCCGAACCACCGTGCTCCAAATGGATGCAGAGTGATGTCACTTCCCCTCGGCGGTCACATGCAACAGTCCTGCTGGACGCGCCGCCAGGAGTGACACGTCTGGGGCGAGCCGTGGCGGGCCGCGCTCTGGGCGGTAAACAACAGATTTCTCTCTCGGAGTCGTCCGAGCGTGTGAGCCGGGACGTGTGAGCGGGGATGTGTGAGCGGGGGACGTGTTAAGCAGGCGTGTGTGTGTGTGTGTGTGTGGGGGGGGGGAAAGCACATTAAGCAGGAGAGTTTGTGGCTCCGCCGTGCCTCTCAGGGCCACCAGGAACCATCTGGACATCATGTATGACCAGCCCCCCCCCACCCCCGCTTCCATGAGAGCACCCCGGGGTGTCCGTTAGTGATGGCTCGTTCGCGAACGAATCAGTTTGTACGAACGACTCTTTAACATGAACGCACCGACCTGATTCCCCGTTTCAGTTCGTCTCGTTCGTATCGTTCGTTCGCCGAGACTCGACTCACAGCTCTGCCCACTAGTCGCTGAGTCATGCTGACTCGCGAGTCGCCGTTCGTTCGCTGACTGTGTTTAGCGGTGAAGACTCGAGGACTGAGAAGTCAAGAGAGTCAGCCGGGCAACAACATCCCGATTCCGAACATGAAGAATTCCTCAGCTAGAAGGAACTTGTGTTGTGTTGATTGATGACCGTTTGCACCATTGCACGATCGTGATTAGTTTGAGAATGAGAACGAGGGAGGAGCTGAGTCTGACCGACTCGGCTGAGAACTGTGCATTCGCAATTCGTTTGAATGAGAACGAGGGAGGAGCCGAGTCTGACCGACTCAGTGACTGAGAATCATGATTCACTGCTACCGGAAATGCGAACTCTTCTTGGCGAACTGACCGACGCGAACTGATTCATTCAAACGAATCATGAAATCCACCACTAGTGTCCGTGTCTCCCTCTCAGTGTGTTGTCTCCGCCTCTTTCTAAAGGCTGCGTTGTGGTTCCACGTCGACGCAACACAACGACCACGCAGACGCTTCGACGCAGTTCAGAAGCTGTTTAGGTTCTGCGTCAGGTATACGTTAGCGGACCAATCACAGCCCTTGCTGCTGCGTCGCAACCTCGACGCAAGGTTACACTTTTTGGCACGCGTCAGGCCCTCGTGGTGGACGCAAGGAGGGTCCGCAAGGGCACCCCCTTGCGTTGCGTCGACGTGGAAGCATAACTAAGCCTTTAGACTCTCGCTCTAGTATGTAATCAAACAAAGGGTGCGTTTTGGGTGAAACAAGTCAGGTGATCAGGAACTTAAAGACACTAATGTGTGAAGTGTGGGGTTTCAGGAGGTCATCAGAGTTCAGGGGAGAGTGGGTATACCCTTGCTTGGGTATAGAACTGTGGGATATAAGGATATACTTGGAACTTGTTCGGATTGCTCACATTTTGCTCTGTCTACCATTGGCCTGGATTATCTCTTTTCTTTGGTTCGCTTGCATTTGAACAAACTGCATGTGCAGTTTTGGGCTGGCGCTATGTTAGTATGAGAGGAATTGTTATTCTAACATTTTTCATTGTAACTATGCAGCTATGGGCACGATTAGGACATTGGGATCATTGCATAATAAGGAAGTCTAGAATAATTTCTTCCTCATCAATAGCCCTCTCATTTTTTAAAGAATGATTTATCCTAAAAATGGCAGATGAAGGGTTCCCCATATTCTCTCTGTCACCTGACAGTAGTATCAAAAACAAAGATAAGTGAATTTGTGATTTTTGCATAAAAGTGCTTTTGTACTCTCTCATAAAAGGCCAAAAATGACTCACAGGCGAGAGCTGTACCCCTAAACTTTTCGCTCTCCAACCCACCCCCTCTTCTTTTGAATAATGCATTTGAGGAACAGTTTTGCATTGCTGTGTATGTATGATGCATGTATTTAGGTGCATTCCACAGCAGTCCACACACCCATCCAGGGATCACACATGCCTCCAGCTGACATTACCTTTCAGGATGCATTCTGCCCACCCACCCATCCATGAAGCCAAATTACATGTTTAGTGAGCCCTTCTAAATTCTTAAGCTAGACAGGATAGGTATTTGGGGATTGGACACATGCAAAAATTTATATAACACAGCAGAATAACAGGGCTTACCCAATGGGTTTCTTAAAGAGGGATAAAAAAAGACACAGTGCTTGGTGTTTTGAATTGCTAAAAAACCTTACCCTATAATTTATCCTGACCTTATTTGGTTCAAAGCTGAAAGCATTCATAACCATCTCATTAATGCACCATTGGTCATTCAACCACTCTGATATTATACAACTCTCTTGACAATGGTCTGGTTTGCCAATGTTGGTTATTTAAATGCATACAAATGAACAAAAAAATGAGGGATAATTAAATATGTTTTTAACAAGATAGGATTTTCATATAAACAGACACCATAAAGAAAAATATTTTATTATATCAACACAGGTTTTAGAATTTGATCATGTCACAATTATTATATATAATTATATAATTATATAATTATATAGAACAAGCTTTAGAATAGCACAACAGTCAACATTTTGACAGCACAGGGGAATGAGCCACACACAGTATTGCACAAGGTAATACTAATGAAGTTTCAGTAGGAGAAACAACAACAATGATATTTTACAGTAAATAGCCAGTGCTCCTAAAGACACTGCACAAATAACACAATATTTTTTGCCAGATGGGTTAACAAGGGGGGGATTACAAAAAGCAATTAAAAAACGCTTTCTTGTGTTTTGTGGCTTGTTGCAAGCTTAGATAAGATCAACCGCATTTTAATGATAAACCAATTTACGTTTCACAGTGTTTAGGGTCATTACTTTCACTACAGTGAATATGCAGAGGCTAACAGGGAACCAGGGAAATTAAAACAACACATGGTTTAACCGCTGAGCCCTTTGTAATAGTTGAATAGGCATCTTATGCAACAGTGCTTGGATTGAAGGGCGGTGTGACCTTACCTTGTTCAATTCAATGCAGTGTTCAGAAACTTTGGACAAAAAAAGAAAAACCCTTCAAAATGACTCTGAGGCCAAAACTGTCGAACATCCGCTGGATATAAAAGTGTGTCAGAAGTAGGGGCCCTTCTCCGCTGTTTCGGAGATAGCTGACCCACTCATGCCTAGCATCCCAAGCACCAGCTCTCTACTAAGTCTGAATCCTCTCTCTCTCTCTCTCTCTCTCTCTCTACCGACAGGTACCTGGGCATCACGCGGCCACTCACCTACCCGGCGCGGCAGAACGGCCAGCTCACGGCCAAGATGATCGCGGGCGTGTGGCTGGTGTCCGCCTCCATCACCCTGCCGCCCTTCTGCGGCTGGGCCAAGAACGTGCACACGGCCGGTGTGTGCCTCATCAGCCAGGACTTTGGCTACACCATCTACTCCACGGCCGTGGCCTTCTACATCCCCATGCTGGTCATGCTGGTCATGTACTACAAGATCTTCAAGGCGGCCCGCAAGAGCGGCGCCAAGCACCGCTTCACGGACTTTGCGCGGCGCGAGTGCCTGGAGACGGTGGCCAGCGAGGCGCTGCGCATGCACGGCCTGAAGCCGCAGGGCGTGGCCGAGGAGTGCGTCACGCTGTCCCGCCTGCTGAGCCGCGAGCGCCGCAACATCTCCATCTTCAAGCGGGAGCAGAAGGCGGCGACCACGCTGGGGGTGATCGTGGGCGTGTTCGCCGTGTGCTGGCTGCCCTTCTTCATCCTGTCCACGGCCCGGCCGTTCATCTGCGGCGTGGAGTGCAGCTGCGTGCCCATTTGGCTGGAGCGCACGCTGCTGTGGCTGGGCTACGCCAACTCCCTGATGAACCCCTTCATCTACGCCTTCTTCAACCGCGACCTGCGCTCCACCTACCGCGACCTGCTGCGCTGCCGCTACCGCAACATCAACCGCCGGCTGTCGGCGGTGGGGGTGCACGAGGCGCTCAGGGCCTGAGGAGCGCTCTGTGCGTGCGTGCGCGCGCGTGTGCGTACGGCCGGTGGAGGCTATCGTCCTAGCCGCGGACGCTGTTCGTTTTTTAGCACCGGATGCTAACGTTTCAGATTGATGCTAGGGGGGAGGGGACTGGTTATGGCGGCTATGTGCTTTTTTATAATTGGACCTTGATGATCTGTGCACTGGTTGTAGATGAGACAGAATGGGACAGAGAGTGACAGAATGGGAGTTGCTGTCAGTGGAGCTCCGGCCACTCTGAGTCGGAAGGGAGGAGAGTGAGATCATTGCAGTCTGTGTGACTCAGTCTACTTTGGAGGAGGAGACCCACTGAGCGTATTTGATGGGCTATTCAAGGTGACACTGGTTTTCTGCATATGCCATAGTTCTGGTCATGGCCTTAACAAAAAGAAGAGCCAACCAGTTCATCTTTGCAAGAGAGAAGAGCATCCTCTGTAGCTCCGCTCAAGGTATCCTTCAGAAATCATTGAGGGATCGGTCGTCAAGGATATTATCCCTCCCAAAACAGGGAGAGGTTGTAAATTGTCCATGAAGCTAAATCATATTCAACTAAACGTAAGTAGTTCCACTGCAAACAACCACAAAAAGGAAGGTGGAGACGCTGGGTGGAGATTTTTGAGCAACAAATTCGAATTATTATATCCATTGGATCGTCTCACTGAACACAACACTTATAAAACCTGACTCCAATCAGTTGATAATTAGATCATAGGCCATAATACAATCAAGAGCAACAACAATGTACTCCATTTCATGCATAGTCCTTGTTGTACATTTGGAGAATGTCAACGTTGGTCATGTTCAGGAGGGCCTTTTGGTGATTTCTGCACGGAAAACATTTCTCTAACATGCTGTTGTATGCATTAATCATGAGATATGAAATATGGAAAATAAGTTTGACATAGTTTTGCACCGTCAGGGCTCCGCTCCGTCTCTCAGCCCATCAATCATTCACAACTGTAAGAATCAGATGAGGAGGAATATTAGATACATTGTACCCAGAACCTTGTTTTTTTTATCTGTGTGTCTGCTATTGTGCGATTTGTTTAGTGTCAGTGCCAGCTGTTCACTGACACTGTTTTGCTCAAGATGGCAAAAGAAAGCTGAAACCACTGAAACACATACAACTCAACAGCGGTTGTCACTTCGGTCGAGTTCAGGTAACGGATACGGTCACATGACCGCGCCGCTCGGAACCGTCCTGCGACCTTCATCGGTCCTCCTTAACTGTAAATATCAAGAGTAAGATGTGCTTTTTTTCTACCTCAATTTTTGGACGCTTATATTGGAGATATGTCCTGTAAATAACGTTGTTTTCATGCACGCAATACTGTGTTGGTTATATTGTGGCAGGTCTAATCTAATGTGTGATTGCATTTTATGACTAATCTGTCACCGGCCTTCAGAAGCAACCTGGATCACGTCATAAATAAAACAACACTTGGTTAAGATGTGCCCGTCCTTCGTGTCACCGCCTATCTGCCTCGTAGCTCATCCGCTGGGTTTACTCATTCAGATATAATTCCCTGAATGGAGTGAGTCTCAGTTGATTTACCGTTGGACTGTCCTAGTAAATGCACCCCCTTAGGTGACCCTCCGCTCGTCGTTCTTACAATACACAGTGTATCACAGAAGATACTGCTGAAACGGGGGAGAATGGCTAGGGCTGTCAACATTAATAAAAGACACACTGAATGGATTTGATAAAAGCAGGACAGCGGGTTTTTTTAAATTAACTTCACCTCTGTCATCCAGTTCTCCATTTTGCAGCTAACGTCTGGTGAAACTGGTGGTGAAAGTACTGGTGACGGGGTTCAACTGTGGTGAACCCGTTGGTGAGACTGCTAAGGAAAATGACGAACTTGCCTCACCAGGGTGACCCAAAAAATAGGTATTAGTCCCTGCCTGCTCCAAGGCAAAATCTTTTATTCAAAACTTAAGTAGCGGCAGCTGTCTGAATGTCAACCAGACTGAGGTGGCCCTGCAGGAATCCTTGTACTGTGCAATTATGGTTGTTGATATGAATCATTATTATTATTATGGATAACACTTTACATTCTGTTTCAAACTTATTGATTTAAAAAGCAAAGTTGGCACCAAAGAGCTGTACAGAGAGGAACACGAAGAAAACAAGGCTGTGATTAAGAATAAAATGCGAGGACATCACTTGAGGCAAATTTAGAAACCACAGTCAAGGGAACAGACTTGGTAGAATCAGCGGGAAAGAAGACCCTGTTGAGCCTGACTCACACGCGGCCACCAATAGAAGCACATGAATATCTGAAATGTCAAAGAAGGGATTTGATTCCGTAGCTGTTAAGAAGTGACATAAGGAAAAGGTTACCTAAGTGTGTTTCATAACCCACTCCCATTGATTTAGGCCACCAAAACAAAAAAAACAAATGAAAACAAATAACATTTACTTTGAGTGAGAAAAAGGCACGCAATCTACAGAAAGAGCAACTGAAAAAAAGACAGCGATTGGAGTGGCATATTGGAAGGGTTATCCAAAAATTTTTAATAACCCATTTTATGTTAACTTCGGCGGAAAAACTAGGCCGGCAAAAAAAAACGAAAAAAAAAAAAAACATTTATTGCGAGCAGGAACTAAAATTCCACTGAGCGGAATTGGTAAAAAAAAAACTGCGGTCGACGTTGTGGTTGGGAAATGTAAAACAGTGGGCTGGCAGACTCTCCAGGAGAGTTAGGAGGCCGCTGTGGATCTCCAGAGAGGAGTCAAATAATCATTTGGGGAGCGGGATAGAAAAATGGTAGGTTATGTAGCTTATCTATTATTGCCGATAGCGCCCCCGGTAATGAACAGATCAGATGTGATGTGCCCGCTGGATCCCCTCTCTCCCAGGTACAGAAGACTGTGCAATGGATGGGACACAACAAGAAATGGTATTTAGATTTTGGTATTTGTAATGTGCTTACTCTATCCTGCAATACCAAAGATTGTGCAATGATTACGATATTATCCTTTTATATATATATATATGTATGTATAGCCTCAGGGTTGTCATGATGACAAATAAATGTTATTTAAATTGTGGAAGTCTTGTCCACATTTCTCATGCTCGATTGGTTTTCTCTCAGTCTTCTCTCAGAACATCAACGAGTTATGTCAATATAATGCCACATGCATCCATGAGCTCTTACTGCGCCAATGTATTTTAAAAATATTTAATCAAATGCATTACCAATCAAGCCCCATTTCCTAGTTTCCTAAAAAAAAAGATCAGCTAAATACATAGTACATACCTCAGAAAGTATGTCAATTTTAAATTAATCCAATTAATGTGTCACAACCAAAAATAGCCCTTCCTCCCCCGGACAGCTTCTAGCCAATGACATACCATTAGTCTGTGCCACTTCCTGAGGCTGCGGGCCAGGGGCGAGTTGCAGATGCAGTTACATGCAGAGGAGGTTATCTCTAAACTGTCAAAGGGACATCAAAAATACATAGTTAATTTCTCCTGAAGGCACCTTACTGTAATTAGACTCTTTCTGTGGAAAGGTAAATGCATGCTGTTCAAAATCACTGCGATAAGAAGAGAAGTCCATGAAGCCCCCCCCTTCAACACCACCGTACCAAAATACACTTCAAAGAAAGCCCCGTATATCTTTCTGCTCGATGGTATTGGTTTTATCCGTAGCATCTTGCGTTTGCCTCCGAAACATGTCAGATGTTGACTCACTGGGCTGTATTTTCACACATATTCGTTTTTTGAAAGTGTGAGCTGCCAAATGTGCATTGAAAATACCAAACTGCCAAAAAAGCTCTCCTACGCAAAAAGAACTGTGAGCATGTGTGGTTACCTCACGTTCTCTGCCTTTCAGCCATTCTGGGGAACCTTGACCTCTGCGTGGAGAGGTTAACGATGCTAAAATGGTGCTGGCTTAAAACTTGGTCCCAGTGGTGAAAAATACCATTTAAAAAAGGAAGGTTTCAGATTAGGGTAATGTTGTTATTTCCTCAAGCGCATGAATAACATGTAGATTGAAAGGTTATGTGATGCTATGTTTTATTTTAATGTTTCATGCTATAACACTTCACACAATTCGTTCATGATAATAATGACTACAAATCTTTAATTTTACAACCACTTTTAGCCACTCATGCATATAGATATCATTTTTAAATATAACCTAATTTGACCTGACATACTCAATTCAATACTATTCCAACCCATTAGAATAAAGGGACAAGTGCTTCAATTTAATCTGTCTACTTTTAACCATCTTTAAGTAGTTTCACAGCATTGTGTGTCATCCACACAAATCCATCTAGGCAATGACCCAAGCACTTTAATGGATTTGAGAAAATGGACTTGCCTGTGTGCCAAATAGCTAAATAAAATGCTGGCATGAGTCACTCTTCAAGTCACTGACACCACATAAGACACTGTATTCATCACTGCCCCAATGTCGTATTCTCACAGGCATTCAATGGATATGGATCAAAGTATGATTCATTCCACTACAGAGTCTGGTTTCAAAGAATATTAGAGTTTAAAAAAAATGCACATTGGGTGGGCGTTTACATCCATAGTGTGTCACATAATAATGTGAGTGCTTCTCACATTATGCATAGTTGTGCCCGGGGTGGATTTAGCCCCTGACCCTGACAGTGCTAATCGTATGCTCTGCTATAGAAAGGGCTGCACTTTCAAAGGAGACACATGAGGAGGAGGAGGAGGAGGAGGAGGAGGGGTGTGGGGGGGGTAGCATTAATGTGTTCTTTTTCTTACAGGTGTACACATGCGTATGAGCGGACACCACACACCTTCCAAAGCCTTTCATCGCCCTGCCCGTGTTACCTCCCGTATGTATCTTTGTCCTATTAATAAAACGCTGGCCATTCCCAGCAGGATTACCACGCTCATTTACAGGAAGTAGAGCACATTATGCGTCGGCCGTGTTCAGGATGAGCCCTTTGATCATGCCGCCGTGTGGAACACCAGCTACTTTTTCCCGCCTGCAGGGCTAAAAGTTGTGAAGGCCGTGGAAAATCGCAAGCCGCAGAAAGCGGGGGGGGAAACTTCAAATGGCTCGTCTCGTCCAGGTCGTTAGGAGGATTTTCCCCCCGACAACGTTCCCGATCAGGGCAGACGTGGAGACGTGGATCTGGTAGGTCTGAGTGTGGCGACCCAGAGGCACACCCAGGTGTACTCGGGCTGTCTGAACCTGTTACAGAGGAAGTCAGCTTGAACCTGCGGCATGTCACTGCACATCGCCACTGGTCCATTAGCCGGGGGGAGAAGGACTTGCACGGCTGCCCGCTACTAAAACTCCCCCTGAATCTCCCACCGCAAAAGGTAGACTCTTTGATCGAAAGCAACCTTAAAGATTTATGGGATGCTTTTACGTGAATTGAGCCTCATAGGGTACGTTTTTATTGCATTTGCTCTTCAAAGTTTAGTTCTGACATCTGTGAGGTTTTAATTCACTAATGCCCTTTTTTCTGCACACATTGTCATTATCTAATCAGATGTGTTTTTCGATTTCCGCCAATGACATTATAATATGATTCTAATGTACTCCCAATTCACTTAGTATGTTATTATATTTTCATACTGGACAGAGAAGATTACAGCTTTCCAACGTCTTGATAAATATAATGGATGCGGCAAAAAGAAAAAAAAAAAACACATTGACCGACCTTTCCCCCCACATTAATTAAATATGAATCTCAACTGTCAAGAAATGTTCCCTTGATTCGTACACATCGATTTTTCTCTGCACGGCATGTGTTCTTCGCGGCACTTAGTGACTCTGATGACACCCGGTGCCACTGGTGTCTAAAGGAAATGACTTAAGATTCTCTGACCTTTCTGTGCCTTGCGCGGTCTTCGCCGTGGCTGAAGTCCAGTCATGCAGCAGGAGACATGACCTTCAGACACACACAGATGAAACAACAACCTGCAATGGCCCCCGTTACGTCCTGGTGATATTTTCCCTGCTTGCTGAAGCAAGACACGGTGTACTCCCTCGACTCCTCGCCTTTAATAGTGCGCTGCCTCCTGTACAAAAGAAAAAAAAGTCTTATATAGTGGCGCCTCTGATTCACCGCAACACAACCCTATAAAATAGAGAGAGACACACAAAGAACCTTCCGGGCCGATTCATATCCACTTAATAAATCATTAGGAATCTCCATTGAGAGCACCGTCAAAGAACTCTCTCACCCCAACGGCGACTAAATAGATGGACTTAAATACACGTTTGGGGGACAAAGAAAGAGTGCTTGAATTGTTGATGAAATTGCTCAAAAATCATGATACAAATATACTCAGGGGCCATGATGGAAAAGAAGTTCCTGAGACGCATTTGATAGCCCCGCAACATGCCCTGTGGTCCACATAGAAAATCAATAACAGCTGCAAGCCCACACACATTGCCACGCACACATAACCACGCGCACACACCTACACAACCATGCACACGTATTGCCACACACACACACACACACACACACATATATAACCACACACACTCACACACAGTCAAACACACGGACACACAACCATACACACACACACACATTCATAACAACACACACACACACACACACACACACAAATACATAAATACACATCAGTAGGCAGCAGTGGTGGCACCAGAGATTTTTTCTTGCTGGTGCTACGGTGGGTCGGAATTATCCAGTGATGGTGCTGAGAGGATTGTTGACGGGGGGGGGGGGGTCGGGGGGGTTGGCACGGGGTTGCGGGGGGGGGTTGTTGAAGACTATACTGGGAAGGCAGACGATTTGTATGTCAAATTTTTGTTAATTTCTTGGTGGTGCTATGGTGGTGCTATTGTAATTTCTGATGGTGCTATAGCACCAGCAAGCACCACCCCGGCACCGCCACTGGTAGGCAGACACACACCCATCACCTTCTCTTGCACGCACAATAACACATTACCGCACGCGGCGCACCAAACTCGTGGACTTCTTCCTCGAATGTCCTCTGACGTCATTCAAATGCACTTCTGTCAGTGTCAACCTTCAACATATGGCCTGAAAGGAACATAACGAATAGACCACCGTAGCTCAGGGGGGGCTAAATGAGCACAAGCACATCGACAGACATCGGCTGCTGATATATTTCCCATTTAACAATTGACTGCTGTTGACTGCTACTGGCTGTCAGAAATGTAGCAGAGTCAAACACTCATCAACCAAAGCGCTTGCCCTCCTGTCTTCCGCCGCCACCACAGCAACCGCATCTCCAACACTTTTCCCACTGAATCCTTCACCCTGCCCAATCAACACGTGGTGGTACCATTTCCAATGCCACACCTCGTTGATGAGCCATCTCCCTGTGTGTCCTGAGCTGGAGGAGTAGAGAGGAGGGGGGGGGGGGCGCTCCACATTCATTACCGCTGATACAATCTGTGGGAAGCTCGGAGCCGTCTCGCTCTGCTATTTGGTCAAGGTTACCGAGCTGCCTGACATACTCAGAGCGTTGGGGGGGGGGGGGGGGCGGGGGGCGAGGGGGAGTCTTCTGAGGACAAGTAATTCAAATTTATTCCTGGGCTAAAGTGGTTCTATTTTTACAAGCATGTTGGCTTAGCGGGGAGAAGGGAGAGGGTGGCGAGGGAGATTTCCTGTACTTATTAGTATCAGCCCACAAGGCACACTGATGAAGAGGCTGGGCCGTCAGGTCACAGTGGTGGGATTCTAATGTGGATATTAATATTATATTAATGACATATAGTATTCTTATTGATCAAATACAAATATAATATATACAAATATATATATATATATATAGTTAAAAAAGAGTATCTGTTGTATTTGATCACTATGTTTCGAAGACAGGGGGATACACAAATAAAGGAGGAATGCTGTTTTAATGAACAATAAACATAGAAAATTGTTAATTGTCTTAAACCGACAATGTAAAAAATGTTGCTATCCCTGCGCTTAAAGATCTATCATAATTGCCTTTGGTTTTTTTTAACTGTCAAATGGCCATTGTGACGATTTACTCTCGCTAGCTAAAAACAAATTCCAACACTACCCACGAGGTGCAACCATGTGGGAGCTGTGATATCAAGGAAATTAAAAAAAAAAAGCAACATAAATACATATGTAACTGGTGAAGGAAACACAGGCTTTAAGGTTATATTCGTTTCAAATAAATAATAGCCCTTTCATACCCGGAAAACAGAAACAATTCAACACTGCAATACATTTGTAGAAAATGACTTTGAACATTTTTGTTTCTTTACATTTACATTCAGGACGCATTTATCCAAAGTGACTTGCAATAAGTACAATTGTCAGGAGAAGGAGAAACAACAATATATAGGTGTTGGTGCGGTAAAGATGCTCATAGAAACAAGTGCCAAGCACTTACAATTGCTAGGTTAACCTATACCGATAGTTTGGATAAGACGCTACACATACTATTTTTAGCACCAGGATACAACATACAATGAGTGCGTACATGAAGTGCCACACACATGAAGTGCCACACACATGAAGTGCCACACACATGAAGTGCCACACACATGAAGTGCCACACACATGAAGTGCGTACAGAATATGTGCATTCATTGTTCCACTGAACAACGGACAACGTCTCGAAGGCACCATGGCTGACCCTATAACGCTACACGTACACGAGCCTCCCTCAATAAGCGCCCTCTTCCTAGAGATACGGATAAATATCAAACTCATGAATCAACCCCGGGAATTAAATCTCACCGCCGTTACGCCGCCAATGAGACGGTAGACGGACGACAATGCAAAGGTCGTGGCTTTTAAATGGGAGGGGGGGAGCTATGTACATGTTTCCATCTCCCGACTGAACGCGGGGCGTGAGCTCTTGTAGATGGAGAAACCATTGCTCGAACGCTAAAAGGATGACAGCCACATAATGAAATAACACCGCTGACTGAGTGATATGTTTAACACCCTCCCTTTTGACACCTTCAAAGTACAGTACCGCAAACATTCGCACGGCCTGCCGGTGACGTGGACACCGCGGGCCCGCACACACAATGGTGGCTGTTGTCGTGTGAGACCCCGTGCCGTGTGGAACGTTTGAAAGACTGCGGGTCAAGGAACGCGACCGGCAGTAGTAGTCCGTAAAGGACCACTGTCGTGGAATAGTTGCGCCTTTACTATAGTTTGTACGAAAAAAAAACGAAATCCTTGACCTCGATGTAAATCCTCATGAGGTCAAGGAGAGATGTTAAGGAGAATCCATAAGGACTAAAGGCTCAGTTATGGCTCCACGTTGACGCAGAGCATGGGGATTTTACGGACCCATTACGTCCTTGCGTCCACGCAAGGGTCTGACGTGGGCCTCCCAAAAAGTGTTACCTTGCGTTATCTCCTTTCCTTTCGGAAAGGATTGTTCAGTGTACCCTATGCTAAAGGAGATAAGAGAGGAAGCATTGAAGCACCTTTCCTTAGCATTTAGATAGATATTAGAATCCGAAACAGCTCTCATCATGGCTGCCACTTACACTAGATAGTTCCGGGTCATTTCACTGAGTAAGGAAATATCGACTGAAACCATATATATTTATTTCACCTGCGTATGTGGCTTAAGGTCAGTGTTCTGGGGAGGGAGTTATGGTTCATGACGAACAAGCAGCACTGCAGTCTGCTGAATGCAAAAAACAATGACCGACATCTTTACAGAATACATTTCTCCAATTAGACTATAGCACAAGCTTGTAAGGCTGTGGGCATATATGGACATCAATTTGTGCCAAGGACAGACAGTGTGAAATGCAAAAGCGAGAGAGAAAGAGAGAGAGAGAGAGAGAGAGAGAGAGAGAGAGAGAGAGAGAGAGAGAGAGAGAGAGAGAGAGAGAGAGAGACAGAGAGAGAGAGAGAGAGAGAGAGAGAGAGAGAGAGAGAGAGGGTGGCTAAGGGAGCAGAAGAGTCCCCAAGTAGTTCGGTCCTCTAAGTATTCTCATTATGTATGTCAACTTTAAATACATTTTGAGTATAAATATAGCGTGGTCTTCTTTATTTCCATTCCATTGATGAATTGCCAACACTTTCCATTGTGATGATATCCATTTGCATAGAGGACATTGGGCAACACTCTCAGGGATGTTGGTTTGCCATCGGTACACACTCGAGAAGGAGTGCCTCTGCAATCCCGACCTCTGCAGGAAGCACTGATTAAAGCACACAGTTGGAAACTCGAAGCCAAACCAACCAGCAGGGCTAATGGATCAAACAGATTCTTAACATTCTCTTCTTTCTGCACCATCCATCGGGGATCAAAGTGTCCGTTGATGATGGCATGCCCATAATATCCCTCAAATGATTCTGAGAGGGGTTAGATCTTTGCAGCATATGATTTAGAGCAAATCCTTTCACCCAATCGACATTTCACATTCCATTTGGGGGGGTGGGGGGGGGGGGGGGTGGGGGGGGGGGTGTGGCTGTGAGTGTGAGTTTCACAATTTTCCACCCAAGCCTCCTGAAAAT
This sequence comes from Micromesistius poutassou, assembly GCF_964030765.1. NCBI lineage: Eukaryota > Metazoa > Chordata > Actinopteri > Gadiformes > Gadidae > Micromesistius > Micromesistius poutassou. The sequence goes on along the minus strand of NC_140275.1, from coordinate 10,518,424 downwards.
GAAAACAACCCACCTGCTCTCAAGTGCATGAGCAAGCCAAGGGGATTGATTGGAGCCCAAAATACGATCCTTTGTTCACCGCAATAAGTCAAATTCCAATCCTGACGCCATTCCAGTCGCCGGCCGTGGAAGGAGAATGTGAGGGAGACTTAAGTTGGTCATGGGTCTGGTTTATTCGCAGGCAATCTAAAACAAATCCTCCTGGATAACTAGCTTTGTTGGCCTGACTTTTCAAATTTTTTTTTTATCAATTTGAAGTATTCTATTTTTTTTGTTACCGCATATCCATCACAATGTCTGCAAATGTTGTCTTGCAACTGACACGCACGCACGCACGCACGCACGCACGCATGCACGCAGGCAGGCAGACACACGCGCATGCACATACACACACACACACACACACAGACACACACAGACACACACACACACACACACACACACACACACACACACACACACACACACACACACACACACACACACACACACACACACACACTCACTCACTCACTCACTCACTCACTCACTCGATAGAAGTGGGGAAGTGCTCAATTAACACCAAGCTCGACACTCGTTAGAAGTGGGGAAGTTGCTAAATTAAAACCAAGTGTCCAAGATGACGCGTGAATGTGCATTATTGCGTGTCAAAACATTTTTTTAAATAGTCTCTCAGACCTTGACAAGTTCATAATAAACCCCACACACAAAGAAGTACACCCTCTAGAAAGAATCGCAAACAGTACACAAACAAAATACACGCATAAAATACATCAACAGGGCTGAACCTCACACGCAAAGAAGTTACACGCCTATGAATAAATGTATGCCATTCACACATAAATCACAACGCCGCAAGGCTAAAGTGAGATACCACGCGGGCTGGAGGAGCCGATTAAAAGACATCTTTAACCGACGTCCTCCCACCCTGTGGAGTATCTGAGAACACATCCCCGAGGCGTTCGGCTGCTTGCGATTTGTGTCCCTCCCCCACGCCCACTGCAATAGTCTGCAAATACCCTTGAGAATAATTCAGCTTTGGAGCGCAGGGATCAGGGGACTTTCCGATTTCGGGGCTGATTACTCTCTCTGGAGCACAGAAACATAATTTAAAAAAAAATGTTGTGTGTGGTGTGAAATGGCTGTGTAAACTAATTCTATTTTGCAGTATGAATATAAACTACTATGCAACCACAGCACAGCACAATATACAACAAATATACACAAAAATATAGATAAAATATAGGCTACCTAACTATATAGTGGATAAAGGTATTGCTTCGATCAAATAAAGGGTTAAGATGTGTCAAGGCGTGGCGTGACATTACAAGATGTAGAACTACCCAGCCGTGGTGGCAACACACAGGTGTTGCTTATAACACTGATAATGGGTCTGCTGTTTTTTTGTAACAGGGCACATGGTCCATGGTCAATGTGCTATCTTAACTTATTTAGTATACTACCCGTGCCCTGGTACATAAAAGTACCAGACGGACCCATAGTTAGTGTTATGATGATGATGATGATGTCTCTGTGAAAAGGGGCTATTTGATTTAATTTGAAGGACAATGTATTGGTAGGAGAGACACCCAATATTGCTATGAGTCTGTGACTTTGCACAAGATAGCCATGTCTCTGTGTCCAAGATAGTCACATCGCTACGCCTAAGATAGCTATGTCGCTACACTTAAGACACATTGCTATGCTTTAACTAGTCATAGGCCTTCATATGACAAATGTTGCTAGAGGCTCTAGCAAAAAAATATAAACGCTTTCTTTCGTTATCGCTTTTGACAAAGAAAATGGATTTGATCATTTCAAAATATATTATCACAAAATAGTTTGAAGACATTGTTGAAGATATGGATTAGACTGACAGGGTTTATCGTAATAAGCTCCAAATCATCAAATAAAAAGTAAACCTCACGCAATCATTCCTGCATGCAGGTGTAGTACCTATATCTTATGTATACACCATTCTGCAGATTAATAATCAATTGAATAGCTTCTGCTAGGAATGCAGAAAAGCCAATCTGATTGCTCAAAAACCACAGCAAATCAGATTCCCCCTCCAAAAAAAAAAAAAAGAATGAGCAAATCAGATTGGTCAAAATAAATAAATAAAAGATTTGTGGTGTATAAAATGTCCTGATAACAATGATGAAATGTAGAAGTTTAGACTTATATTTTTTTGTGAAGTGTCAAGTACCGAAATAGGTTATTGCTGGGTACCACCTGGGGACATAATTATGTATATTATACCAGACATAATATAAATATGGAAAATAGCGTTTTCTATTTATTATCAAGACATAATTGAAAAAGTATAGCAGTCGATTCTTCATGCCAGCCATCCAAACCTCCATGGATCCTCTGTCTATCCTGACGCCCATCTCCATGACTACTCCATGTAGCTGCTCACAACTCAATATTTATTTCCCCATAACACCCCCACAGATTGTTACTCATGGAAAACCATCACTATGTTTTGTGTGCGAGAATTATCATACAAATGAATAAATCATAGGTTGACACATGTAGTTTACCGGTGATGACTAACCTCGGCGGCAATAACCCCCGATTCCCCTTACAGGCGGTGACAGCGCTTTTAAATGGCAAACATCAAAGCCGAAAGCCGAAACACAAAGGACCACTCCCACGCAGTCCATCTCCATTAAGCCAGTGAGACAATTAGAGACCCAGAGTAACGAGGAAAAGGAGAGGACGATTTGCATTTGGACTCTTCTTCCTCTTGGAAGAAGAGTCCAGAACAGTCTTACTCTTGGACTGTTCTTCTTGACAGAATAATTGGGAGCCCTACCAGGACACCCTCACGTGGAATACACTTGTATTCCAAGGGGGTCGTATCTGATTCTTATGCCGCAAATGTAACTGACTCGCAGTCACGCACTCACACGCAGAACGTACAAATAAACAAACACACACACACGCACGCATGCACGCGCACATGCACACCCACACACAAACACACTCATGTATAAACAAGCAAGCATTTGCACATATTTGCACATATTTACGTGAATGCACCCTTTATGCACTCGTGAAAACACATGATCAAAGAATATCATGCATAATGATCAGTTATACATACAACATATACTGACACCATGACAAGAGAACACACGCACACATGAGAAAACATGAGCCAAATAGTGATTACTGTGTTGCATGTTCTGTGAAGTGAAGGGGACTGCAACCTGCCTGAATGCATTTCTAAGACCTCAAACTTCCAGAACAAAGATGGACTGAAATATATTCAGCACCAACACAAGCCTGACCCCATAAATTCTACAGCTTGGATGCGTATTATGTGAACTGCACAACAACCTGTTATGACGCATGTCGCTTCATTGTCGCCGTTCAATTTTAACTGCTCTTTGAATGGCCAGTCATTATCACATCTTTAACCTCAGGGGCAAGCTGACAGCCCGTCATTCCTGCTGCTACATGGACTCACTGTGTTATTTTCTCTAAGCTTTCAAAGGGGGCAACACGTTTTAAACTTTTACTGATTGCTGATTCAATCTTAAAGCAAGTCTTGCTTTCTGTCTGTGGTCTGTGACATGGAAGCTATGCACAATGTATTCGGCGCGGCCCTAAACACAAAGAACAGACACTTGCCACCATCACTTTAGTTTACTTGAACACAAAGCTCTCTGTCTGCCCTTTTTGAAGTGACTCAAAAGTGACGCAATACCAGTATAGATCAAATAATGCACATCCAGACACTGTTTTCTTTGCGGAAATGGTGCAATCCATCCATCAAATCCATCCATCCCTCCACCTGATTATCCATCCACACAACCATCCATCCATCTACTGGAATCAATCATCATCCATCCATGCAACCGTGATGAACAGATGATGGGCCATCTGTTCATCATCCATCCGACCATCCACTCATCTGTGCTGCGGCACATCTGCATCCTGAGAGAGGCAGCATGAAGAGTGAATAAATAGATAATCAGGCGGCCCTAATGATGCAGCCTCTGTCCTGTTAGCACCAGTTGCAGTGAAGGACATCTACTTAACAAACCCCAGTGAGAGCGCAAGAGCAGGGAGAGACAGAGATGGATGCAAACAGGCATAGGCAGCGAGGACAGGGGTACCAGAGAAGCTATCTGTTATACAGCAGAACTGTCAAGCTGCACTGAAGCTCTCAAGGACACTTAGTTGAGTCACACACACAGAGGTGGAAATAATGTCAAGCTTTAAAGAGCTCCCCAGTGTCCACCCACGCTCCAACAGGAACAGGAAATCAGTGCAGACATGTTGGATCTCAGCACCGCCGCAACCAATCACATCAGCACACGTTCACACTTTCAGTACTATGAGTGAAAGCGGTGATGTTCCTCCTTCTTCCTTGACATGAATTCCAAACGGTGATGGCACGCTTAACATTGGTTATCATACCTAAAATCAAGTAAATGTATGTATATGTCATGTAATCAATGCATTTATGTACCGTATCCACTACTTGCTTACAAACCATTTTTCGGTGGTTTCCGCATTACACTTTGTGTTAGAGTATGCTGACCTTCTTCTCAGGATCTGAAGTAGCGGATGATTCTCTCCCTCGGGCTAAATCAATGCTCTGGGTCCCTGATCACCAGTGGTACCCTGACAGGGACATGGTCACAATATCATTAAATATTTCAGGCATTTTGTTCCCACATCACACAATGAACAAACACAAAAAGAGAGGGAAAAGTACACAATAATCTATGCAAGGATTTCAGCAAAACGCCTGCAGGAATAAGTGTTGAAGATGAGCAATATTGTTCCAAAGATACTCAATGACATCAAAACTCATTTCATATGGTCGACAGAAAACTAAAGCAGAGCTGCGTCAAGAGAGGGATTATTTGGAAACATAGCAGGAAATTAAATCGGAAGGGAAACCAGTCGTTTTCTCCTGCTGCACGCGACCATTCATAAGTATTCCCATGCATTGACTACTCTGGATGCCGTAGCCGCCTTGCTATCATAATCCCTCAAATCACGAGGTTAAGAGCGTTAGAATACTATCATTTCACCACAGCTGAAAAGCAGAGAGGAAATTGTAATTGTAAACTCTCTGGACGCTGGTCTGCTCATCACCACTGTGTAGAAATGCTAAATCTCTGCACCTCGGCCTAATCTCCTCAAGCACAGGCTCTGGTGTTCATAACTCTGCGTTTTTGACAAAGTGTGATGTCAGCTAAGCCCAACAACGCTTAATGCAAATAGTGCTTGAGGAAAAGGAAAAATTTGGGGCAATAGGATTAAGTTGCTTCAAAGGCAAATTTTGCCTTTGTAAGGCAAAGCACGCACCTGTGCACAGATATCCAGCCTTACCAGCAGCTCCTTGTTCTGTAACCTGTGATACAGTATAATAATAATAATAAGAAGAAGAAATCCTCCTAATGTCTGCCTCGCTGATGTCTTTATTGACATCCCATGATACACCTGGGTACACAATATTCACTGAGACATCTTAAACTGTTGAGTTGTCATTTCAAGGATGAAGACAAACATGTGCGAATCCAGTAGTTTCGACAGAACTTTTTTGAATAATCATGGTCACAATCATGGTACAAAAACTGTGTGGACGACGTACAACGAGGTAAAAGAAGCCAGATGTGACGTGTGCATAACATACATGACCCCGACAGGGAGGAGTACGTAGATCACACATGACTACTTCAATGCCAGTAACAGCGGTGTGTTCACCTGCAACTCAGCTCTTTTGTTGTACAGCCATCATTCCAAAAAAACTGTGTGTCAGGGATAATGGACCACACACAGTGCAGTTATCAAAAAATACGAGCGGGGTGCGGAGGGGTGCAGGGGATATATGAGTCCTTCCTGATAGGGTGGAGCAGGGTTGTTCGCCTGTGAATACTGTGCTGTCAATAACCACAGGCCCACTTCCTCATTTTATTAGCACGTTCATTTAGAGACCTGATTGAATTTAGCGTCCACATAAATGGCTCCGGGGGTTTATGTTCACAAATCAAATCCCAACTGGTTTGAGGAATATCAATTACGCATTACAGGATGTTCTTTCCGTGCTTGAAGTCTATTTTAATTTGCCGGCTAATTTGTTTTAAACTGTTGTCTCCGGTGGTTATAAAGGACAGTGGTTAAAAAGACTGATTTTATGTGGGACTACAACAACGTGTTCTTTTATTTATCTATTAGTATCTTCTAGAAGACTAGAAAACGTTCCAAGAACTGTGTGACACTAGCCAGACAAAAGCCAATGCTTAAAACTCACAAAGAGTCTTTGGGGAAACCTTCCTGTGGATGACAAAACACAATTCTAAACCCACAGATAGCATAAACCTTGTCTTCTTCCTATGAGACAGGTTTATTTGTGTATTCAGGGATCCATTCCAGGCCTCACAGCCTTTGACACACTGACAAAACTCCCAGAATTTCCATTTATCGCATAATCCCAAACATTTGCAAATGACAGGGGATAATTATCAGACGAAGCCCCATGTCATAAACAACTGGAGCTTTCATTTCAGGGCCATGCTCGGAGATTCCTTTCAAGTATATCTCATATATATTCATTGCTCAACAAATAATCGCTCAAAATCATTCATCAATTCCCCATTTGAATTCTTTATATTATCATCAATCACACATCTAATCCAAACACAGGTGAAGGAGCGCATAATGTCAGTACCTTTCAATGTCCAAGAGGACAGGCCCTGGGGAGCAGCTTTGATATGCATGACCTGTAACATTCCCAGAGGGAACGCAGCCCCCCCATGCCACTCAGTGAGCTAGAGATGTTTCCATGCGTTAGCCTCATCAGAAGGAAGCATAACACTGCTAACAACTAGCTCCCATCGCTCAAAGAGTGAGAGAGGAAGACGCAACACTTGGATCGTCCGTTGATTCGATCATTGGAGTTGGTGTATGTAGGCCTACAGCACTGACACATTGAACCAAGTCATCTTGGTGAGATCTCGGTAGAAAATGTTGATTTTTCATCCACATCAACGTTTCACAGCTTTTACAAATGTGATTCATTTTGTGTATTACAAAATCCTCACATGCAATTATTCTCTCCTTGAATCTGAGATGTGTTTACTTGGCAGTATTGTCTGTGACCTTCTTTTTTTAAATGATCAGATTGAATAAGATTACAATTTGTATTAATCCATATTGGGAATTAGTTTCTGTCCTTGGACGCAGAATTAATGATGAGGATGAGTGTGATACTATATCTGGGATGTGTAACTATGCAAATTATACTTTGCACATGTTTGTCATCATTAACACTTGCTAGTTAAGTAGAAAAAAAGAGCACTGAGTAATGAAATGATGATGAGCATCATCATTTGGATTTGGTTCCTTTATGCCAAGTCCATTTTGAGAAGCTTGAGAAGGTTTCTGGCTCCTGTAACAATGTTCCTCTGTTTGCACTCTGAATCAGAATTTATTTTCACCGTTGCCCAGCATTCCCTGTCAAAGTAGCCTACTCACAAGTACATTCTTCACCAGTAAGAACCCAGCAGCTGGCAAAAATGGTGGGTGGATTCAGTAGATTTGGTATTGTTTCAATAATTCAAATAGTTCTCGCCTTAATTCTACAGCCCCTAACATGAAATCTGTATTCACCGAAGGGTCATTATTCGGATAAAAGCGTCTTCTCCTCTCAGTTTGACATCCTCAGGTCACAGGGAGTTCATGGGAGGGTCCCTGGCAGTCAGGGGCAACCAGTCTTGTTCCCGCTTGTTTCCGAGCCAGAGTGTGGGCACGACGTAAGTTGCAAGTAAAGCTGAGCGACATCCATGTAAATTAATTTTCCCCTTATCTGCCCGCACATCAGCCCCATCATCTTCCCCTGCCGGTCGTGCTGTGGGCCTGATTAATTAAATCACGCATCATTATCCCGTCTATGATTTGCTTTGCTGCTTTCCTCTGTCCACTTTGATTTGAATAAGCTGCAAATCTCCGATCTCAGATAAAATGTGTGCATATATATATATATATATATAAAAGATATACGGAGATACGGATCTATAACATTAAATTAAATACATAAATGGGAGCCTGTATATTGATGTCAGCTAGCAGTCAACAGCCCTCTGAACCCTTAGAGTGGAGAAGTACCATTCAATAGTAAAAAAAAAAAGAGACAGGGCTCCAGTACAGAAGTCTAATGGCCGCTCTCTTTACTTTGACTTCATTCATATTATATAAACATTCAATCTGAAGGGCTTCTCCTGCTGATCTCGCTGAGGAGATACGGAGGCTGTGAATGAGATGTGATGAAAGTCAACGACAGCCAGCTCATTTAGCTCCAGAATACCATCAGGTTCAAAAGGTAGCGTGTTAAATTGTGGTATTAATTACTAGTCCTACTTGGCCATTTAGCAGGCACCTTTATCCAACGTGACATACAGCAAGTTCAGATAGGTGGCTAGGCTGCTGGCCCAAGAACACATACAGGTTGGCTGCAGAGATTGGGGATAGGACCTGGTACCTTTTGGCTGGGAGACGGACAGCCTAACCCCCTGGACTACCCTGCCTTCCCATTGGTAGTCAGAAAAAATAACTAACATGCTCCTTTCACGCAAACAGGATACACACATCTGTCTCTGTCTTTACTCCTCATTCTTTTGGATGGAACGTCACACTATAAGTGATATGCATAGGTACATACTCATACGCACACACACACACACACACAGACTGATATCAGCACAGAAATCATATTCAGAATCTTAAGATAATATTTGTGTAATATTACACAATAGACAGACACACACACACACACCTGGGATTATATCAGGTGAGCAATCATACTCTGTAGCCACATGTCTTATAAAAAAAAGGATTAGTTGAAATTGTCTGTTTGATGAGAAGGTGACTCTCATCAAGGTCTCTCTCTCTCTCTCTCTCTCTCTCTCTCTCTCTCTCTCTCTCTCTCTCTCTCTCTCTCTCTCTCTCTCTCTCTCTCTCTCTCTCTCTCTCTCTCTCTCTCTCTCTCTCTCTCTCTCTCTCTCTCTCTCTCTCTCTCTCTCTCTCTCTCTCTCTCTCTCTCTCTCTCTCTCTCAAATAGTCTATTTCTATTTTGTGATAGTTATTATATCAACTATTGAGTCAATATGATCCTTGGCTATTTCAGATTAGGTCTTGTCTGTGAAATCTACATTTGAACTTGCCCCGAGCTAGTGAAGTGGGTGATGATGGGTTGTGCGCTAATCAAGAAAACACAGTGCCATCCCTGGCCTCTCACCCCCCCCCCGGGGAGGGGGGGGGGGCACTGTGTTTTCTTGATTAAGCACACAACCAGAGAGAAGTATCACAAAATAGGAATAGACAATTTATGATACAATTATATAAATGGTTATGTCCACTGTATAAATGTGTATTCTTTTTAATCATCAAGCTTCTTGAAAATCCTTTGGGCCAGGAAGACAAGGACTACACAGGAAGATTTGTTCACAATGACCTTTATAGCTTTTTCTTTTTGTCAATAACAAAAAATAAATATCCAACTGCAAACCTAAAATGAGAGCCACATGAAACAGCACACAATGTTTTTCCTTCTTAGCGGCTGATCATGCAACAGGCCCTTTTGTAATTAGTGTCATTATTTAACCCAAATGAAAAAACGGGGTGTCCTGCGGTGAAGGCGGTCACCATTAGTCCGAAAAAAAAAAAAAAAGAGAAACTAAGATCATATCTGTTATAGATTGTCAGGTCTTCCTACCTAGATCGCAAACGAAAGGTTGAAACCATCACACCGCGGCTGAAAGGTGCTTTATCGATGGTGAACTCTTGGACAAAAGAGGGCTTAAATTGGAGCCTGAGCATATCTCTCTGCAAGGGTCCTTTGACGCAACTCAATGCCCCCTACCACGCCCACAACCGCGATCGCTGTACCGGCGGCCACTGTCGCCTCCTTCATGGGTATTGACCGGGAAGAGGCACTCTTGAATGGAAAAGAGAAGCTTTATGACTAACAATCAATAACCGGGTGGGGGTCAAAGATTACACACAATGCCCTGCAGCACCTGGCAGGAAACCTCTCAAGCCCCCCGCCTCATCACTGCCCGAGCCACTGTAAATACCACCCAAACATCTTGCCCAGCTGCGGAACTACAATACTGCCATGTATCACTCACACAAGAGTCAACATGAAGGAGTTACACGCAGAGGTGTGTGTGTGTGTGTGTGTGTGTGTGTGTGTGTGTGTGTGTGTGCGTCACTAAAAGTCGCTTTGGATGCAGCAACCCACTGCCATTCAGGGTCATGGCAAAATCTCAGTGAGATCAAAAAATAACCCTTTTTTCATGTCGCTGCAAAAAAAAGGGGTCACAAAGCGAACAACCCAAACCGAACAGCAGCAGGAACGTCTAGAAAGATGACAACTTAGGAGGAGTAGCACTTTATGGAGGAGTATAAACCAGCCTTACTGGCAAGAGACGGATGTGGGCTACTCTGTAATAACTAACACGGCCCGATTACAGCCTGCAGAGTTATATAGTCAGCGACCTTGGACGGCCGCCATGCCAAGACTGAAAACAAGGAACAAGCAGTCTTTTTTTCATCATCTCATTGCTACCGTGTCAAAAGCTGAGCGTTTGTGTTCCAATGCTTCCGCCCGTCTTCCAGTGAATTCTCTGGCTAAAGAGAGCCTATTTTGGTTAATTTCATAAAACTGAGAAAAGCATCGCCAGCTTGAGAAAATAAATGTATTATCACTTATATATTAGTTCCTGATGAGAAGAATACAACATAAAACACACACGCCTACAACCAAGTTGGTACTCCATCTCGGAAAGGTGCCAGATTAGGCCTAATTGTCTAGAAGGAATATTAATTGACCCACTAAATATTTAAAAACATTTCAAGTGAGAGAGTAAATCAAGACATTTAAATGTACAGAGCAAGAAAGCCTTTATTATATTCTGCAATACATGTTTGTCATATTATACACAAGAGAAGACAGAAGACCAGGGAAGACTTGGTTAAGTCTTTCCCTTTTGTTACAGATGTGTGACACAACCTGCGATTTAACTTAATGTGGTTAGTAGCCTACCGTGTGGTGAAAGCCACTCACTAATAACCATAACCAAAGGTCAATGTTGAGGCAGGGCTGTCTGAAACCAAGACCATGAGGTATGATTAGATGCTGGTGAGCAGATCTGAAGGACAACTGGTGGCCATATTTATTACTGCTGCAACAATTAGTAAAAGTAATCTGTTGATTAGAATTTTGATAGTTGATGAGTCATTGTCACTACAACACTTGCTGCTCATTCATTAGCTTCAGTTCCGAATAACTTTTGGACTTCAACATTATTGATCTTTAATAGACTATTATGAATAAATTCCCATGACATGCCACCAGGTGTGGCGTGATTAGCCGTTACAAGCCGTTTTGAAAATCTGTCTGTTATGACCTTAGAGGTGGGCGTGTCCACCTAGATGTGTGACGGATAGATGGAGAGATGAGCAACGTTTGCTACGGTCCACTGGGTAGGCTGGTAGACTGATCTATCCAGCGCACATCTAGGTGGACACGCCAACCTCTAATGTCATAACAGACATATTTTCCCAAGTTGCTTGAAATGCAGCCCTAATAAATATATTTACCCAGGAGTTAGTCCTAACGATGATCCTTTAAATGTGCATTTACTTCCCTTTCCGACCAAAAAAACTGCTTAAATCTAAGGACTTCTGAGCTAAAACCGTCTTCTCGTTTAGAGCATGGGGAGACAGCGCCCCCCCGTGGCCTGCTCTAAGAGGGAGAGCAGATGCTGTACAACAGACACTTCAGATATTGGAGGGAAACAGTCGGCTCCATCAGAGAGGTCATAAATCCATAGACAAGGTGCATTGCATGGCTACTCAAATATACTGCAAATATTTCATTTTAAATAGTGTGTATGTCTATACAGTATACATGTTTAAGTCTCCATAGCGACTTTAGAATAAAGGAATAGATATGCAAGGAATGTTTTGTTCTCTTGAAATTTCAGGCGTACAGTTTGTGATGGAAGTATTAATTTACTGTGTGTGTGTGTGTGTGTGTGTGTGTGTGTGTGTGTGTGTGTGTGTGTGTGTGTGTGTGTGTGTGTGTGTGTGTGTGTGTGTGTGTGTCCATAGCAAGCAGGTAGAAATGAAGTACACAATGTAACCATCATGGCAGAGATAAAATAGTATGCAGAATATAATTGGTAATTATTTGTGTATAAAACAATCTGAATCACCATCAAAGTGTAAATCATTTTAGACATATTTCCATAGACGCTTGTTATCGACGTGTGCGTGTTTGTAAAAACATAAAATAATAATATCCAACATACAGGTTTGGCCTCATAGATACAACAATAAAATGCTTTTCCCCCCACAATCACAGTCATGCAAACAACACGAACAGCTACACACACACAGACACACACACACCAAGTCTTGTCCTCGCACAGCTGTGAAGACGTGACGGTGCAAACAGTGAAATGTTCTGGTGTTAACGTACGATATCATACAGCTAGTGACATCTCAACAACATTCATCATGGTGCCCATAATGTAGGGCGTACACTAAAATGAATCCCAAACACGCTCTTAAGGAAAGTCCCTGTACAGTCTGATCCCGTACAAGTGTTTGTTTGTTTCATACCAAAGTGATACCTTAGCTGATGCCCCAACCGAATGCATTTATTTAACTAGTATGCATGTTCTCTACGTAGGGTATAGATCTTTGTATTCTCTGTACAGTGTTCTGGCCGGCTAGCCATTGGCTGTTTGAAGTCCAGTGCGGAGGTGTTCCGTCTAGCAGGTTGAAACCGAGCGGCACCCAGGAGGACGTCAAAAGGGACAGTGTCGTCGGGGCAACTTGCAGATTTTGCGTCAGTCGATGTGCACCGGGACAAGGTTAACCAAAGAAATCTAAAAAAGGTCTTCAGCAGTAGTGTCACCGTGCTGCCCCCTTTGTTCCCTCAAGTTCTGGATCAATCCGAGCAGCGCCACAAAGTAAAGCGCAGTATTAAGCCCTCTATGCACAGCTTGGTTCCCTGGGCGAACGCCTGACAGATATCACAATGCCCCATTTCGTTACATGGATTGACGATGTGCGGCTCGATTCAATGGGACACACGTGGAAGGTTGCACATTCCGGAACAACAGGACAAAAGAAAAAGATTTAAAGTGGCACTAGCTGTGCCGTGCTGTATACACTGAAGAGAACAGAGAGAGGTTTGGATCGCTTACAAATTCTAGCTGGGGGACAAACAAAACACAACAGCCTTTGCAACTTGAATGTCCTTATCTGCAGGGATTCTATCCAACGTAGACGAAGCGAGTCAGGGATGTTTAGGAGATCCTTTTCCCCCCCGGCCGCTAGGTAACGCCGAGTAGATAAACGCCGGACGAGTCCCGAGTCATTCGCAAGTGCATTCTGCGTAGTGTGAGTGCAAGGGACGGCAAGTTCAAAATACTATCTCGCTAGTACCTTCTGTTCCTCGGGCGCCTTTTATCACGTCGTCCATCATCGAGGTCCGCCAAGGACAGGGCTGTGCAGAACAGCACGGAGGAACACAACGTCAACGCTTAAAAGGGACCCCTGGCAGCCGTTGCGATGGAGAGCCATGCTTAAATAAACGACACTAAAAGGAAGACACATGGCCAACGGAACATTTACGGTGGATAAATGAGGCGAGGTCCCCCACCCACACCACACACAGAAGCACAATGAGTCATAAACACACCCACACATGACCGTTTTAGTCCAGAGGCACGTCTGCGATGCCGGACCCCATGACGGCCGTAGCCTGCTTGGACTCCCTCATCTTGTCCAGGCCGAAGAGGAGGTCCAGCTGGGTGATGGGACGGAGGTTGTCCTCGTCCAGAGGCCTGCAGGACACAGGGTGCACACAGGTTACGCTATGAACGTTAACCCGTAAGCCCCAACCCAGAGCGTTGGGACGTTCCTTAGGTCATCGGTACATGTAAAATCGTCGACTTGTCATTGGTTTCTCCTTGAAACGGTTCTTTGTGCATGCGTTCGTGGTTGCCGAGCAACAAGGGATGACAGCTGACACAGGCCTTACTTCCTTTGTTGCCTTTGAAAAAAAAAAAAAAAATGCTTGAGTTGTCTTTAAAACAGACATTACATGAAGACCAGAAAGCACTATTGTGAAGCATGATACAAAAACAAACATAACAGACAAACTGCTGATCTTGAGTGACAGCCTTGAATACTCTATGTACTTTTTTCTGAAATGTATATTTCGGTAAAAAAAACTTGGCACATCCCAAAACCCATCTGTTCCAGGCAGACAGGGAACATCGATTTATAGTCATGATAATAACAGTCTGTCACACCCTGATGATAAATAAATGACGGTGTCTGCTTAGGAATTCAAAGTCCCGTGTTAAAAGAAATACTTGAGCTTTATTACATTGAACCATATGGTCAATTTGGAGATCAGCGTTGTGCCAAATAAAAGATATCCCTTACTTCAGTGGTAATGTTAAGCCATATGTTCTTATCATTAATCATAGTAAATTTGGTCTACAAATCATGTCATTCATTTTTTTTCTGCGTGTCACTACAATGTCAGTGAAAAATGCTAAAACTAGAACGCTAAATGATCAACCATAACCCCAAAATGTCTCGAAACTAACCGAAACCTAATCTCACACTAACCTTACCCTGACACCACCCTGACCCTAACCCGACCCAAACACTAACCCTAACACCACTCCATCCCTAACCCTAACCCGACCCAAACACTAACCCCAACACCGCCCCGTCCCTAACCCGACCCCAAAACCACCCAACCTGCCTCTGTCGAATGAAAGCCCCCTCTGCACTAGAACACGGCCGCTCTGTACGTCCATGACCTACCGCTCCTCCTGCTGGTCCTGCATCTGCTGGGCGATCTGCCTCATCTGCTCCTTGCGGACGTAGTCCCTGACGCGGTACATGGCCGCGTCGCGACACATCTCGCGCAGGTCGCTGCCCGAGAAGCCGTCCGTCTTCTCGGCGATCTCCTTCAGGTTGATGGCGTTGCTCAGCTGGACAGCGACAGAGACACAGAGACGGGGAGGCGAAGCACTCACTTTGACCAGGTGATTAACGTTTAGCAGACTGCTTAACCCAGCAGGTGTAAGTAAACACGCAGTCATGAATAGATCATAAATGATCCATCATTGAATAGGTTGATCAAATTAATAATTATACACGAGACTCTCTCAGTTGGAAAGGAGGAGTCTTTAGGGTTGCGGCATTGCTAGGACATTGCGACGGTTAAGGCTGGTGTCTCTTTAAAGACCATATGAGACATCATTCAGATCTTCTGGACATAATGGGAGTAAAAGTAAATAGTGCGCTGGGCCATAATGCAAGAGGGAAGCGTTAGAATAGATTACGTTGATGCCATACCGCTCCGCATTTGTAACACGACAAAAACAGTTATTTGACGTTGTTTCTAAAAAGGTAAAAATAAATAATGACGATTGCTCATCACTTACAAAAGCTCCAAAAGAATACCATAGAAGGAGGAATGCAGAGATTACACTATATGCCACTATGCATATTTTAGACATAACTTCCTTTTAAAAGAGAAACAGCGAGGAAGAGGTCAACTACGCATTGACAAAAAGATTGACGTTGGCTTCTATGAAAAGTACAAAAAAGTGTAAAACTAAATCAAGCGCTTACATTCTCTCCTGCCAAGATGAGCTTGAGGATCTCTTGCCTCTCTCTTGTTTTCTGTGGAAAGTGAGACAGACAAATGAAATGACACACATCCATATATCTTTTGGGGAAAGGTTGACTGATGACCAAATATTGATCAAAATAAGGAATCAAGTAAGTACCATGATTGTTCATCATTATGCTAAATACGTTTTTTTCTTTGGGGTCAGAGGGGCTGCAGTGTTAGTAGGAATACTGTGTGTTTGACCTTACAGGCAAGCCAACATGAAAGGTGGTGGGCATGCGACGCAGGATTGCTGGGTCCACATCTTGGGGCCTGTTGGTCGCCCCCATCACCATCACCTAGCATAGAGCGAGAACATAGTTAACTAAACCATCACACAACACCAATCACCTACCATAGATAAAGACCACAGCGTTAAAGAAACAATCAGACACCACCCATCACCATCACCCAGACAAACCCGTCTATCCAGGCTAGTTGCCAGGATGAGGTTGTTCAGTCTCTAACCTGGCTAGTGTTAGTTATATAGTTATGATCAAGGTCATTAACACGCTCTACTGGCTATAGTAATGGATGAGGGTATTCACCACATCATCTGGCAAATGGCTATAGTTCTGGGTGAGGCCATTCAGCCCCTCACCTGGCCAATGGCTATAGTTCTGGATGAGGGTATTCAGCCTCTCACCTGGCCAATGGCTATAGTTCTGAATAAGGGTATTCAGCCTCTCACCTGGCTGGTGGCAGCAGTGTCCAGGCCGTCCCACAGGCTCATGAACTGGGCCTTCATCATGGCTGTGGCCTCGTGGTCCAGGCTTGATCGGTTCCTCAGGAAGGAGTCTGGAGCAAAGATATGCAAGTTATCGTCTTTAGAATTTTTTATGAATAAAAGCCTACAAAGTTTGGCGAGAGATCACCTATTTACATAAATTCTGCCAACATTCAAAGTGATGTTGACATTAAGTGTGTATTTGGTCTTGCATTACGAATACAATAAGCAAAGAACATTCGCGTACTGAAAATATTGAGGAATTACTCATCTGTTGTGGGGAGGATGCACAATGGATCAGGATTATTATGACTTGGATTGTTCTGAGATTCCACAAATATAATTCAATTTCCTCTTATTGTTTGAAAAACAAGAGAAACTGATAATGGCTCACTCGGTTTAGCTTACTAGATTCAGGTCTAGACATAAATACGCCAACAACAACACCATGAAGTCACACTGACCGATCTCGTCGATGAAGATGATGCAGGGCTGGATTTTCACCGCCAATGAGAAGACGGCAGCCGTCAGCTTCTGTGACTCGCCGTACCACTTGTCCGTCAGCGTGGATGGCTGCAGGTTGATGAACTGACACCCAGAAGCTTTGGCTGTTGCCTTGGCGATCAGAGTCTTTCCGCACCCCGGCGGGCCAAACAAGAGGACGCCTGGAAGAGCAAGTCGAAGAGTTATGGAAGAGATATTATTTGACAGTCTTGGCTTTTAAAGTCGGGGCCGCCTTCGGCAGTACGCGGTGCACACAAGACTGGTCTTGTCGATCAGTCTTGCCCTGCCGTCGGGTCAGTGGTCCACACTAGGTGACTGGGAACATGCAGGGTCCGTACATGAACACTCTACTACCAGATTCTCTGCCCCTTCTCTTAAACCCTTGCCAAATCTAGCAAGGAACATGTCAACTCAAGTAGACACGAATGAGGCTGGCCTGGCTAGTATTAAGTGATTTGGATTCAAATGAAGAAACAAAGTATTTGTATGTGTATAAAAGGTAGATGTTCCTTTCATCTAGGCTTAATTGTATTCTGTTCGATCAGTGTAGCGGTGCTGCTGTGGGCACGCTCCACTCCAAAAACAGCTCTATTATTCAAAACACACGGTAAAAACTGAGAAATAAAATAAACAGTACAAATGGAAAATGGATCTACTGACACATCTCTAATGAAAGGCACAGTTATTCCTAGTTCAAGCCTGCCTTTTTGCAGGTTTGTACAAAATGACTTGTTGCTCTGGTAGATAAGCAAAATTTTAAGCTATTTAAAATTACAAGGTAGAGAATCATATGTTTATGTCGACTGTCTGAGTCATCTGTTTACAGGTTGTTTCTTTCCTCCTATTGGCTGGTGCCACGTAATCACATCATAGTCTAAGTCACCCCCACACTACACAAGTCGGTATCAAATCGGTCTGAAAAAATCTTTGCCATCCTGACTCTACGAGGGTGGCAAAATAGCTTGTGAGACCCCCCACACTACACGATAAACAGAGCCGACTTCAGTGCCGACCAGCTCCCCACTCCCTGACTCACACTGAGTCAGCGGGTTTGTCGACTAGTGGGTAGTAACCTTTAACAGACTGATATGTCATTTTGTTTTTTTTATTTTACTGAAAAAATCTAAAGAAATAGTGGGTTGATCTCAGCATAGCCATGACTCAAAGTCCAAGCAATATTTAGGTTACACGTGTAAAACATTAGTTTTTAAACGGCATCAGCTACAAGGACTGGAAAAGATTAAGAATCTACAACTTACCTATGATGATTCTTATTAAGTACAGTTGTGGTACCTTTAGGTGGCTGGAAGAGCTTGGATCCAGCCAGGAGGTGTCTCTTCTGGAACGGGAGGATGACTGTGTCCTGCAACTCGTAGATGACCTCGTCCAGCCCTGCTACGTCCCTCCAGGTCACCTGCAGACAGGAAGTAGACACCTTTAACCACAGCTGATCACAAACAATACAGGAAGCGTGTGCCTTTAGCCCTCTGCAGAACAGTGTTGGGAACGTTACTTTTAAAAAGTTAATTAGTTATAGTTACTCACTACTTGTTCCAAAAAGTAACTGAGTTAGTAACTGTAGTAACTAGTAACTAGTTACCAGGGAAAGTATTATTTGAGTTACTGAAAAAAATAAAGTTGCTATATATCAATGAATTTGAAGTAGTGCTTATATCTCCACCTTGAAAATGCCAACTTTTCATCGGATTGCTCCGGACTCGCCATCTCTGCTGCTTCTTCGAATCTGTTTGGTGTGTGTGTGTGTGTGTGGTACGCGTGGCCTGGCTTGTGTGTAAAAACACTGGTTCCGATTGGCTACCATGAATCATGACTCTGTCTTAGCCAATCATAATCGCTTATCTCGTTGTTAACTCACCCGGTCTCCTCACTAGCAGCTTGTGTGTGGAGCCAGGGGTGCATTCGGATTACGCAGTTTATTCAATCAATTCATAGTAACGCACCGCATTTAACGTTCAGTAACGATAACGGCGTTGTAACGACGGAAACAGTAATTAGTTAGATTACCCCGTTACTGAAAAAATAACGGCGTTACCTAACACCGTTCTTTTAAACGGCGTTATTCCAAACACCGCTGCTGAATAACAAACAGTGTCTCCAGTCCAGAAGATACTGTGATGACCTCTATCACACCACAACAACAGGATGTGTGACCATCGTACTGCGTGGACCACGATTGCCATCTAATATAGATGGAGTTGTCAAAAAAAGATGAGCTCCAAGAAGGTCACATTATATAACATAGTATTACAGTAGTCTTTTAGTCTGTTGAAAATGAAAGTGTTGTTTTCAAACCTTTATTGTTCGTGGGTCCACTAGGAGTGACGCTATGTTCATCTCATACTCTGTGAGTTTGACCCCCTCCACACCAATCCTCTTCATCAGCAGCTCTGCCTAGCAAGATGAATACAACACTTTAGAGCACTAAAGAGTAACATTACTACCGTGACAAACAATACAATTTTTGCCATTTTTAGACAAAAAACAAAGCTTAGAGGGAAAAACTCATTGAACCTTTTTCTTGGCCAGGTTTTTCTGCTTCTGAGTTGGGTCCATGGCTTCCATGACCCA
Source organism: Micromesistius poutassou (assembly GCF_964030765.1). Taxonomy (NCBI): domain Eukaryota; kingdom Metazoa; phylum Chordata; class Actinopteri; order Gadiformes; family Gadidae; genus Micromesistius; species Micromesistius poutassou. Next base: position 10,498,865 of record NC_140275.1, on the reverse strand, counting down.
TTTGATACTGTAGTATGTGGCAGCTCCAAAGATGGTCAACCTTAGCAGCATGCCGACCACCTCGTTCCGGGTCAGCGGCCGGAGCAGGGCCTCCCGGGGGAGATCTTTCAGCAGCATCTCACTGGGCAACGGTCAGTCCATTGACTAGACGAGAAAAGAGCGATACAGATATTTTGGGGGCAATTAGGAATAACATCAATCTCAAGGTTTCACCTGACCAGCCAGCTTGTTTAGATAGATGTTGCATGCTGATGTTTTAACGATTGAAGCGCTTTTAGGCATTTGACTTTGCATCACCAGCATCATAGTGATGCAGGTGCCAAAGGATGTTGTAAGCTATCTGGTTATGTTAGAATCAATTGCAAATCGCAAACGTATACACTGATTTATATAACATAAATGGCGTGACACACTGAGCTCTTGCTTCTTGCTAAATCTTAAATATCTATAATTTAATATTTTCATTATAGCTAGTGAAATCAAAAGAACACTTACACACAAGGGAACCGGGTGAGTACGGTTTGATCGTCATGAAAGTCGGCGCGGTTGCCATTGTGGCTCGGGTGGAAACAAGTGCTGCAATTTCTCTGGTGGAATTTGTTCCGACTCTTCGCGCAACGAAAGAACCACTGGATGGCAGACTTGTACCTTTAGTTCAACAGTCTTAGAAACCAACCAAAGTTCAAGTTCATCTTGACTTATAATGGAGAGACCTATATCAATTATATACGATTATGTTAAATTAGAATATTAACTGATGAATGGCCTTCTAAATGGCCTGCAGTTTTAGCATTTTTTATTA